>NC_139706.1:31032067-31267067 GCF_964188405.1 Protomyctophum parallelum
TGTGTGTGTGTGTGTGTGTGTGTGTGTGTGTGTGTGTGTGTGTGTGTGTGTGTGTGTGTGTGTGTGTACAGACAGTAACCCCCCACCCTTCCATATATCAGTTAGTATTCATCATAGTGAACTGCAATTGTTGAAAGTCCAGAGTTGTCATCTTGTGCTGCAGCAACATGAAAAGAATAATAAAAAAGAATAAAATAAATGTATTAACTTTTTGAGAGCAGTAGTATTAGCCTAACTATAACAAGTTATGTTTTTAATAATATGCGTATGACCAAAACATATCTGACATCATAGATGACTGATGTCACATGGCGTCCAGATCCCAGGACTCCTTTAAGCAGTCAAAACACATTGGCAAGTGCTTCAGGCGTGTTTGTTCTTCTTTGTTTGAGAGGCCTTAAATTATAATATAGTGTATTTTCTGCACACTCAGGAATCCCACACTGTGGGAATGAGGGCGTGGAGGGGAACTATAAATAATAACCTTCTGCTTTCCGTGCCTCAATGAACTATCGCTTACGCTGGATTTCACAACGCATTGTATCACAACGCATTGTATCACAACGCTTAGTTGGTTGTAGATCGGCTATTTTCACTGTTTTTTTTAAATCATTTATAAAATAATAATAAAGAAGGAACGGTTTTGAACGTTGAAGATTTCCACCCGACAGTAACGCTAAGCACGTCCCAGTCTTCGGTAAAAAGTCAGTGTTTCACTTTAAAAACCTAGTGGGTCTTTCATTATAACAGCCCCAAGGCCATGATAACTGTCAGCTGTGGGTGTGGACACCAAACTAAACTATGTACTCCAGTAAAGCTCACGTATAAACTCTGCTACCCTGCATGTAAAACACTTCAAACCCTAGTATCTTAACAGTGCATAGTGGGCTTGTTGTGCTGTCTCAATAACTTCAATCAAGGACCCACTTCACCCATTTTCAACCTATCCTCATATATAAGTGGTCCTCAATAATGCTCATTTAATCAGAGCATTGAATGCTCTCAGTAGCCGTCTACTGACCTAGCAAGATGAAACTGACTTGCGTGGCCGGTTGTGTGCGTGTGCGCGCACAAGCATTAGTGAAGACCAATTGAAGATGGAAATGGGAGAAATGGTCCTTTAACTCACACCAGGTAACATTCCAAGCCTGTCATTGGAGAAGGTGCATGCGTGCGTGCGTGCATGCATGCATGCGTGTGTGTGTGTTGACAGACAAATGAGTTTCTCTGCTGTGTGAGATGTTTATTGCTTCATGTGCTATCACTCTGACCAGCAGCTGAAAATGACACATAATGTTTCCATGACTGGAAAAAAGATCAGTGAATGAATGGAATGTATTCTTTACAACTATATATATATATATATATATATATATATATATATACTGTATATACTGTATATATATATATATATAAATAATACATTCCATCTCTTCCTCTCTCTATCACTAATTTTCTCTCTTTATCCATGTGTTTATCCACACCCTCCTCTCTCCATTCTCACACATGTCTGGGGCTGAGCATTATATTGATAATATTAGATCAATTATATTGTGATATGATGTGATATTTGATTTTATCCATATCACCCAGCCATACCTCACACTATAAACACAGACAGTCAAACACAACTAAATGGATGCATGCATGCATGCTTGCACGCACGCACAAACCTTAAAGCAATTTACAGACCACAAACAGACATGACGTTTTATGTTCAACAGACAGTAAAATAACTGAATAACACATGCATGCATGCACACGAGCACACACACATATACACACAGCACACACACACACACGCACACCATAGCTGGAATTATCCACCCACACACCACAGCGTACTCAGCAGTTGAACAGCCAAGCATTAAAAGCCAGTGTGCTGTGGTTATCTATGTGTGTCAGGTTGCATCAGGCACAGATAGGGCTGCGATAGATATATCTTCACATGCTTTCGTTCTGATGATCCTCTCAATATGTCAGCGTGTGTGAAGAATAATTCAAATGGAAAAGCTCACAGCCTCACACTACTTCTCTGGGGGTGAAACCATCTGTTTTTGTGTCAAGCGGCCACTCCCACCCCCAGTCATTCAGTCAGTCAGTCTGTGCTATCGCTAACACGGAAAATGCTGTCGAGTGGACTGAGAGTATACAGTCAATCACTGGGTCTAAAAGGACAACACCAAAAAGGTCCTTGCGGTCTTGTTTCCATTGGGATCCTATGTATTGTTCTTTAAGTTCCTTTTTTATCAATATTATAAAAACATTTTGAAATAGTGGAAAAAGCCGATCTACAATTCAGTTTGTGAATTTAGATTTTCATTCATTTTGTGTTACACTCTTGTATGACAAAGTAGGGCATTAATCTACAGGAGGGATAAAACATTAAAAGTTGAAATATGGGATTAAGATGTTTCTGCCCCTCATGGGCAATGTTTCCAATTTCACCCCATTACCCTGTTTGACTTGGCCAGACACTGGATGAACCATCTGCCAGATCAAATAACCCTAATTGTACGGATTAGAAATGGATTCAGCCACTGTATTTCCATGTCTCTATAGGGCTAAATCTGATATAGTGTCTAGATTTGGGTTAAAGCCTGTTCACAAATCCACAGCCCAGGCAATTTGACTTACGCACACAGCAGTTGATACTTTCTGTGTGTGTGTGTGTGTGTGTGTGTGTGTGTGTGTGTGTGTGTGTGTGTGTGTGTGTGTGTGTGTGTGTGTGTGTGTGTGTGTTTTAACAGGGAGTGTACGCTAGAATCCCACAGCAGAGCGTTGTGTCAGATGGAGGATGACTTCAGACATCATCTGGCCTCAGAGGTAAGCTTAGCTACAAGCAACCATGATAGAAGTAGCACAGTAACCAGATGAGTTAGTGTTGAGGTGTCCTTGAGCAAGACGTTGAACCCAGCAACGTAGGAACTGATTTAGACCTGCGGGGGACTATTCACACACACACACACACACACACACACACACACACACACACACACACACACACACACACACATCACACACACACACACACACACTAATCTGTGCTTTATTACAGTGTAGCTGCCTCTTTCTCTGTCTGCCTGTCTGGTGGTGAAAACCATTGAGGTTTGTTAGCGTGACAGTGAGGACGATTCCCCAAGATGTGTGTGTTACACACACACACGTGGCAATGTGACGCATGTCATAGAATAGAATTAAATAGAGTAGAATAGAATATTACTTCCTAGCCAGATTAGAAGACTGACTTTGATCTAAACTGATAACTCTCATTCTCTTCTGCTGTGGTTTTCCATGGACGGTCATGACTATGGCTGGTCTTCCTCTTTGTTCTGGTGTGTTTGACAACTTCAGCTTCAGGTTCCCCGAAAACATCACAGCAGGAACTGTGTACACACAGAGACACATGAATAGAACATACATACATACATACATACAATACATACATAGTATGTATGTATGTACATACATACATACTGTACGTACATACATACATACATACATTGCTGACAGACAGTGCTGACAGGTGCCATGCCCGCCCACTGACAACAGACGCAAGCACACACAAACGTACACTATATTGTTCTTTCTGGTGTTCCCTATATATATCATGTCTATGGAAAAGGAAGTGGTCACTAAAGTGGTCACTAAAGTCGGCATGTCGCCAAACAGCAGCACGCGCACACACAGACACGCACACAGACACGCAAGCATACAAATGGCCCATGCTTTTCACACATGCATACTATATATTTAGCATAGAGGAAGTGGTGTTGCTCATTCATTCCCGGCACACACATGCTTTCATATACTGTATGTCTCACACACTACACTACACTACACACATGGGACACCCACACCCCCCCCCAACATGCACGCACATTTTAGGGCAGCATTGTTTGAAAAATCTGTGTGTGACATTGCAGCACATGGATGTTTTGAATAGAGAAAACTCTGAACGCCTAACCTCTAAATGTCTAATCCTAACACTAACTCCAAGTTGAATCTTTTTCTAATTCTATAAAACAACCATTTCTCTTGTGACGATGAAGAAAATTGTACCTAATTAATTGTCCTCTATTTCTCAAATTGTGGGGACATTAAGGTCCTCACAAGTATAGCAATATAAACACACACACACACACTCACCCTCTATCTCTCCCCATGCACCCATGGACCTGGCACGCAGCTCGTCTGGAGCTGCTAGTGAAAAAAAAGACAACCACCATATTGGCCTTGGCCATGCGTGACTAAAAATACATGGCATGCCACCCAGGCCCGCTCTCATAACAGCCAAAGCCAAAGGTTTTATGTCCCCCACTGACAGAGCAGTGGGGACAAAGCTAACACTTTGATGCCATTCACATCATTGTCACGCCTATGCGTGGCTGTGCATAACAATCCCCCCCCTTAAATATGTCGTAAAAACTCATTTGTCCTTGTGTGTTTTAGGTCAGTGGTTCAAATTCTGCCTGCCTGCCTGCCTGCCTGCCTGCTTGTCTGCCTGCCTGCCTGCCTGCCTGCCTGCCTGCCTGCCTGCCTGCCTGCCTGCCTGCCTGCCTGCCTGCCTGCTTGTCTGCCTGCTTGTCTGCCTGCCTGCCTGCCTGCCTGCCTGCCTGCCTGCCTGCCTGCCTGCTTGTCTGCCTGCCTGCCTGCCTGCCTGCCTGCCTGCTTGTCTGCCTGCTTGTCTGCCTGCCTGCTTGCCTGCCTGCCTGCCTGCCTGCCTGCTTGTCTGTCTGTCTGTCTGTGTTCATTTTATGCCCATATTTGGAGATCTCTGGAGATAACTGTCTGTGTCCCCTTTATGCCTTTATGGAGATCCCTGATGTCATCAGTGATCGGGTATTACAGTATATATTAAAATAGCATGGGTTTTAATATTGGGTGGATCGGTGGTTGTGGACAACTGGATCTCCATATATGCCTATGGGTATATCAGCCAGTTCAGCGATTTTGGACAATGGAGCTGAATGAGCTGTGTTTGTGAGTGTTTATATTTTATGCGCAGATGTGTGTGTTTGGAGTTGAACAGAAACGTATGATGACTGTGTAGCCGTACAGTAATTGAGAGTTTCTTCAGATTACCGGCATTACAGTGTGGTTTGGAAATATTCCGGTCCGGGTCAAGAACATAAATCTTTCCCGGCTGGTCCACACTGCCTGCATTGTAACTGGAGAACGGCTGAAGAAAGAAAATCAAAGATATGGATTCTATTTCCATTCCAACAACATGGTTTTAGTGAAAACATTGCACCTGGCTATTGACAATGAATAATATACCACTGACTTAGCAATACACTACACAGTTTCTCACTGCTCCGCTTAAAACACGTTAATCTAATCAGGGCCCCAAAACTCACCAATTCCTTCCTCTACAGATGCTCTGAATGCACAGAGGTTTTCCACAGTCATTGAGATAAAGCCGTTTTGTTCCAACACTTTGCATTGCATCAAAGCTTAGTGTAGTCATCCTTTTACCCCTAGGATGAACGTCATTTTAGGGCCTAAATGAGAGAGAGAGAGAGAGAGAGAGAAAGAAAGAGATATGTTGGGATGTGGGATAAGACAGAATTTGTACTTATAGTTTTCAACACCCAAGATATATATTGCCTGTGACAAAAGCATCTTTTAATGATCTCGGGTAACACACAAAATACATGTGTGCTAGATCTGCTGTGTGAGCATGTGTGTGTCTGCGTGTGTATGCATTCGTTCAAGCCTGCATGTGTGCTTTTTTATGAGTGTGTGTGAATGCGGCGTGCGCGTGCACGCTTGTTTTCCTCGCCCATGCTTTTTTATGAGTGTGTGTGTGTGTGTGTGTGTGTGTGTGTGTGTGTGTGTGTGTGTGTGTGTGTGTGTGTGCGTGTGTGTGTGTGTGTGCGTGTGCGTGTGCGTGTGCGCACGCACGTTTGTTTTCCTCGCCTTGTTTGAATATAGTTGGCTGCAGCCCTGGAGGACCAGAAGGCCCAGAATGCGTTGCGGCAAAAACAACAACAGGAGGAGCTTCGCAGGGAGGCGGAGCTAGAGTTGTCCATTGACAGGGAGAAGAGCCAGTTGTTACTGCTGCAGTACCAGAGAGAGAACGCACAGTGGCACATGAAGGTACTACCTCTGTTTAAAACAGAGAACGCACAGTGGCACATGAAGGTACTACCTCTGTTTAAAACAGAGATACAGATGTTCAGAACTGATATCTCTCTCTCTCTCTCACATTCACTCGCTCACTCGCTCATTTTCACTATTGTTTGAATATTCTTGTATTCTTCTATGTTGCCAGATATATTTCTGGAAAGCAAAATAAAACAAAACAAAAATATGTGCTCGGCCCATAACAACAGGCCATGACCCTATACATTTGGGATTGGGAAAGGCTGAAATATGATGATTGATACCCCTCCCCCGCCCAGCTGGAGGAGAGAGAGGAGGAGGCACAGAGGCTGCGGGAGGAGCGAGCGAGCAGGGAGGAGGAGGCGAGGAGTCGAGAGGAGGAGGCGAGGAGACGAGAGGAGGACGTACGCAGGGAGCTTCAGAGCTACCGCCAGCAACAGGCGATGCAGATGAGCCAGATCCAGAATGACTTACTGCTGCTGACTGAGAGGAACACCCAGCTACTGGAAGAGGTGACAGGATGGATGATTTCAGTTGCGTGACAGTGTCATGCGAAAAATACATTGCACGTTGAACGTGAAAAATCTTTCAGAAGTCATATTGTGGAATCGGCCTCAGGTCTTAATGGGTTAAACCACTTGAAAGAGCTCTTCATTTTCATATAATTGCGCCTTACAAATGCTCATTATAATATGGTACCATTTTTGTCTAGTCACTGGGTCTCAGAGGAGGGCTTTGGACAGTGCAGAAACCCTCCAACCTGTGACATCATCGATGGGGAAACCAAGCCAATCGAAATCTGCAGTCGTTGTTTTCCTGCTAAGTTAGCATGCTATATATTGTTCTCGCATTAATAAAAACATATATCTTGTTTGAAAGAAACCTTCCTACTAATGATGGTAATTGTGTAGGAATCACTAATGAGACACGCAGTGAGTAGACAGAAATACTGCCATGTGAGGAGCATTTATATGAAGATAAGGTTGAAAATTGGTGAAGTGGTCCTTCAAGCCATCTATACTTTGTTGTGTGATGAGTAACGGATATATCCGATCTACAAGCTCACGACATGTCGCGATCCAACGTATTATGAGGTTGTAAATCTGATTTTTTGCAACATCTATAAATTGTTGAAATATTTTGAAAGAATTTTGCTTGTAATGACATGCCATGACCTGAAAGTGGTTATATGCCAACCTTAATAATTGAGTGTGTGTGCGTGCGTGCGTGCGTGCGTGCTGTTTTTCATTAACAACATTGGGTCCCAGAAAAATGTGACAATAACACTCATCAACGAGCAGTTTATATTTGCTTCACTCTTTGTGGTGTGAAGTACTTTTGTGTCAATTCAAGAAGAGCTGTATTAGAGTGAAAAGTATATATGAGAGAGAGAGAGAGAGAGAGAGTGAGAGTGAATGACCTTGAATGAGAGAGAGGGTGAGAGAGGTATTTTATTGCAAAGTTGCAATGTTACACAGCTACACATTTATTTGTTCTAGTATGGATAATTGGATATATACTCAACCACTTGAACCTTGTGTGTGAGTGTGTGTGTGTGTGTGTGTGTGAGTGTGAGTGTGAGTGTGTGTGTGTGTGTGTGTGTGTGTGTGTGTGTGTGTGTGTGTGTGTGTGTGTGTGTGTGTGTGTGTGTGTGTGTGTGTGTGTGTGTGTGTGTGTGTGTGTGTGTGTGTGTGTGTGTGTGTTTGTATACGTGAGCGTGTTAATAAATACAGATACGTGTGAGTGAAGAGGTATTTTAATTTCGTTGTACACGTTGCAATGACAAATAAAGATCTATCTATAGCAATCTGACATTGTAGTCACGTTTATGTGTCGTGAGCTCAGTCAGCTCACACACTTGAACACACGCTTGCACGCACGCTTGCACGCACGCACACACACACACACACACACACACACACACACACACACACACACACGCCTGCATTAATTCCCTATAATGTACTTCCTTTTTCTGCTCTCCAGCTATCCATTTATTCTTGTGTATGTCTTTCCTATAATTGCCCACCTCATCAACACCATTTCCATCTTTTTCTTTCCAGCTGTTCTACAATTCTGCTATTGCATTTCTTTATTTATCTTCTAGTTATCTCTAACGTAGAGGTCAATGTTTTACCTGTATGAATTTGTAAAACGTCTGAATTTAGCTATATACTATAACCTTTTAGGTTTATTTATAATTATATATAGCAATATCCCTTGTGAATACATTAATTTCCCAGTGTCGATGTCTTGCTTTAAATTTAAATTGTAAATTTTGACTAATACTCTGACCAGGGGCCTGTTTCACGAAACTTGGATTAACTAATCCAGGATTTAGGCCAAAACCAGGCTTTTTCAATCCTGGTCTTTACAGCCTGGTTTATTCCGTTCCACTAAAGCCAAGCGAGGCTCAGAATTGGCGGATTTGGCGAGCCGGGATCAGCAAGCCTGGCTGATTAGATAGCCTGACTTTTTGTCTCTAGACCCATTCTGTAGAACACAGATTTACTGATCCTTCTTCTTCATGCGGTATTATGGCAGTTTGCATTCTTAATAGTTACATTACTGCCCCCTTTTGTATATCTCAGTATCTTTACTAATCTATTCAAGACTTACTGATACAAGGACTTAAGCTTCTAAAATAAATACTGTAATAAATACTGTAATTAAAGAGAGAACATACTCTCAATAGTGGATATACTGAATGATTAACTACCCCAAAAATATAGTTTACATTTTACTACTACTATTAACTTAAAACAGAATTCTTAATATTGTAAGCATAATGATATTGTCGCATTGTGATATTTGGCCATAACTCCCTCCTCTGAGGGAGCTACCTTTGGGGAAGGGGGTTGTTGTCCAGACAGGGGCCAGACTGGTGAACTGTGGGTCATGGGTTCAATAGTGGGTGAAACGTTACAATGGTAATATGTTGTAAAACAATGAGTAATGGTAATATTTAGTGGTTTTCACTTTTACAAAAAAAAAATATATATATAATATAATATAATATAATATAATATAATACTTCTTCTTAACCGTGCACTTGCACGACATCAAACCTATTCTGGGGAACATTCACCTAAAGCAGATCTACAAGCTCACAAGCTGTCATGATGTTGTGCAGCCTATATATTTTGGTTTGATTTGATTTTATATAGTGCTTAAATTAGTCCTTTAATGCAGACCGATACAAATAAGGCAAAATAAACCCTTAATAATTGAATAAGTCTGGAAAACATCATTGGTTTGTGATCAGTTTGACTGCTTAAGTTAAATAACTCAGAAACTACAAAACATTTCAAAGTAAAAAGTTCCAGCATCTGTCTCCACAGTAAACTGAATTTTACAAAGTGTGAATGGAGTTTCTAGGTGAAAGTGATTTTTTGACATCTGCCTATAAATGTCTCAATTTTGAAAGCACTATATTTCTAAAACTATGAAACATTTCAAAGATTCCTTTTCAGGCAAACATGTCCACCGTAAAATGAACCTAAATAGTTTTGAATGTGGTTTCTAGGTGTAAGTATGTAGGACTAGTAGCATGCCAAAGTTTGTGCTCCAAAGCATTAGTTTCCATGGTAACTAATGTAGCATCACTTTCATGAAACCGAATCAGGCCTCAACATATCCAGGTTAACTGGTTAAATTAATCTGGCAAGATTAACCAGCTTTCATGAAACCGGTTAATCGCTGATCCAGGATATATTAAGCCAGGATATGTGTTAAATCCCGGCTTAATCTCTAATCCAAGTTTCGTGAAACAGGCCCCAGGTGTACCAGCTGTTTAGGGTTGAATAATAATAATAATAGCCTAATAATAGGCTATAATAATTATAATGGTTTAACTGGCATAAGTACATATTTTTTCTACTTTCATTTCCCCTGGCGACCTTGAATTTGAGATGATTTGGTCATGTTGAGTAGGAACTGTCCCCCTTCTCCCTCTTTATCTCTCTCTCTCAAATGTTTTATGTCTTTGTCTCGGCTTTGGTTTTATTGGGTTAACTAGAAGATCAATCAGTTAACATTTTAACTGTTTCATTTTCTTTCTTTCTTTCTTTCTTTCTGGTCTATTCAAGGATGTTCTGTGTTTAGAAATTCTTATTGATTGAAGTTTAAGAGCAATATGTGTGTGTGTGTGTGTGTGTGTGTGTGTGTGTGTGTGTGTGTGTGTGTGTGTGTGTGTGTGTGTGTGTGTGTGTGTGTGTGTGTGTGTGTGTGTGTGTGTGTGTGTGTGTGTGTGTGTGTGTGTGTGTGTGCGTGCGTGCGTGCGTATGCGAGTGTTTTGATTGTTGTGGCTTAGAGATAATTGGCTCTTTGATTGTGACCTTGATTAATGACCATCTGGACTGCCAAGATACCGCTGCATTGTCAGCATAGCAAGAACTATTGATTGCTCACACACACACACACACACACACACATTCACAGTCATTTTCATTTTTAAGGAGGCTTTAATGTCCTTGATGAGATGTTTGTCATTGAGATTTCTCAGCAGTAAGACCTGAAGGGAGAGTGACCACATAACACAGCCACGGATGACTCTGTGGATTGCAAATGAGTCACTAATCACAACATGGATGCTTTCTACAGGCTTTGCTTCATTTAGAGTAGACTGTGCCAAGAGTGGTGTCGAGTGCCAGAAATAGACGATCTACAAGCTCACATGTTTTCGCAACGTGTTGTGAGCTTTCTGGCATGCAGCACTATAATGAAATTGTATTTGTTTTTGTATAACAAAGTTAGGGCTTTACAGACACATTTTTAAAACAGAAAACAACACAGCAAAATAAAAAGGTAAAAATAATTTTAAAATGGGAACATTCACATGCAGAACGGTTAAGAGAAACACTTTACTTAGGATTTCAAAAGCGACTTAAACATGGGCACAGATGTTGCTGTAGCCTTAGTTAGCTCCTCAGGCAGTGCATTCCACAACCTATAGGTGGCCTGATGAGTGATCAACCTTCAACCCTGGGCAATGCAGTCATTTGTCAAATCACTCCTGGAGCTAATGCAGGCAACCAGCGGAGAGCAGCTAGTGATATGGGTGTGATATGGTCACGTTTCTTTGTACTAGTTAGCACTTAGCAGTCTAGCAGTGTATCTATGGTACAATTAAGTATATGTATCAGTTGTGTGTGTGTGTGTGTGTGTGTGTGTGTGTGTGTGTGTGTGTGTGTGTGTGTGTGTGTGTGTGTGTGTGTGTGTGTGTGTGTGTGTTTTTTGTGTGCGTGCGCGTGCGTGCATGTTTATGTTTGTGCTGTGTGTGTGTGTGTGTGAGAGAGAGTAAATACATGCATGTGTGCATATGCATCTCTGTGGTCTCCTAGCCTAATTGCACTCAGCTGGACGCAGCTGATCTCTCTCTCTCTTTCAGTCGATTATCTGTCTTCTTCTCCCTCTCTCCTTTTTGTCTCTCATTTGTCTCTTCTCTTTTTCATCTCTCCTTCTCACTCTCTCGCTCTCCCCCCTCCCCCCCCCCTCTCTCTCTCTCCATCTGTCTCTCTGTCTGTGTGCCAGACAGTGTGAGGGTAAAGGTCACTCTGTCTGGGGGAAATGCCCTTTGACCTCTAGCCTCCCCTGCTACTTTCCTATTTCCGTAATATGCCGTATTTTTTAGCCAGTAAATTGTGTATGTGCACATGTGCATGCGTGTGGTCCATGTATATATTATACGATTGACCTTTACCACAAGTCTATGGGCTTGTTTACAGATGTGCCGATTGTGTCAATTTTGGTGTGTATAACACACATAGTACGGTGGGTGCGTGGGTGAGCTATTTGCCCATTTGTGCGTCTATGTACAGTCAGACCATTGTTTCCCAAACTGTGGTTCGGGACTCATTTTTGGGGGGTTGCGGATCGATGTTTATAACCTGGCTGCGCCAGACGAAAGACTATTGCTTCACAATCACATTTGTTTCACAGCGTACTTCCATCTGGGATCGCTTTACCCAGTTGCTGAAGGAAGCCACTGACGAACGCCTGATATAGCATTAGGTTCAACACTTATTAGAAACCCTTCACTATATCGTGTCGGATGTGTAGGTCATGTCTTCTCTTGCTTTCAAGAATAGAAGACGATTTTTTTATTTTAAGGCGCTAGGAAATACACTTGCAACAGGCGCTTTTCGGTGGCGTCACACCATATGTATAAAGGATAGAGGGGGCTAACCATCCGGGGCCTCTCTATCCTTTATACCTCTATGGCACCTATAAGCCATCCTGGCTCCCGACGGCCTTTGCCACGTTTCTTCCCCCATCTCTCTCCCCATTTCCTGTCAGTCTACTTTCAACCTATCAATGAAGGCAGTAAAAGCCAAAACAATATCTTCAAAATAATAATATTAATAAAATAAAAAAGGATATGCTATTCATTTAGATGGAAGTTGCATGCACAGTGGCGTTTTGAAGCACCCAGAAGAACGGTCTACTTCCACCACCATTTTGGTGCCCCAAAATGCGGAAGAGCTCAATGCTAAACCCCAGCTGCGCGGGGTTACCTCGTGCTAAATGCACGGGCCCGCCTGCAGTCCCAGCTCTGACCAGTAGGGCAGAGTGCTTCAATGTTGGCCAGCCCTTCTGGCGGCTTGCGTCACACCCGGTCTCGCCAAAATCCCACCCGTAGCTACCGCTACGTGACGGGCGGCCGATCCTGAGCGATCCCAGATGGAGGATGTATTGTGAACTTGTGAATCAATATCGACCCATCTGGCGGAGTCCGTAATCTCAGGATACCATTTTTATGGGTCGCTGGTAAATATCCCTTTTTTATTACTTTTTAAAATATATAATAATTCAAAAGACAAATAAATACTTAAAAATCGATAAAATTCCCTAAATAATAATACATGAATAAACCCTTTTAAGAAGCAGTAGCCTACAAATAACAGATCTACAAGCTCACTAGTTTGTGTCCCGGAGAAACATTTTGGGTCTCAAGCTAAACTGCTGTACAGTCTGTCTACAGCAATACTGTCTACAGCAGTAGACAGTATTGCGTGGGAATGACCCGCACGCACCCATGGCCACATGCACACGCACGCACTCACACTCGCACTCGCACACACATGCACACACATGTGTGCACGCGCGCAAAACGCATGCACGCACACACACACACACACACACACACACACACTTGCATGATGTGCTGCGTGGGAATGTGTCTCTGTACGTACAGTATGCATGTGTGCATGAATGTGTATGTGTTTTTGTGTGTGTGTGTGTGTGTGGGGGGAGGGGGGGGGGGCGGGGGGCTGGGTGAGTGTCGCGTGAGTATATCTGTGCAATGTGCATACTGTATGCATGCGTGTGTGTGTGTGTGTGTGTGTGTGTATGTGTGTGTGTGGTGGAATGTGGTTTACAGTGGATAGATTAGAAGCAGGGGTTGTGTGGGTTTGCGTGTGACTTCCAACTAATAGCGCTGTAATCCTGCTCTTACTGAGAGCCTCTTAGTGACGGCCGTCTCTGTCTAGTGATAGACAGGTTGATAGGCAAGCACACACACACACACACACACACTCACTCACACGATGTGTTACTATACTTTACTTTTATTATTTTAGGGCATTTAACTGTAAGCCTAAAGCCAAAGAAGTACAAAATATTTTACTCCGCCTATATTTTACTATATTTGTGGGGACATGTGGTCCTCACAAGCCTAGAAATACAAGTAGCCTACACACACACACACACACACACACACACACACACGCACACACACACACACACACACACACACACACACACACACACACACACACACACACACACACACACACACACACACACACAGAGAGAGAGAGAGATGTGCAGGAAGAAACAGAGTTGCATAAGTATACATATGCAGCCACTCAGACACATGTGTAGGCTATACACAAATATGAAGTGCAGGATTTACTTATACACAGGCCTAATGCTCACATGTTGACACGAACACATGCACGCATGCACGCGCACGCATGCACGCGCGCGCACACACACACACACACACACACACACACACACACACACTTGTCCATCATCAGGGTATTTCCCTTCCTAAATGGGGAGGACCAGATGTGGGCACACGCGCTGCACTGCTAGAACCCCATGGGCACAACTATGTATCCTCATACTGACAGACATGGAATACACTGCCTCACATGTACACACGCAATACACAAGCAAGCATACAGTCGCTGTCGGGCAGAAACCTTGTATGTAACCATTCCTTTTTAAACATAATAAAAGTATATAGTGACAATAGCAGATCTAAGCTCAGGTAGATCTGCTATTTTTTTTTATATGGAGATACCGGGTTTCTGCCTGACAGCAACCATACTTGGAGCGTGCACACGCATACACACACAAACGCACGGTTTGTGCACATTTTCGTAGATAGACACACACGCATGCGCACGCACACACGCATGCACACAGACACAGACACACACACACACACACACACACACTCGAGGAGGCAACAGATGTCATGGCTCATGTTGAACCATGTCATTCTGCTGTCGGACCAGTAGAGGGAGCACTTCACAGACTTCATATTCACATGATTCTGCCAGTGAATAAATTATTGAATGGACTTACTTTTCAGGATACAACAGATCTGCTACTTTTGCGTGACGCTCTATAGTAGGGGCTTAATTTATATAAAAATGGATTATACAAACAATATAATATACAAAAAACTATAGTATACTATATTTTTCTTGGCAATAAGGAATGCCTTTATTTGAATTTCAGCTAGTTTTGATTGATTGATTGAAATATTTATTAACAGTTTGTAGAATTTACAGTACATTTTAAGCACAAACTCAATACAAAGACTGTTAACTGTGAGTGGACGACCCAATTAAGCATTACACTTGTTTACAACAGGGTCCACATTGTTCAATTCATCAAAACATTTAGAGACATACAAACATTTAGAGACATACAAATAGACATTTCTATGGTAACTGTTATGGACCTTCGTCTAGGGTGAAGGGACATGACACAATTTGAGAGGAGACAGGGTGAAAAGAACTTCAATTTATTTGTAGCGGCTCTTTTCTTTCAATAGCAGAGAGTTTAAAAAATTTTGGTTCACAACTTCTCACATTTTGGCTTCAAGGTGCTGGTGCTATCTAACAAAACTAATCTAACTGGAAATCAAAAGTTTACCCCTACCTAAAGGCCCTAACAGAATGTTAAACAAAATTACAATTCTAAATCCCTAACTACCCTAAACTAACCAAAATTACAATACGTTGGAAAAGAAAAATACCTGGCACCCCTACATGGTGGAGGTAGGAACCGGGCTTCTTAAACAAGGATAAATAGTTGGTTTTACAGACTCATAGGTAAATTAAAGATTACTTCAAACGAAAACGGGACTAAACAAAACAAATCATAACTTACGGCAATGAACCAGAAACAATAACAAACAAAATCAAAAGGCAGGCACAAGAGAGGACAAGAGGGATCGATTCTCTGCTGCTGAAATGCTGTCGTCCCCTCCAGAGCAAAAGTTCAACTGAGACTTTATACAGAGACAGGAAGAGTGCCCAGCCAACAGGAAACTGGTGTTGTCAGGGAGGACCAATAAGGAACAGACGGGGCAGGTCCAATCAGGGACCTGTCACTCAGAGCCATGTCTGTCAATTCACTTGAGTACTCTAGCAAAAGAAATACAACTTGTTACATGCCATAAAACATCATAACAAATACCAAACTTATAATTATTATCCTAATTGAATAACCACCATAAATAATAATTATACTGGCCCAGGCCGTAGCGTAACGGTCTGGGCACCGGACTGGTAATCCAGTCGCAGTGTGCCGCGGGTTCGACTCCCGGACCCGACACGGCCTTTACTGCATGTCATCCCCCCATCTCTCTCCCGTTTCCTGTCAGCCTACTGTCTGTCCCTTCAAAAATCAATAAAAGGCATAAGCCGCAAAAGAAAATAATAATAATAATAATAATAATAATAATAATAATTATACTTAAACAAATAACAAATAATCAAAAGGACCGTGGTCCGTAACAGTAACCCTATAGTCAGAAGAACTTCTGGGTAGGAATCAATCAACACGTCTCCCAGTCTTCACTCAGTCTTAAATGTGTTTAATTTGGTCACTAGGCGACCCTTTTGGTAGGCAAACAACAGGTGTTTGTGACTGAATGCCAGGTGGTGGTAATTATGAAACTCAATCAAGTGCCAGGTGGCGGCAATTAAACCAGCCAAGCAGTGTTTAGAACGATGTACCGTATTGATGCATGAGATGTCATGAGAATGCTGTTTTCTGACACTGGGCCTGTTATTGATTTATGACTCATGCTTAAATTGGCACCAAAGTGAGGCTTGGTAAGAAGATGTATTTTCAACTGGAAGAAGCATTGTCGATACTTAAATCAGGCTCCGGGTGATGATGCTGATGCTCGAGACATGATCACAGATCATATACGTTAGGTACAGTACATGATCAAGTAGGACGCTGACTTACAGAAAAACTCAAAATGTTAGAATATGGAGAAGAGGTTTCTGTCTGCACGGCAACAATATGGAACTGTTCTGTGTTTAAACGTTACATGATCTAAACATACTGATAAAATGACAGAAACAAACTCTATCCTTACCTTTTATTATAGATTTTCTAAAACGCACACAAACATGCACATGCACACATGCGCATGCATGCACGCACACACACACACACACACACACACACACACACACACACACACACACACACACACACACACACACACAGAAAGTATCAACTGTCAGTGCGTACGACCTGCATGGTTGAATGAAATTGTCTTTCTCATTCCTGCATTTTGAGTAATCATTCCTTTTCATTGTATACCTGGTCTAGCCGTTATCATATTACTACTGATATCTGTGTTATGACTCATCCTCTGTGTGCGTGCGTGCGTGCGTGCGTGCGTGCGTGCGCACATTGTCTGGAAACTTCTGTCTGTGTGGGTGTGCGTCATCAGTCTGTGCAGGTTTCAGTGACCAGGTCCCTGTGTCCTAGACTGGCATTATTATACCATCAATAAGCTGTTCTCAGTTAGACTGTGTCACGTCCTTTCAAAGGCCCACGCGTCCTATCAGGGCCGTGTTATCTAGTGGCCCAGACAGTTAGCTCAACCGTCTGGGCACCTAGGCTGCTAAGCCTAGGTGTCTTCCCCCATCTCTCTCCCCATTTCCTGTCAGTGTCAGTCTACTTTCAACCTATCAATAAAGGCAGAAAAAGCCAAAAAAGAAGAAAGATTTAATCTTATAATGGGCCCTAGCTAGGCAAATCCCAATTTTGATTTATGCACCCCTCCATTACAATTCAATTCAATTCAAAGGGCTTTATTGGCATGAGATTTTTTTTTTTACATTGCCAAAGCAGAAAGAACAATACAACAATACAGCAATACAATCAAAACAAAAATGATGTATACATTTGAAAGTAAAAATCTTCAATAGATCAATTTCTATGTACCAAGATCACTCGATGCAGGTATAGTGCAGGAATATACACAATGATTACATTACAGAGCATAGGCATTTGACTAAAAACAGCCCTGCTTCCTGTCTCCTCCAGTCAAGACTAAATACCCTGTTACACAGGACGGAAGGTCTCCATGGTTTCATTTAGGAGGATTCTGATGGTAATTTATTGATTTATTCAAAGAGAGAACACAGGAGAGACATGCAGACAGACATCAAAGCAAAGACAAAGAGGAGGGGGTAGTCATTCTTTCTTTCTTTCTCTGTCTTTTTTTTCACAAGTTCACTCTTCCATGTTTCTATTTCTTATTGTGCATATTATTGTTATTGCTTATTGCCTTCCTGCTTGGTCCTGCCTCTTTTCTAGTGTTTCTTTCTTTCTTTCTTTCTTTCTTTCTTTCTTTCTTTCTTTACTTCTTTCTTTCTTTACTTCTTTCTTTCTTTACTTCTTTCTTTCTTTACTTCTTTCTTTCTTTCTTTCTTGCTTTGGGTTTGGATAAAGACAGGCATTACACTCACAATGAATCCTTCCATCTCTGTGCCCCTCTCCTGCCAGGCAGCGTTGCTCCAGGAGACGGTACGGAGGGAATGCGAGGAGCGAGGGGAGTTGACCGCTGCTCTCACCCAGGCACGAGAGCAGCTTCGTGGGCTGCGACCGCCAGCCTGCCCGCCTCGTCCTTCACCCGCCCTGCAGGATGGACACACACACACAGAGAGCGAGCCACGCCCCAATCCCCCAGGCCCAAACCAGACCAGAGTCCCCCTCGCACGCTCGCTGACTCCCCGGAACACGCTACGCCCCGCCCCTCTGCACGTGGACAAGGGGGTAGGACGGGGGGTGAGGGGGGGAAGGAGGGGGGGTTCCTGGAATGACAGCGGGGGAGCATGGAGGGAGGGCTCGCTCCCCAAGCTGAGGCACGATGCCTGTTAAACACAGGATCAGCAGGGCGATGAGGACAGACAGACAGACTGAGGCACGATGCCCGACGTTAAACACAGGATCAGCAGGGCGATGAGGACAGACAGACAGCCAATTATGACGCTATATCCAACACACGCACGCACGCGCACACACACACACACACACACACACACACACACTCAGGCACAGTGTGTGAGCATAGGAACAAAGACAAAGCACAGCATTCCAAATATGAAGACACATTGAACAATAACATACACAGACAACCCACTCCTCCACAAGCATGCGTGCATACACACAGACACATAAGTGCAGAAACACTTGATACCCAGGACACAACAGCTTGATTCTGTTCGCACACAACCAATCCCCCCAGACACACACTCACACTGTTCCACAGACGTGCACTTGTTTTCTCATAGATTTTCAACTCCCCCTCACATAGGCTCTCACGCACAGGATTTCTCACACATACATGCTCTCACTTGCTGGTAAGCACGCACACACTCAGGCACGCACGCACGCACACACACACACACACACACACACAAGCTCCATCACAAGGGCAGGAGAAGGAGCGTGACAGCCCTGTCCCCTGCCACCTGCAGACACAAAACAAAGCCAGGCAAACACAAAGAAAGTGTAAAGCAAGGGCAAATGTGTGCACGCATATACAATACGCACACACACATACACACACACACACACACACACACACTCACGCTCACACACGCTCACTTATCCATCCTGATTTCCTTTAGGCATTGTGCTATTGTCTTTCCACATGGTCTTTCCAGGCCTCTGTTCCCTGTCTTCCTCTGCTCTCCATTCGGTATGGATTGGATTGGCACGGTGGCAGAAATCATCTCTCTCAGGTGGAAACCTCATACTGTATGTCCAAAACTTTACTTACTTTTCAGGATTCAAATTCAAAAGCAGAAAAAGTAGCAGATCTACCAACTCAAGCTTGTGGATCTGCTATACCTTTGATGCTTTTGTGTGACGCTGTAGTAGCGTATGGTATATTAATTTACAAAAGAACACAGAAAGTTAAATTATGGAGATAAGAGGTTAATGCCCGACATCAACGAAGTTACGTTGGAAGTGTGCACAGCATGGAACTCATTTCCATGCCCACTGGCACGCACGGGAGGTTTCCCCTCCCCCCTCTCTCTTTCTCTCTCTCTCTCTCTCTTTCTCTCTCTCTCTCTCTCTCTCACACACACACACACACACACACACACACACACACACACACACACACACACACAGGCGCATGCAAGTAGGCCTACATACACAGGTGTGGGACTAAAATTTAATTAGCTTGCCAACATTGATTGTTTTTGCCATCAGATTGCGCATGATGGCTTTGTGCCACACAAGGTTTACATTTCTGTACCCTTGTTGGTTGTTTTATGAAGGTACAAAGGGACCATAACTGACTAGATTCTCTCTTTGTCTTTGTTTGTGTTAAAGATGATTATTCCCAAACATAATTATGTTTGGTCACTAAGATACTGACATGAAGAAGAACGTTTTTGCTACAATAAAGTCAAATATGCCTGAATCTGGTGTGCGGGCTCTACCTCCTTCCAAACATAATTATCCACTTTGCACTAAATTGTTCAACATTAGTATTAGTAGTAGGCCTAGTACAATTTACAATTAATACAATGTATAACTTTCAAGCCAACAGTGAGTGACTTGTTGTGAGCTTGTAGATCTGCTGTTTTAATATATTTTTTTACAAAAGAGGCTTAAAGGGGAATACCACTCATTTTCAACAAGGTATACACCTTCCATATTTTGTTGTTTTCCCTGTTTGTTTTAGACGGGAACATTTTTAATGATAAAAACAAAATACAGCGAGAGGACAATGTGCCCACCTCATGTAAATCTGCTTTGCATCTACTGAATGTGTCATTCAATGAGCCATTCACTCCAGTCATTTGAATGAGCCTTCATTTACATAACAAGAGGCCATGCAGTGTCCACTGTCCACCAACATTCTACACATTCTAAACTACTAATGGAAAATGTGTACTTTTGTATGTGTTTATATGGCATATAACCGCTAGTTGTTATGCCCTTGGTGTTTTGTATTTTGATGCAGAGTTTGTAAGGAAATTGCCTTCCTGTATTGCAAAGTGTGTAATTATGTGGTAATTCTGCCTTTTGTAAGTGCTTGTTTTTCACATGAGTCTCCATACATGTGTCTTATTTGTGTGCATAATGTTTGCATGTCGTGTGTGTGTGTGTATCTGACACGAGTCAGAAGTGTAAACAGCACGTGGTACAGTCAGCCATTAACGCCAAACGAATAACGTCCTGGGGATGTGTGTGCGTGCGTGTGCGCGCGCTGACATGCAATGACATATATGCGTAGCGTGTCCTGAGCCCCGTGTTGCGTGTGTGTACCATACAGTACGTACGCGTTATGTACATGTGCGTCTGTGCATGTTTCTCGCTGCTCAAATTCTCCGTCCAGATGCACAGTTTGCGACCTCTGGCCTTTTCTTTCATCCACTTCGCAGCTTGCATCACTTCCTCCTACCGTGACCTGTTCATCCTATCCTCTGCCTTTGAAGAACAGCTCCCTGCTCCATGCCATGCCAGCCCGAGAGCTGTAAACACACTCCCTGTTCACACATGCACGCTCGCACGCATGCACGCACGCCACGCACGCACACACACACACACACACACACACACACACACACACACACACACACACACACACACACACACACACACACACACACACAGAAATTGTACCACTTTCAACCTGCCATCCTTTGTTGGGGGGCATGTCATTTTAGGTTGAAAATTGCCAAAAATAGCAGATGTTCAAGCTCACAACGTCTCACAATGTGACATGTGAGCTTGTAGAGCTGCTGTTTTCACTGTTTGTAGAAGAGCTACAACTGACTTGACTGTATTTGACTGTGTGCACACACTATACATGAAACAATGCCTCTCTCTCTCTCTCTCTCTCTCTCTCTCTCTCTCTCTCTCTTTCTCTCTCTTTATTTTTTTGTTTTGTTAACAACACTCTTCAAAATGTCCCCCATTCTTTTAATCTCTTTCACTCTTTTAAGTCCTCACAAGTCGCTTCCTCATAATCTATTCCCTTTGAAAATGTCACACTTTCCCCACTGATATGTTCCACTATAATTTGATCTTTATTTTTTTCATCTCAATAGCTCTTCCACACCCCTCTGGTCCTCTCATCCTCTTCATCTTTTACTGGGGTGTTTCCCTTTGGTCGTGCCAAAGCTTTGTAGCCTTTGACCTGGTGTCCTTCCTTGTTGTTCCTTGTGTGTGTGCGTGTGCGTATGTGTGCATGTGCGTATGCGTGCGCGTGCGTGCTTGCTTGCGTGCGTGGGTGTGTGTGAGATAGAGAGAGAATCCACAAACCTACGAAATGTAGGTTTGTTATTTGCATTGTGCGAAAATGCTTCCAGACATGTTTCCGAACAAGCTTCCAAACACCCAAGTTGAATTTTTTTAAACTTTGTCACAATGCTGGCCTTTGGCTCTGCAATTGTGAACAATTCAAAACGTCCTTTCGCTCAAGTCTTGGTGAACACGGCCCCTTAGGCTGCACGTCCAAAGCATTTCTTCCCACCCGCTTTGGATGTTATCAACCGATGATCACCAATATGCTCCTTATCAGACCATGCAATTAAGCAATATGGACATTTCCTACATACTGCCTAGCGCGAGGAAACGCTGCCACCGAAGCCAAACCAACGTGAAACTGCGCTATAAACAACATTGCTTTATGTTTACTTACTCTGCTGGTTAAGACTGAGGTTAGGGTTAGGATTAGTAATAGGGTTAGTAGCCAGACAACGTGACCAGCGCAAAGGCGTCAATGTGTAGGAAAGTGGCTCTATTGCATGGTCTTGATATGGGCTGATGATGGCTAGTAAATCGTCTGATAACATCTGAAACCGCTATTCTTCCCAGCTGAAAACGCTGAAAAACGCTTCCAGCCTTCCAATACCTGAGTTGAAAATATTTCAAGCAGATTAAAAACACCACATGCTAATGGACGCGCAGCACAGAATACACGTTCGGCATCTATAGCGAAACAATTCAAAATATATACTGTAATCAGGAGGACGCACAGCCTTGAGGCTGATAATTGTTAATTGCGTATCAGTGTCACGTTCCGAAATCTATAAGCACAGAACATGTTGCACTGCAACACGCTCTGAACTTGTAGATTGTAGCTTGGCTATTAACGACGAAACACGTGCGAAACACGCAACTAAGTGTAGGCTAAATTAGACTTCACGGCCGGGCTACACCAGCCTTTCCCCGCACGTTTTGTGCACGTTTACCCTAACCCCGCGTACGCGCACTTAAAATAGGACTGGACCTTTTTTTTTATTATTATTATTCTTTATTTACCCAGGGATGAGGGAAGTAGCTGAGCACAGGTGCTCATTTTCAGCAACGCCCTGCACATAGAAACACACACGCACACACACATTCAAACCTGGGAGCTGACCAGTACAACCACAGTCTTATATTGGCCACTAAGCAGCTCCAGGGGGAGCAGTTGGGGGTTCAGTGCCTTGCTCAAGGGCACTTCAGCGGTGTTGGGTGAGTGATGACAATCTTTGACAAACACTCGTCTCTGCAGAGCCTCTTTATGTGCGCAGGACGAGCGTGGCAGACCATAAAAAGAGGCATTCTCCTGACGCGAATGACGTTTTAATCATACTTTTACATAGAAGTAATTTGAAGCATTTAATTCCATGCACCCCTGATAACACCACCCCCCCCCCCCCCCCCCCCGCATACTTGAAGCGTGATCACCTCACTGCAATTATCATAGCAGGGCAGGCATGCACACGTGTCACTGGGGAATGTGTGCATGTAGCTCATAAACACACACACTCTCTCCAGGGAGTGGTGTGTGCATAAGTAAGCCCTTGTTCGTCATTGGGCGTCCCCGGCCGCCTCGCTCCTGCGTCTTTATGGCCATTCCGGAATTCTGCCGTCCCGTGAGCCCTCCCACACCCTGTAATTAGTATCGCCTGGGTCTAACCAGAGAGAAAGAATGCTCAGTATTCTTGTCAACCTGGTGACATGCGTAAGTGCGTGGGGGGCTGGAGGTGTTGGTTGTAGGTGTTGGTTAATGAAGGGATGCCGCAGTGAGTCCATGTGTGTGCTCTCTACCATCTCATGTTGTTGCGTGTTATTAAATAACCACTTGAGCATGCCGTGGAAGAATAGTGAAAATAGCAAATCTACAAGCTCACAAAGTATTGCGTTGCGATGCTTTGTGGGCTTGTAGATCTGCTGTTTTTGCTATTTTAATTTAAATGTAATATTTTTTACGTGTGTGCACGCGTGCGTAACTGTGGTAGTTAGGGAGGCTCACACACATTTAGATACATACAGACACAACCACAATACATACAGGCTATATCACAATGCATGACCTATACAGACAAGACACACACATGCACAGTAAACAGAGAAGAACAAACAATACAAAAAATAATTAAATCATCGTTAAATCATACAGCCAGCTGGGCAGTCGTCAGGATATTGTGAAGGGACCATCTCCAAGGTTACTAATGAGTTCTTCTCACTTCTCACAACCCGGTGTTTAACCCCTCGAAATGTAATAGCTCAGCTATTACATTAGCTCTCATTGGTTAGTGGCAGTGAAACCCCCAGTATTACCATACAGTGGGCCTTTACCGACACCTGGTGCCAGACCACAGTTACTGCAAGGTTTCAGATAGAAATTATGTAAATCCAGGAAAAAGATCAGACTTGTCTGAAGTAAGTGGTGAAACAGCGACCCCTGTTGGTACCCTAAATATGTATAGGGATGGACGAACATTGCTGGTTCTAGTAGGCATAGAGTGGTTGGCAGCCATGGTTGCACCACTCAAAAATTATCACTGTAGGAAGTTAAGGAACCCACTAGTTGCATTGAGAGCCGATGTGTACACAAATATTAACATAATCTTAATGGTGAAGTCTGAGGTGTGTCCTGTTTAATTGGTCTGCTTTCTTCTTTTAAAGCCCATGCCCTGTAAACCTGACCACTCTAGCAGGAATTCATACAATAGTATGTACTAACTAGATAGTAAGACTACTTTATAATACTATTACTAAATACTTTAGCATAGATAAATGCCCTGCTAGCACTTCCTCTTGAACTTTCTCACAAAGAAATAGTGGAGTGACTCACTGCAATGATTTTATGGGCGGATGGATATGGACATCATGGTACAAAACATTCTGGACTTTCCCGTAAATTACATCACTGTGTCTGGTGGGGGAAAGGTGAAGTTGTTTCACTTCCTTCCAAGCGAAACCGTTAGCCGCCGGAAATAGCGATATATATATATACACCGGTCGGTGTATATATATATATATAGGCCTGGTTTTATTGCTTTGTCTCTGCTTAATTTTAACTATGCTACACTTTAATAGAACATCTCTTGCCTAGTTCATGGGAGAAAGTATGTGCTAAAGTTAAAAAGGAGAGAAAATAGATGCTAGGAGGCTCGGAAACCTATATAAAGGGATGAAGGACCTATGCATATGCAGTCCCGAACTTTAGTGACCTTTTCGACCCCCCAACCTTCCCACATATGGAGATCCCCATAGATGGAGATACCTAACATTGATTGATTGATTGATTGAAATATTTATTAACAGTTTGCAGAATTTACAGTACATTTCAAGCACAAACTCAATACAAAGACTGTTAACTGTGAGTGGACGACCCAATTAAGCATTACACTTGTTTACAACAGGGTCCACATTGTTCAATTCATCAAAACATTTAGAGACATACAAATAGACATTTCTATGTAGCTAAAGAACAGAACAGGAATTCATCATAAACATACCTAGCTCTTACATCATAGTTCCAGATTTGGGCATAACTGACATAGTCCGCTCCATATATGGATATGCCTGACACTATATATATATATATATATATATTCTTTCAATAGGTATTAATATTAAATACAAATAAAAAGGAAACGTTTTGGAACTATTTGACCAAGCGCGGAAGGGCACCAAGTGGTTGGGTTGCGTGCAGTGAGTAGTGACGCGCCATATGCAGTGTCGTCATTTCCTCCATCGTCGTCGCTGCTGCTAGGGGAAAGGCCACTGTCTCTTCTCTTGTCTGGACTGGAGCCGTGTGATAAGAATAACGTTTTTCGGGTGAAGAATGGCTGCGGGTCCATTTTCCACGAGTTCTAACGCATCCACGAAAGACGATGGCATCCTTATCGGCGACAGGGTTTACTCGGAGGTGTACCTGACCATCGACAACTCTCTCATCCCGGAGGAGCGGCTCTCCCCAACGCCGTCGATGCTCGACGGCCTCGACCTGAACACCGAGACCGACCTTCGCATCCTGGGCTGTGAGCTCATCCAGTCTGCGGGGATTCTCCTCCGGTTACCTCAGGTAAGTAAACAAAAAAGACATTAACAACCCTTCTTATTTAATAGTTTGCCTTTGTGCTTTGAATCACGTTTGTTTGTTGTGAATAGCATCGCCGAGGCCTAGCTAGCTCTACTAGCATGAGCTCTTGGGCTTTAGCGAGGTGGAGTTAAAATGGCGGACGTCTATTGTATGAGTCGTGGAGGTTAGCTGTTTAAACGTTGTTATGTAAGCTCCGTTGTTAAGTCGTCATTGTTTGTGCTTTTCTCGGCCAGGTGGCGATGGCGACGGGACAGGTGCTATTCCATCGATTTTTCTACTCGAAGTCGTTCGTCAAGCACAGTTTTGAGGTAAGAAATAGACGTTTTCGCTTGGTGCCTTGTTGTTAGCCCAGCCTGAGACATATAGCATACGTTCCGCTTACGTTCAGAGCAGCCATATTGTCATTCACATAAACACCGCAGTGAGCTTGGTGTTACTAGGAAGTGGCCCTGTGTTCGATTAAAGGTGGCATCATGTTTTGTTTAAGTCATTGTGTGTGTATGTGTATATATATATATATATATATATCTAGTCCAGGTAGTTTTTTTTTTCTACACAGAAAAGCCATTACAGGAGAGAGAACTCATGCTGAAATTGGAGGGGTAAACAAAAGATTAAGCAGCAAAATTGAAACTTTGAGCTGATTTACCGCTTTGTGAGGTTCTCTGATTAAATAAAAGTGGCATCCCTGCCTTAAAGGAGAATTCCATAATAAAAGGCTTTCTTTGTCTTTGTTTTCTACGTCCCCACCAAAGAGGTCCAGGTGTTATTTTGTGCAAAAGCTCCTTATTGGCTATTTCCCCTACCATAAGCCCTAAATTAATTGCATTGAATTGAATGGTGCTATGGGGTGTTGTGCTAATTCGCTTATTTCCATCGCTCAAAATTATAATTTCTTTGTATATATCCTCTCTTCATAATGTAAATAATATCCCAAGCGGCACACTTTACTACTTCTTTTGATGGAAATAAGCGAACTAGCATAACACCCCATAGCCCCATTCAATTCCCATTCAATGCAATGCAATTCATTGAGGGCTTATGGTAGGGAAAATAGCCAATAAGGAGTTTTTGCACAAAAAACACCTGGACCTCTTTGGTGGGGACGTAACAACTACAAAGAAAGATAAGAAAGCATTCTAGCATGGAATTCTCCTTTAAATAAATCGTATTTACTAAAGGGACAGAGATGAGATTTAAACACTTACGTAGATGTATGAGAGTTTAAGTCCCCACCCCTGTTTACACTGCAGAGACCATTTCAGAATTAGTAATTCCGACAAATGCAAATGATAAGCTACCTCATCACTGAACAGATAGAACTATAACAATAGAGGCTATCAACCTTTGGTTTGTGGACCAATCTGCACAAATAAGTCAATTTATTTTGCTATACTAGTTAGGTACCCGCCCAAACAAAACTAGTCATTACAAAATAGTTGATTTGATGACATTTTTACAAATGGATAGATCAACAAACTGTATGTTTTCCAGCTGTTATTACTGTGATCTTGTCTCCTTAGATTGTTGCTATGGCTTGTGTGAATCTGGCCTCCAAGATTGAAGAAGCACCGCGACGAATACGAGACGTCATCAATGTTTTCCACCATCTACGACAGATAAGGGGCAAAAAGTAAGTTTCAACACCATGTCATGTTTTATGTATGCCACTGTTGATGTATGTCAAATACTGTTGCACTTGTGTTTTAATTTTTGCAATGTTGGATGTTGTGTGAAAGTGCCCTTCTGTTTATCCATGACTCTAAACCATTTTAAAACTTTTCAGTTTCCTCTTCACTGGTAGTTTCAGATGTGTATTATCTTCACATAACAACTTAGAACTATACTTTTACAATATTACCAATTTTCAAACATATTTATAAATAAAAAAAAACTTAAGTTGCATGGAATTTAAACCAATGGAAGACAAGGCACACATGTTTAACTTGTGTGTCTTAGTCTAAAGACAAGAAAAGAAGAAACTTCATTCCTCTACCAAAAAGACCCCAGCATTAACTTGGCTTCTTTTTTCCCTTGCAACCAACTAACAGCGACCAGCTACATTTACCAAAGCCTGGGTGATGTGGAATGGTACGTAAAGATGAAGCAGTCGGCATGACAACCATGAGCGAGCCGGGGTGTCGTGTCTCCCCCAGCCCCGCCCTGCCCCCCTTCCCGTGGGAGACGCCCGTGGTCTGAGTCACCGCGGGGCACTGGGATCGGGGATGACAGGTTGGCCGAAGGTCCTTGGCCCGCCGGGGCACCTTGAGGACTCCTGTGGCTTGGTCTAAAGCTTTGGGTATCTGTCCGTCTTGGGTAAAGTAGTTCTCTTCTCCCTGACTGCTCCACATGTGCATTTGTCTTTGCTTACAAGAGCAAAACCTCATTCACCAACTGTCATCCATAGCTTTCACAGAAATATCACTACCTGTTGTTCTGTGCACACAATGTTCTGTGCATAGTGTGCACACAATGTTCTGTGCATAGTATGACAAAGTCTCAGTGTTGGTTACACCTTTTCTATTCTGTTCATAGGTAATGGATAGTGCATGTTTGTTAGGTCAAATTTGAAGACATCTATTTGTTATGACACAGGTTTATAAGTAACATCACTGAATTTGTATCCAATGCTATGAACAGGAAAGAACCGCTTCAATAAGGCATTAAGCCAAAAAGGGCTGGGGTGGTATGGAATTTGACTTATTGTGGTAATGAATCACTGTTGACCACTGTTTTAAATGGGGGGTTTTAAATGCATTAAAAATAATAATAGTGGTTATGAACTCGACACTGCAGTTTGCGTTACGCAACTGCGGTTATTGTACCCAACCATATATAGGGCATTCACAAAAGCAAAAGACGGCGCATTCTTGGTTTTACTCAATGTCAACAAGATCGTATTTCACACATGTATTCAGGCCTGTTTATTAATTCCACTAGAACGCTTAGAAACGGTACTGAAATGCGTAAGCATTTAATTTATGTGGACCTGAATAAATATGTGAAATCTTGACATTTTGCGCAAACTTGGGAATGTTATACTTATAGCCCACTTTTTGTATTTGATCTTACAATTGGAAAAGGCAAAAAGTGATGTATAAATTGGATAATCACAATACATTTTTTTAAATGGGTTGTACTTGTTGAGGATTAGATTGCAGTAAATGTTGAGTTTAACTTTAAAATGGGAAGAGATAAAGATTAGCAAATCTGAGTTTTATATACCTCAACACAGCATGTGTTGCTATTAATTATTGTGCTTTTTACACAAAGAGTATTTTGGGGTTTTCGTTTTGAGTAAGTGTCTGTAATCAGACCTGATTACAGACTGTTAACTTGTTCTTCTCATAAGCTTTGATTTTAAAGGGTTTTCAGATAGCTGAAGTTGAAAGAGGTCAAATGTTCTGTTTTGGGATTTGTTTTGCCATTGATACTGGTGGTGATCGTAGTTGATATTTCTGTTAAAGCTGTGGCATGTGGTGATTTGATGCAGAGAGCTGACTACAGAACCCAAACGCTTCCAGCAAAACCACAGGAGTCTACAAACCCCCACAATCTATACGTATACAGTTGGAGCTGTTGCTTTTAAGTTGGTTGAAAGGGGTGGAAAAGCAGTCAAAGAAAGCAGAAGGGCACTTTCATTGCTTGTTTTTCGTTTGAAAATGGGGGAACCATTTGTTTTATTTTGATCCTTTTTTATAAACTAGGAGTTCAAGTTCATTGATACTTGATCAGAACTACATAAATACCAAAAACCAAGTGATCAAGGCAGAACGGCGAATCCTGAAGGAGCTGGGCTTCTGTGTACATGTCAAGCATCCGCACAAGGTGAGTACCACATGGTATACACTCTTAATTGCTCATGCACACCTACCCCGGCTCCACCCCTTCCATTTAGCTAGTTTTTACAATAATTGTTGTACCCTACAGTATCAGAAGTTCTGGCTTCTATGCATAACTCATTCACTCACAGGAAGCAGCTTTCATATTTTAGTGCCCCCCTCAAAAAGTCTCAAGTGCCACTAGTTTCTACTGTGGGTGATCTGATTACATGTAACCGTTTGTTTCAGATCATCGTTATGTACCTTCAAGTCCTGGATTGTGAGAAGAACCAGACGCTAGTTCAGACCGCCTGGTAAGTTTCCTCCTTGTCTTCCAAAAAAATCTTCCCCACAGCAGCAACTTGTCATGTCAACCGAGACCTGCTTCCAGACCTGGGCGAAAAGAGACAGTTGAAACAAGTTTAAAATATTTGAATGACTTGGGGAGCGATTGATTTGTATGCCGTGTCTTATATGAGAGAAACATCCCCTGCCAGATAAGTACTGATCAAGCGCCCCTCACAATTTCAGTTGCGTATTTGAAAGGCTACTATTTGGCCCAGGTCTGCCTGCGACATTACCCCACGCCTTACTCTCTGATGGACAAGTTTGTTTCTGAATGACGACCTGTTTTGCGTCACTCGGTCTGTGTGTCCTTACATGGCTTTGATTTGAAAAGTCTTTTTGTTTTGTGGTGCCCATGGAACTTGGTTTAACTTTGTCCTTTCTCTCTACTCTTTGATTAAAGGGTAGTCCATGCTGGTAAGTCACATAAAGAACCTCTGAACTCTGCCTCCTCCAACCACATGACCTCAGGAAGCTCCCCCCCCTTGGCTGGCTGCCCTTCTCCAGACAGTCAATCCCAGTGCCGAGATTCACTGAAGGGGGCGGGCCTTTCCCAACTGGCAACATCGTCTTGTTTTCTCAATGGGGGTGTCCAGAAAGGCTTTGTATTTTTTTGGTTTTGCTACCAAAGGTTTCAATTGTTATACATATTTTTCCAACTAGTTGTAGATATATTTGCATTCTTTTTTTTCTCTCCTTGGTTTACTTTCCTTTAGCATTGAAGTAAACTTAGCTGGAAAATTATATATATTTTTGTGACCAGTTACCTGCCTTTTTAAATACAGTAGTGTACTGTGTCCTGTCCCCAACTGACATGGTGTCCAGACCTGTGTGTTTTTGCAGGCTGATCCAGCTCTCAGGCTTTGCCTCCCAAGGAGCCGTCTCGCCCATGCAGCAGTCTGTATCACAATCCAATGACCATGTGTTAACTACTAGTGACTGTTAAATGTTGGAACTAAAAGGTCTAGGGCACGTCACACATTGCAGCCCAATTAGAACTGAATACGAATCTGTGTGCGTTATTGTTTGGAGTGAAACATACTTAATATGTCAACTGAAATCTATCAGTCTGTAGGTGCATAAGGCCTGTGTAGGCAAAAGTCATCATCCAAACGTACTGTTAAGAAAAAGGGCTTGTCAATATGACATTGGTCTGGGTCAGAACAGTGCATTGGAGGTTACATGTATGCTGTCATACAACTATTATCTCTTATGTGTGCTTTGTTGTTGTCTTTATGGCCTCTATGACTTTTAGAGACATAGAAGCTCACTCCATTCTCATGTGTTACTTATTTACACCCCAGTTAATTTTGTCTATTCCTAGACTTGACTAATCTCACTTACCCAATCATCTTAATGATCCTGCAGAGACTCAAAGTGTAGTTTGGAATAGTAAAAACGGCTTTCACGTTTTTAATAGTCTCCCCCTTAACTTCACCAAGAGAGCCATGACTGTGTACTGGTGGTGGAGAAACTAGCATGAGCTAGAATAGTAGGGAAATGTATGTAAATATTTGGTTGTGGCCGGTCATGATCAGCAGACGAGTCAGACGAGGTCACAGATCATGTAGTAAGTGGGGGGGAGGGGTGACATTTCCTACCCTGAAATGCGACACATTAGATGGGTGTTTGTATTGTCTCACATGCATTGTGCCAATGCCACCCCAAGCCTGGAACATCAGTCCAACCTGTTGTGCATGCCACCATATGTGCTATGCCTTCTTGTGTCCCAGCTTTACAGAGATGCAAATCTAGGCCTAATGATAGGACTAGAGGAAACTGTGCATTGTTGTCAAACCTTGTATGTCCATGCATCTGCATGTGCCCCCACTCATCCCCCATTGCAAGGCATGAATCATTCTGTCATTGTATTAGGACTTGATTAGTTTGCTTTCAGTCGATGGTAAGGCTAGACTTTTGTGTCTGGAGTTCTTTAATGGACAATGAATTGTGGACCAGCCTTCCCTTATTTATCTGTGACATACGGCAACGCCATGGATAATCCTGAGAGAAGGACAAAGTTAAATCATGTCTTCCTGATAAGATGTTTGCTGCATATCTTGTTTTGGCCAATCACCTGGCCTATAATATGAAATGCCATGAGAGGGTTCTTGGTTCTAGTTCAGCCTCTTATGTTGGGGAAATTGCAATTCCCTAAACATGCAGTGGGATTGTTCAGGAAACTATTCACTCCTGGAACAAGAACCAAGTTCTCTAATGCCAATAACAATTATCAATGTTCCAACAATTGTATTTAACAACCACTTTCTCAATATCTCACTTGTCAAGTATAGTCATAGAAAATCAAAGTAGCCTTATTATTTGATATCAATGGGGATTGTAAAAAAGAGATCTTAATGCCTTTTTGATAATTTTGCAATTTCGAGTTGGGACTGTGGTTGATGACCTGCTAGTTACAAAACCTTACTGGTGGGGGAATATCGATGTTGAAACATTTATACATGGGGGCTGTTATTAAGCTTGCTTAGAGAAGATGCTATGTGTTTTTCGTATGTTTTTTTGTCTTGATAGGAACTACATGAATGACTCCCTAAGGACAAATGTGTTTGTGAGGTTTCAAGCTGAGACCATTGCCTGTGCCTGCATATACCTCGCTGCCAGAGCTCTTCAGGTGAGAAGGGTTTTGATCAGTTTTGTCATACAAAGTTCATCTGTTTCCAGTTCTTACATTATTTCATCTTAACTGATCATGTCTAGCCTCTCTAAAAAGTGTTGTGCTTTCTGTTTGCTCCAGATGCCTCTGCCATCTAGACCTCACTGGTACCTGCTGTTTGGAGCCAACGAGGAGGAGATGAAGGAGATCTGCATCACTACTCTCAAACTATATAGCAGGAAGAAGGTAATTATCTCTATACTACACCAACAGCAGAGTTCATGGAAGACAAACATGCATTTACATGTACAGAACTCTCAAAAGGAGATGAGCGCCATGAGAAAATTAAGACCTATAATTGAATTGTTAAAATGTGATTAGGAAAATTCATCCCCCAAGGAGTGGAAAACACTACTGCAGCTTTCTGCCTCGGGAGTACTCGTGGGCCAAGGCCAATGCACTGCATGATGACAGACACGTGTCTACCATTTTAGAAAACGTTATATTTTTTTCTTATTTAAAAAAAAAATATATAAATGACATGCCCAAACGCCAGTTTTGACGTAGCTAAGGTCTGAAAAGGTGTCTTCTTCCTTTCAGCCCAACTATGACCATCTGGAGAAGGAGGTGGAGAGACGGAAGATGTTCTTGGCGGAGGCTAAGCTCAAGGCCAAGGGTTTGAACCCAGATGGAACACCAGCCCTCTGCAACGTGGGTGGCTTCTCACCCGCCTCCAAGCCCTGCTCCCCCAACGTGGTCAAGATGGAGGACAAGTCTCCCAACCTCCAGACCCTCAAACCAGTTAAGAAAGAGCCAGATAACAGGACCCAGGTCACCAAGAGCCCACACAACGGGTGAGACATGAATATGTATGCCGGGGGGGGGGGGTACTAAGTACTACAAGGTACGACATATGCATCTTTGACTGGTCAAAGATTCATAAATACCTCTGTTGAAGCAATCCCTTTTTGTCTCGTCTTCCAGGTTAAGAAAGGAGGCTAAGATTGGGAGGAACAGCAGGAGTGGGAGTGGTTCTCGTTCTAGAACACTGTCTCGCTCCAGATCACGCTCCCCTCGCAGACAGTAAGTTTTGTTTCCTTGAATGTGTACCAAAAGTGGTCAGCTTCATTCATATGTTGAAGAATGCTGGATCGTTAATGTCTCTTCTCTCTGCTTCTCATATCTACAGCTACAACAACAGACGCAGTCGCTCGGGGACCTACAGCTCCCGATCCCGTTCTCGCTCCCACAGCCGCAGCCCGTCTCCGCGACGACATCAGCCCTCGCCTCTGCTGCCCCACCTCAAGACCAAGGTTGGTCACCACAGCAACAGTGACTCCAAGTCCGCCAGTCGCCACAGCAACAGCGGTGGGGGCGGATCGAGTCACAAGAGGAAGCGCTCGCGCTCCAGGTCACGTTCTCCCATCAAAGAAAGGGACAGAGAGAGGGAAAGGGAGAGAGACCGGGACCGCAGCGCCTCTGACCTCTCCAAGAAGCACAAGCATGAGAGAGGAGGTCACCACCGGGGGGACAGGAGAGACCGGGAGAGGTCACGCTCCTATGACCGGGACAGAGACCGCAGCCACAAGAGCAAACACCACAGCAGTAGTAGCCACTCGGGGCACAGCCGCCATCGACGCTGAGTCCCCCCCACAAACACATGCTGGCAGATTGACTTTGGGTCTGGTATGTCACAGTAAACAGCTGGTGCTGTGTTTCTACAAACGCAGCTTTACTCTACTCCACTCAACTTCATCTGGCATTGATCGTTGTACTATGAGGGGGATTTCCGATTGATTTATTCTCATGAAAAGATATCCTGCTTATATGCCATGGCTCCATTTAGAAAATAGGATTGCAACCAGCCCCACGGCAAAAGCGTTGCTAAATTATCAGCCCTATAGAAGGAGGTGCTATTCTTGTCTACAGTGCAACTTTAAACCTGATTTAGTTTTTTTCCTGCATCTAATCATGGCTGACGGAAATTGCCCAAATCATTGATAACTAGCCTGATTTACACTTGATTGTGCGCTGGTGTCATGCACCAACAATCTTAGAGCTATAAGCTCAAAACATTGAGGTCACATATTGCTATTTTTGTTTCATGACACTGTTGCACAACCAAATGTAAAGCCAGGCAGAACGGTTGAAGGTAACTGTTATACTGTGACACCAGATCCGGATTGGTCATTCAACATAATTTTACCTAATTTAATTTCTTTTTGGATTTATTTATCCTTTGACTCTCCCTATATTTCCAGCCCTCCTATTTTAATTTAACAATGTAAAGTTCTGGACTTGGAGAAATGGCATATTTACAGTGTAAAGATCGCTTAAACTCTGCTGATGTATTGTGAACGCTTTGATTTATAAAAGCAATTTGCTCAGTAGAAGTGGTTTGAATGAATAGGAAAATGTACAACATTAAAAGGATCGTACAGGAATGAACACTGTTTTTGCACATTAATGGACTGTGGCAAGCGAGTTGTTTCATTTAATTACTAATTTCTCGCACAAATGTGCGTTCGCTGACGCAGTGTTCTGTACAGTTGCAAAAATAAACTGAGGGTCTATATAGATAATAGAGCATATTTTTTTTTACAGCAATGGGATGCAGACTTTATTTCAAAATATTCTAGGATCGTGGTGAATTTGTTACACTGGTTTTTAGTCTGCACGTGTTCATGTCTGATTTATATTCGGTAATAAAAGAGAAACTGAATGCTCTTGTCTTTGTTTCTATGAGCCAACTTGATAAGCCTGCTGTAGCTGAAACGGGAAGTGCGAGAGGATGGATGTACCTATTGTGTAATGTGTGTTCCGGCCCTGGTCCCCAAAAGTACACACACGACTACTTTAGGGGACCGGGGCCGGAACACACACTTACTGCTGGGGACTGGGGCTGGAACACACGTGGCTTGTGTGTGAGTTGTGTCATTAGAAAGCCTACTTTCCTTAGTGGACGCACTATGAGCCTCCCACCACACGTATAAACTGTACTTTTTGGCGAAAAGAGGATTTTGTTTCCACCGGGAAAAAAATACTTTTTGTTACTCCGCTGCGCAATATCTACCGATATTGCCCAGAGAATTGCCTCATAGAATCCACTGGTGAAAATAAATCCCTTTTTGGCCAAAAAGTACAGTTTATACATGTGGTGGGGGGCTCAGAGTGCAAAAACGTTTTTTGAGTGGTACAACCACTCCTACAACCAGCAATGTCTGTGTACCTACCTACACCTGTATCTGTGTATCTTAGCACGAGTATATTACTTATTAGTACCAGTAGGGGGCGCCAGAAACAGATAGTGCTGCAGCCTGCTCTGTTGCCTGCTAATGAGAGAGAGAGGGGGGGGGGGGATTGCACCACTCAGTTCACACAGGTGTGATTTTTTATTTTCACTAAAGAGGAGAGGCTGGTCTGCATTCAGAGCAGCGGAAGTTGAGAGTAACATAGCTCTAAATGAAACGCATTAGAGCTATGGACCAGAGCTATCCGAAACCATGAACTATAGCATGACATTTTTTCATGATTTTATTTTATTTTTAATCCTCCAAAATCATGAAAAACGACAGACTATAGTATGTCTTATAAAACCATGAACTATAGCATGTCCTTTTTTCATGATTTGATTTTTGAGTGGTACAACCATTCCCTTACGGAGCTATGTGTGTGGGTGGCTATGAGCACGGAAACAGCATGGTGGTTGTTTTTCACCACCTGTGCGCAACCTAACGCGCACACAAACACACACGCACGTATTAACTGTATATGATGCTTGAATTCGAGTGTGCCAGTACAGTGACAGTACAGTACAGTAGAGGGACCCCCACACGTCGGTAACTGTAATTTCTCTACCGTTCCGGACGCGGAGCGGCTCGCCGAAGCCCAATGCATTCTCAATGGCAATAGCACAAACTTTGGCATGCTACTAGTCCTACATACTTACACCTAGAAACCCCATTTTGTGCTATTGCCATTGAGAATGCATTGGGCGTTTAAGGTGGACATGTTTGCCTGTAAAGGAATCTTTTAAATGTTTTATAGTTTTAGAAATATAGTGCTTTTAAATATTAGAAATTCAGAATGGGGGTCAATGGCAGATTATGGCAAGTAAAGATTTGAGTGTGGTTCGAACCCATAACCTCCAGATCATGCAGCCAGTGTGCTAAGTCAATGATCTACTTGCTACCTGCCACAATGCAGTCTGCTGTTCCCTTTGAGTAACAACATTGATACAAAAAAACTACAAAAAAACAGGTGATTTGTGTATTGTTTCTTTTGCTGTTGTTTATCTCTACGTTCGAATGTTTATGAACTACAATGGATCAAGTCTCTGGCTTTTCTGTCATTATCTATTCGGCCTTTTGAGAACAGCATGCACAGTGGCTCACTGGGTACAGAGCCTGCCTGGGAATCATGAGGCTGCAGGTTCAAGTCAGGGCTCTGACATAGTGTGAAACCTGTGTGTCTGCCATTGAGCCCCATTGTAAATTTCTCAAAATTGAAAGCACTGTATTTCTAAAACTATGAAACATTTCAAATATTCCTTTTCAGGCACACGTGTCCACCGTAAGATGAACCTAAATAGGTTTGAATGGGGTTTCTATAGTATGTAGGACTAGTAGCATGCCAAAGTTTGTGCTATTGCCATTGAGAATGCATTGGGCGTTTAAATAACTCAGAAACGACAAAACATTTCAAAGTAAAAAGTTCCAGCATGTGTATCCACAGTAAGAAATGTTTTGTAGTTTCTGAGTTATTTAACTTAAATGCCCAATGCATTCTCAATGGCAATAGCACAAACTTTGGCATGCTACTACTAGTCCTACATACTTTGCCTGAAAAGAAATCTTTGAAAGGTGTCATAGTTTTAGAAATATAGTGCTTTCAAATTTAACATGGGGCTCAATGGCAGATTTTGGCACGTCAAAAAATCTAATTTTTTCAAATCCTCAAAAATGATGAAAAACAGTGTGCTATAGTAAATGGTGCATTTATATAGCGCCTTTATCCAAGGCGCTTTACATAGATTGTGCATTACATTCACCCATTCACACACACATTAATTCATACACGGATTGCAGCCGAAGCCATGCAAGGTAAAAACCAGCACATCGGGAACAATTTGGGGTTCAGTGTCTTGCCCAAGGACACTTCGACATGTAGACAGGAGGAGCTGGGATTCGAACCGCCGACCCATGGATCATTGGACGACCTGCTCTACCTCCTGAGCCATAGCCGCCCCTTAGTATGCCGTACGATATGGGCTATAGCCCATGGTCAAAATGGTGAAAAACGAGGATAAAACAAAAATTCAAAAAACGATGGGCTATGACCCATCGTTTTTTTTTTTTTTTTTTTCAAATCCTCAAAAATGATGAAAAACGGCGTGCTATAGTATGCCGTACGATATGGGCTATAGCCCATGGTCCAAAATGATGAAAAACAAGGATAAAAAAATAATAATCTAAAATTCAAAAAACGATGGGCTATCCATCGTTTTTTTCATTTTTTTTCAAATCCTCAAAAATGATGAAAAATGGCGTGCTATAGTATGCCGTACGGTATGGGCTATAGCCCATGTTCAAAAATGACGAAAAACAAGGTTAAAAAAATATCAAAAATTCAAAAAACGATGGGCTATAACCCATGTTTTTTGAATTTTTCATTTTTTTTAAATCCTCAAAAATGATGAAAAACGGCGTGCTATAGTATGCCGTACGGTATGGGATATAGCCCATGTTCAAAAATGATGAAAAACAAGGTTAAAAAATATCAAAAATTCAAAAAACGATGGGCTATAACCCATGTTTTTTAATGTAATTTTTTTTTCAAATCCTCAAAAATGATGAAAAACGGCGTGCTATAGTATGCCGTACGGTATGGGATATAGCCCATGTTCAAAAATGATGAAAAACAAGGTAAAAAAAAAATCAAAAATTCAAAAAACGATGGGCTATAACCCATGTTTTTGAATTTTTTATTTTTTTCAAAACCTCAAAAATGATGAAAAACGGCATGCTATAGTATGCCGTACGATATGGGCTATAGCCCATGGTCCAAAATGATGACGTTCTCTACCGCAACATACTTAAAAGTATAGCGGTGTATGAGAATGGGTGTTGCGGAGGATGTGAAACTGTTTCTCATCCTCCGCAACACCCATGATGATGTTTTGCTAACAACATAGAAGCCTACATTCTTACACCTAGCAACCCCATTCTAGCCTACTTAGGTTCATCTTACGGTGGACATGTTTGCCTGAAAAGGAATATTTGAAATGTTTCATAGTTTTAGAAATATAGTGCTTTCAAATTTACAATGGGGCTCAATGGCAGACATTGGCATGTCAAAAATCACTTTCACCTAGAAACTCCATTCACACTTTTTATTATTCAGCTTACTGTGGAGACACATGCTGGAACGTTTTTACTTTGAAATGTTTTATAGTTTCTGAGTTATTTAACTTAAACGCCCAATGCATTCTCTATGGCAATAGCACAAACGTTGGCATGCTACTAGTCCTACATACAAAATGATGAAAAACGAGGATAAATAAAATTCAAAAAACGATGGGCTATAACCCATCGTTTTTTAATTTTTTTCATTTTTTTCAAATCCTCAAAAATGATGAAAAACGGCGTGCTATAGTATGCCGTACGGTATGGGCTATAGCCCATGTTCAAAAATGACGAAAAACAAGGTTAAAAAAATATCAAAAATTCAAAAAACGATGGGCTATAACCCATGTTTTTTGAAATTTTCATTTTTTTTAAATCCTCAAAAATGATGAAAAACGGCGTGCTATAGTATGCCGTACGGTATGGGATATAGCCCATGTTCAAAAATGATGAAAAACAAGGTTAAAAAATATCAAAAATTCAAAAAACGATGGGCTATAACCCATGTTTTTTAAAATTTTTTTTTTTTCAAATCCTCAAAAATGATGAAAAACGGCGTGCTATAGTATGCCGTACGGTATGGGATATAGCCCATGTTCAAAAATGATGAAAAACAAGGTTAAAAAAAATCAAAAATTCAAAAAACGATGGTCTATAACCCATGTTTTTGAATTTTGAATTTTTTTCAAATCCTCAAAAATGATGAAAAACGGCATGCTATAGTATGCCGTACGATATGGGCTATACCCCATGGTCCAAAATGATGACGTTCTCTACCGCAACATACTTAAAAGTATAGCGGTGTATGAGAATGGGTGTTGCGGAGGATGAGAAACTGTTTCTCATCCTCCGCAACACCCATGATGATGTTTTGCTAACAACATAGAAGCCTACATTCTTACACCTAGCAACCCCATTCTAGCCTACTTAGGTTCATCTTACGGTGGACATGTTTGCCTGAAAAGGAATATTTGAAATGTTTCATAGTTTTAGAAATATAGTGCTTTCAAATTTACAATGGGGCTCAATGGCAGACATTGGCATGTCAAAAATCACTTTCACCTAGAAACTCCATTCACACTTTTTATTATTCAGCTTACTGTGGAGACACATGCTGGAACGTTTTTACTTTGAAATGTTTTATAGTTTCTGAGTTATTTAACTTAAACGCCCAATGCATTCTCTATGGCAATAGCACAAACTTTGGCAGGCTACTAGTCCTACATACAAAATGATGAAAAACGAGGATAAATAAAATTCAAAAAACGATGGGCTATAACCCATCGTTTTTTCATTTTTTTCATTTTTTTCAAATCCTCAAAAATGATGAAAAACGGCGTGCTATAGTATGCCGTACGGTATGGGCTATAGCCCATGTTCAAAAATGACGAAAAACAAGGTTAAAAAAATATCAAAAATTCAAAAAACGATGGGCTATAACCCATGTTTTTTGAATTTTTCATTTTTTTCAAATCCTCAAAAATGATGAAAAACGGCGTGCTATAGTATGCCGTACGGTATGGGATATAGCCCATGTTCAAAAATGATGAAAAACAAGGTTAAAATATATCAAAAATTCAAAAAACGATGGGCTATAACCCATGTTTTTTAATTTTTTTTTTTTTTCAAATCCTCAAAAATGATGAAAAACGGCGTGCTATAGTATGCCGTACGGTATGGGATATAGCCCATGTTCAAAAATGATGAAAAACAAGGTTAAAAAAAATCTAAAATTCAAAAAACGATGGGCTATAACCCATGTTTTTGAATTTTTCATTTTTTTCAAATCCTCAAAAATGATGAAAAACGGCGTGCTATAGTATGCCGTACGGTATGGGATATAGCCCATGTTCAAAAATGATGAAAAACAAGGTTAAAAAATATCAAAAATTCAAAAAACGATGGGCTATAACCCATGAATTTAATTTTTTTTTCAAATCCTCAAAAAGGATGAAAAACGGCGTGCTATAGTATGCCGTACGGTATGGGATATAGCCCATGTTCAAAAATGATGAAAAACAAGGTTAAAAAAAATCTAAAATTCTAAAAACGATGGGCTATAACCCATGTTTTTTAATTTTAATTTTTTTTCAAATCCTCAAAAATGATGAAAAACGGCGTGCTATAGTATGCCGTACGGTATGGGATATAGCCCATGTTCAAAAATGATGAAAAACAAGGTTAAAAAAAAATCTAAAATTCAAAAAACGATGGGCTATAACCCATGTTTTTGAATTTTTTATTTTTTTCAAATCCTCAAAAATGATGAAAAACGGCGTGCTATAGTATGCCGTACGGTATGGGATATAGCCCATGTTCAAAAATGATGAAAAACAAGGTTAAAAAATATAAAAAATTCAAAAAACGATGGGCTATAACCCATGAATTTAAACAAAAATTCAAATCCTCAAAAATGATGAAAAACGTCGTGCTATAGTATGCCGTACGGTATGGGATATAGCCCATGTTCAAAAATGATGAAAAACAAGGTTAAAAAAAATCTAAAATTCTAAAAACGATGGGCTAACCCATGTTTTTTGAATTTTGAATTTTTTTCAAATCCTCAAAAATGATGAAAAACTGCATGCTATAGTATGCCGTACGGTATGGGCTATAGCCCATGTTCAAAAATGATGAAAAAAAAGGTAATTTTTTTTTCAAGAATTCAAAAAACGATGGGCTATAACCCATGTTTTTTGTAAATCCTCTAAATCCTCAAAAATGATGAAAAACGGCGTGCTATAGTATGCCGTACGGTATGGGCTATAGCCCATGTTCAAAAATGATGAAAAACAAGGTAAAAAAAAAATCAAAAATTCAAAAAACGATGGGCCCATGTTTTTTTTGTTTTTTTTTAAATCCTCAAAAATGATGAAAAACTGCGTGCTATAGTATGCCGTACGATATGGGATATATAGCCCATGTTCAAAAATGATGAAAAACAAGGTTACATTCTTTTTTCAAAAATTCTAAAAACGATGGGCTATAACCCATGTTTTTTTTTGTTTTTTTTTAATCCTCAAAAATGATGAAAAACGGCGTGCTATAGTATGCCGTACGATATGGGATATATAGCCCATGGTCCAAAATGATGAAAAACAAGGATAAAAAAGAAATAAAAAATTCAAAAAACGATGGGCTATAACCCATGTTTTTTGAATTTTGAATTTTTTTCAAATCCTCAAAAATGATGAAAAACGGCGTGCTATAGTATGCCGTACGGTATGGGCTATAGCCCATGTTAAAAAATGATGAAAAACAAGGTAATTTTTTTTTCAAAAATTCAAAAAACGATGGGCTATAACCCATGTTTTCTGAATTTTTCATTTTTTTCAAATCCTCAAAAATTATGAAAAACGGCGTGCTATAGTATGCCGTACGGTATTGGCTATAGCCCATGTTCAAAAATGATGAAAAACGAGGTAATTCTTTTTTCAAAAATTCAAAAAACGATGGGCTATAACCCATGTTTTTTGAAATTTTGAAATTTTTTCAAATCCTCAAAAATGATCAAAAACTGCGTGCTATAGTATGCCGTACGGTAGGGGCTATAGCCCATGTTCAAAAATGATGAAAAACGAGATAAATTCTTTTTTTCAAAAATTAAAAAAACGATGGGCTATAAACCATGTTTTTTTTTTTTTTTTTTTTTCTTTCAAATCCTCAAAAATGATGAAAAACAGCGTGCTATAGTATGCCGTACGGTAGGGGCTATAGCCCATGTTCAAAAATGATGAAAAACGAGGTTAAAAAAAAAATTCAAAAATTCAAAAAACGATGGGCTATAACCCATGTTTTTTGAATTTTGAATTTTTTTCAAATCCTCAAAAATGATGAAAAACGGCGTGCTATAGTATGCCGTACGGTATGGGCTATAGCCCATGTTAAAAAATGATGAAAAACAAGGTAAATTTTTTTTTTCAAAAATTCAAAAAACGATGGGCTATAACCCATGTTTTCTGAATTTTTCATTTTTTTCAAATCCTCAAAAATGATGAAAAACGGCGTGCTATAGTATGCCGTACGGTATTGGCTATAGCCCATGTTCAAAAATGATGAAAAACGAGGTTAAAAAAAAATTCAAAAATTCAAAAAACGATGGGCTATAACCCATGTTTTCTGAATTTTTAATTTTTTTCAAATCCTCAAAAATGATGAAAAACAGCGTGCTATAGTATGCCGTACGGTAGGGACTATAGCCCATGTTCAAAAATGATGAAAATCGAGGTAATTCTTTTTTCAAAAATTCAAAAAACGATGGGCTATAACCCATGTTTTTTTGAAATTTTGAAATTTTTTCAAATCCTCAAAAATGATCAAAAACGGCGTGCTATAGTATGCCGTACGGTAGGGGCTATAGCCCATGTTCAAAAATGATGAAAAACGAGGTTAATTTTTTTTTCAAAAATTAAAAAAACGATAAAACGTTTTTTTCAAACATTCAAAAAACGATGGGCTATAACCCATGTTTTCTGAATTTTTAACTTTTTTTCAAATCCTCAAAAATGATGAAAAACGGCGTGCTATAGTATGCCGTACGGTATGGGCTATAGCCCATGTTAAAAAATGATGAAAAACAAGGTAATTTTTTTTTTCAAAAATTCAAAAAACGATGGGCTATAACCCATGTTTTCTGAATTTTTCATTTTTTTCAAATCCTCAAAAATTATGAAAAACGGCGTGCTATAGTATGCCGTACGGTATTGGCTATAGCCCATGTTCAAAAATGATGAAAAACGAGGTAATTCTTTTTTCAAAAATTCAAAAAACGATGGGCTATAACCCATGTTTTTTGAAATTTTGAAATTTTTTCAAATCCTCAAAAATGATCAAAAACTGCGTGCTATAGTATGCCGTACGGTAGGGGCTATAGCCCATGTTCAAAAATGATGAAAAACGAGATAAATTCTTTTTTTCAAAAATTAAAAAAACGATGGGCTATAAACCATGTTTTTTTTTTTTTTTTTTTTTCTTTCAAATCCTCAAAAATGATGAAAAACAGCGTGCTATAGTATGCCGTACGGTAGGGGCTATAGCCCATGTTCAAAAATGATGAAAAACGAGGTTAAAAAAAAAATTCAAAAATTCAAAAAACGATGGGCTATAACCCATGTTTTTTGAATTTTGAATTTTTTTCAAATCCTCAAAAATGATGAAAAACGGCGTGCTATAGTATGCCGTACGGTATGGGCTATAGCCCATGTTAAAAAATGATGAAAAACAAGGTAAATTTTTTTTTTCAAAAATTCAAAAAACGATGGGCTATAACCCATGTTTTCTGAATTTTTCATTTTTTTCAAATCCTCAAAAATGATGAAAAACGGCGTGCTATAGTATGCCGTACGGTATTGGCTATAGCCCATGTTCAAAAATGATGAAAAACGAGGTTAAAAAAAAATTCAAAAATTCAAAAAACGATGGGCTATAACCCATGTTTTCTGAATTTTTAATTTTTTTCAAATCCTCAAAAATGATGAAAAACGGCGTGCTATAGTATGCCGTACGGTAGGGACTATAGCCCATGTTCAAAAATGATGAAAATCGAGGTAATTCTTTTTTCAAAAATTCAAAAAACGATGGGCTATAACCCATGTTTTTTTGAAATTTTGAAATTTTTTCAAATCCTCAAAAATGATCAAAAACGGCGTGCTATAGTATGCCGTACGGTAGGGGCTATAGCCCATGTTCAAAAATGATGAAAAACGAGGTTAATTTTTTTTTCAAAAATAAAAAAAACGATAAAACGTTTTTTTCAAACATTCAAAAAACGATGGGCTATAACCCATGTTTTCTGAATTTTTAACTTTTTTTCAAATCCTCAAAAATGATGAAAAACGGCGTGCTATAGTATGCCGTACGGTATGGGCTATAGCCCATGTTCAAAAATGATGAAAAACAAGGTAAAAAAAAATTCAAAATTTCAAAAAACGATGGGCTATAACCCATGTTTTTTTTTTTTTTTTTTTAATCCTCAAAAATGATGAAAAACGGCGTGCTATAGTATGCCGTACGATATGGGATATATAGCCCATGGTCCAAAATGATGAAAAAAGAAATAAAAAATTCAAAAAACGATGGGCTATAACCCATGTTTTTTTAATTTTGAATTTTATTCAAATCCTCAAAAATGATGAAAAACGGCGTGCTATAGTATGCCGTACGGTATGGGCCCATGTTAAAAAAGGATGAAAAACAAGGTTTTTTTTTTTTTCAAAAATTCAAAAAACGATGGGCTATAACCCATGTTTTTTTAATTTTTTTCAAATCCTCAAAAATGATGAAAAACAGCGTGCTATAGTATGCCGTACGGTAGGGGCTATAGCCCATGTTCAAAAATGATGAAAAACGAGGTTAAAAAAAAATTCAAAAATTCAAAAAACAATGGGCTATAACCCATGTTTTTTTAAATTTAGATTTTTTTTCAAACCCTCAAAAATGATGAAAAACGGCGTGCTATAGTATGCCGTACCGTAGGGGCTATAGCCCATGTTCAAAAATGATGAAAAACGAGGTTAAAATAAAAATTCAAAAATTCAAAAAACGATGGGCTATAACCCATGTTTTTTTTGTTTTTTTTTTCTTTTCAAATCCTCAAAAATGATGAAAAACGGCGTGCTATAGTATGCCATACGGTAGGGGCTATAGCCCATGTTCAAAAATGATGAAAACGAGGTAATTTGTTTTTCAAAAATTCAAAAAACGATGGGCTATAACCCATGTTTTTTTAATTTTTTAATTTTTTTCAAATCCTCAAAAATGATGAAAAACAGCATGCTATAGTATGCCGTACGGTAGGGGCTATAGCCCATGTTCAAAAATGATGAAAAACGAGGTTAAAAAAAAATTCAAAAATTCAAAAAACGATGGGCTATAACCCATGTTTTTTTTAATTTAGATTTTTTTTCAAATCCTCAAAAATGATGAAAAACGGCGTGCTATAGTATGCTGTACGGTAGGGGCTATAGCCCATGTTCAAAAATGATGAAAAACGAGGTTGAAATAAAAATTAAAAAATTAAAAAAACGATGGGCTATAACCCATGTTTTTTGAATTTCTTTTTTCAATCCTCAAAAATGATGAAAAACGGCGTGCTTTAGTATGCCGTACGATATTCAAAAATTCAAAAAACGATGGGCTATAACCCATGTTTTATTTTTTTTATTTTTATTTTTCAAATCCTCAAAAATGATGAAAAACGGCGTGCTATAGTATGCCATACGGTAGGGGCTATAGCCCATGTTCAAAAATGATGAAAACGAGGTGATTTGTTTTTCAAAAATTCAAAAAACGATGGGCTATAACCCATGTTTTTTTAATTTTTAATTTTTTTTCAAATCCTCAAAAATGATGAAAAACAGCGTGCTATAGTATGCCGTACGGTAGGGGCTATAGCCCATGTTCAAAAATGATGAAAAACGAGGTTAAAAAAAAATTCAAAAATTCAAAAAACGATGGGCTATAACCCATGTTTTTTTTATTTAGATTTTTTTTCAAATCCTCAAAAATGATGAAAAACGGCGTGCTATAGTATGCCGTACGGTATTGGCTATAGCCCATGTTCAAAAATGATGAAAAACGAGGTTAAAAAAAAATTCAAAAATTCAAAAAACGATGGGCTATAACCCATGTTTTTTGAATTTTTGAAGTTTTTTTTCAAATCCTCAAAAATGATGAAAAACGGTGTGCTATAGTATGCCGTACGGTAGGGGCTATAGCCCATGTTCAAAAATGATGAAAAACGAGGTAATTCTTTTTTCAAAAATTCAAAAAACGATGGGCTATAACCCATGTTTTTTGAAATTTTGAAATTTTTTCAAATCCTCAAAAATGATCAAAAACGGCGTGCTATAGTATGCCGTACGGTAGGGGCTATAGCCCATGTTCAAAAATGATGAAAAACTAGGTAAATTCTTTTTTTCAAAAATTCAAAAAACGATGGGCTATAACCCATGTTTTTTTTATTTTTTTATTTTTTTCAAATCCTCAAAAATGATGAAAAACGGCGTGCTATAGTATGCTGTACGGTAGGGGCTATAGCCCATGTTAAAAAATGATGAAAAACGAGGTTAAAAAAAAACAAAGAAAAAAAAAAAAAAACGATGGGCTATAACCCATGTTTTTTGAAATTTTGATTTTTTTTCAAATCCTCAAAAATGATGAAAAACGGCGTGCTATAGTATGCCGTACCGTAGGGGCTGTAGCCCATGTTAAAAAATGATGGTTAAAATAAAAATTAAAAAATTAAAAAAACGATGGGCTATAACCCATGTTTTTTTGAAAAACGGCGTGCTATAGTATGCTGTACGGTAGGGGCTATAGCCCATGTTCAAAAATGATGAAAAACGAGGTTAAAAAAAAATTCAAAAATTCAAAAAACGATGGGCTATAACCCATGTTTTTTTAATTTAGATTTTTTTTCAAATCCTCAAAAATGATGAAAAACGGCGTGCTATAGTATGCCGTACGGTATGGGCTATAGCCCATGTTAAAAAATGATGAAAAACAAGGTTAATTTTTTTTTTCAAAAATAAAAAAAACGATGGGCTATAACCCATGTTTTTTTAATTTCTTTTTTCAAATCCTCAAAAATGATGAAAAACGGCGTGCTATAGTATGCCGTACGGTATTGGCTATAGCCCATGTTCAAAAATGATGAAAAACGAGGTTAATTTTTTTTTCAAAAATTCAAAAAACGATGGGCTATAACCCATGTTTTTTGAATTTTTGAAGTTTTTTTTCAAATCCTCAAAAATGATGAAAAACGGCGTGCTATAGTATGCCGTACGGTAGGGGCTATAGCCCATGTTCAAAAATGATGAAAAACGAGGTAATTCTTTTTTCAAAAATTCAAAAAACGATGGGCTATAACCCATGTTTTTTGAAATTTTGAATTTTTTTCAAATCCTCAAAAATGATCAAAAACGGCGTGCTATAGTATGCCGTACGGTAGGGGCTATAGCCCATGTTCAAAAATGATGAAAAACGAGGTAAATTCTTTTTTTCAAAAATTCAAAAAACGATGGGCTATAACCCATGTTTTTTTTTATTTTTTTCAAATCCTCAAAAATGATGAAAAACGGCGTGCTATAGTATGCCGTACGGTATGGGCTATAGCCCATGTTAAAAAATGATGAAAAACAAGGTTAATTTTTTTTTTCAAAAATAAAAAAAACGATGGGCTATAACCCATGTTTTTTTAATTTCTTTTTTCAAATCCTCAAAAATGATGAAAAACAGCGTGCTATAGTATGCCGTACGGTAGGGGCTATAGCCCATGTTCAAAAATGATGAAAAACGAGGTTAAAAAAAAAATTCAAAAATTCAAAAAACGATGGGCTATAACCCATGTTTTTTGAATTTTGAATTTTTTTCAAATCCTCAAAAATGATGAAAAACGGCGTGCTATAGTATGCCGTACGGTATGGGCTATAGCCCATGTTAAAAAATGATGAAAAACAAGGTAAATTTTTTTTTTCAAAAATTCAAAAAACGATGGGCTATAACCCATGTTTTCTGAATTTTTCATTTTTTTCAAATCCTCAAAAATGATGAAAAACGGCGTGCTATAGTATGCCGTACGGTATTGGCTATAGCCCATGTTCAAAAATGATGAAAAACGAGGTTAAAAAAAAATTCAAAAATTCAAAAAACGATGGGCTATAACCCATGTTTTCTGAATTTTTAATTTTTTTCAAATCCTCAAAAATGATGAAAAACGGCGTGCTATAGTATGCCGTACGGTAGGGACTATAGCCCATGTTCAAAAATGATGAAAATCGAGGTAATTCTTTTTTCAAAAATTCAAAAAACGATGGGCTATAACCCATGTTTTTTTGAAATTTTGAAATTTTTTCAAATCCTCAAAAATGATCAAAAACGGCGTGCTATAGTATGCCGTACGGTAGGGGCTATAGCCCATGTTCAAAAATGATGAAAAACGAGGTTAATTTTTTTTTCAAAAATAAAAAAAACGATAAAACGTTTTTTTCAAACATTCAAAAAACGATGGGCTATAACCCATGTTTTCTGAATTTTTAACTTTTTTTCAAATCCTCAAAAATGATGAAAAACGGCGTGCTATAGTATGCCGTACGGTATGGGCTATAGCCCATGTTCAAAAATGATGAAAAACAAGGTAAAAAAAAATTCAAAAATTCAAAAAACGATGGGCTATAACCCATGTTTTTTTTTGTTTTTTTTTAATCCTCAAAAATGATGAAAAACGGCGTGCTATAGTATGCCGTACGATATGGGATATATAGCCCATGGTCCAAAATGATGAAAAAAGAAATAAAAAATTCAAAAAACGATGGGCTATAACCCATGTTTTTTTAATTTTGAATTTTATTCAAATCCTCAAAAATGATGAAAAACGGCGTGCTATAGTATGCCGTACGGTATGGGCCCATGTTAAAAAAGGATGAAAAACAAGGTTTTTTTTTTTTTCAAAAATTCAAAAAACGATGGGCTATAACCCATGTTTTTTTAATTTTTTTCAAATCCTCAAAAATGATGAAAAACAGCGTGCTATAGTATGCCGTACGGTAGGGGCTATAGCCCATGTTCAAAAATGATGAAAAACGAGGTTAAAAAAAAATTCAAAAATTCAAAAAACAATGGGCTATAACCCATGTTTTTTTAAATTTAGATTTTTTTTCAAACCCTCAAAAATGATGAAAAACGGCGTGCTATAGTATGCCGTACCGTAGGGGCTATAGCCCATGTTCAAAAATGATGAAAAACGAGGTTAAAATAAAAATTCAAAAATTCAAAAAACGATGGGCTATAACCCATGTTTTTTTTGTTTTTTTTTTCTTTTCAAATCCTCAAAAATGATGAAAAACGGCGTGCTATAGTATGCCATACGGTAGGGGCTATAGCCCATGTTCAAAAATGATGAAAACGAGGTAATTTGTTTTTCAAAAATTCAAAAAACGATGGGCTATAACCCATGTTTTTTTAATTTTTTAATTTTTTTCAAATCCTCAAAAATGATGAAAAACAGCATGCTATAGTATGCCGTACGGTAGGGGCTATAGCCCATGTTCAAAAATGATGAAAAACGAGGTTAAAAAAAAATTCAAAAATTCAAAAAACGATGGGCTATAACCCATGTTTTTTTTAATTTAGATTTTTTTTCAAATCCTCAAAAATGATGAAAAACGGCGTGCTATAGTATGCTGTACGGTAGGGGCTATAGCCCATGTTCAAAAATGATGAAAAACGAGGTTGAAATAAAAATTAAAAAATTAAAAAAACGATGGGCTATAACCCATGTTTTTTGAATTTCTTTTTTCAATCCTCAAAAATGATGAAAAACGGCGTGCTTTAGTATGCCGTACGATATTCAAAAATTCAAAAAACGATGGGCTATAACCCATGTTTTATTTTATTTTTTATTTTTTTTCAAATCCTCAAAAATGATGAAAAACGGCGTGCTATAGTATGCCATACGGTAGGGGCTATAGCCCATGTTCAAAAATGATGAAAACGAGGTGATTTGTTTTTCAAAAATTCAAAAAACGATGGGCTATAACCCATGTTTTTTTAATTTTTATTTTTTTTTCAAATCCTCAAAAATGATGAAAAACAGCGTGCTATAGTATGCCGTACGGTAGGGGCTATAGCCCATGTTCAAAAATGATGAAAAACGAGGTTAAAAAAAAATTCAAAAATTCAAAAAACGATGGGCTATAACCCATGTTTTTTTTATTTAGATTTTTTTTCAAATCCTCAAAAATGATGAAAAACGGCGTGCTATAGTATGCCGTACGGTATTGGCTATAGCCCATGTTCAAAAATGATGAAAAACGAGGTTAAAAAAAAATTCAAAAATTCAAAAAACGATGGGCTATAACCCATGTTTTTTGAATTTTTGAAGTTTTTTTTCAAATCCTCAAAAATGATGAAAAACGGTGTGCTATAGTATGCCGTACGGTAGGGGCTATAGCCCATGTTCAAAAATGATGAAAAACGAGGTAATTCTTTTTTCAAAAATTCAAAAAACGATGGGCTATAACCCCTGTTTTTTGAAATTTTGAAATTTTTTCAAATCCTCAAAAATGATCAAAAACGGCGTGCTATAGTATGCCGTACGGTAGGGGCTATAGCCCATGTTCAAAAATGATGAAAAACTAGGTAAATTCTTTTTTTCAAAAATTCAAAAAACGATGGGCTATAACCCATGTTTTTTTTATTTTTTTATTTTTTTCAAATCCTCAAAAATGATGAAAAACGGCGTGCTATAGTATGCTGTACGGTAGGGGCTGTAGCCCATGTTAAAAAATGATGGTTAAAATAAAAATTAAAAAATTAAAAAAACGATGGGCTATAACCCATGTTTTTTTGAAAAACGGCGTGCTATAGTATGCTGTACGGTAGGGGCTATAGCCCATGTTCAAAAATGATGAAAAACGAGGTTAAAAAAAAATTCAAAAATTCAAAAAACGATGGGCTATAACCCATGTTTTTTTAATTTAGATTTTTTTTCAAATCCTCAAAAATGATGAAAAACGGCGTGCTATAGTATGCCGTACGGTATGGGCTATAGCCCATGTTAAAAAATGATGAAAAACAAGGTTAATTTTTTTTTTCAAAAATAAAAAAAACGATGGGCTATAACCCATGTTTTTTTAATTTCTTTTTTCAAATCCTCAAAAATGATGAAAAACGGCGTGCTATAGTATGCCGTACGGTATTGGCTATAGCCCATGTTCAAAAATGATGAAAAACGAGGTTAATTTTTTTTTCAAAAATTCAAAAAACGATGGGCTATAACCCATGTTTTTTGAATTTTTGAAGTTTTTTTTCAAATCCTCAAAAATGATGAAAAACGGCGTGCTATAGTATGCCGTACGGTAGGGGCTATAGCCCATGTTCAAAAATGATGAAAAACGAGGTAATTCTTTTTTCAAAAATTCAAAAAACGATGGGCTATAACCCATGTTTTTTGAAATTTTGAATTTTTTTCAAATCCTCAAAAATGATCAAAAACGGCGTGCTATAGTATGCCGTACGGTAGGGGCTATAGCCCATGTTCAAAAATGATGAAAAACGAGGTAAATTCTTTTTTTCAAAAATTCAAAAAACGATGGGCTATAACCCATGTTTTTTTTTATTTTTTTCAAATCCTCAAAAATGATGAAAAACGGCGTGCTATAGTATGCCGTACGGTATGGGCTATAGCCCATGTTAAAAAATGATGAAAAACAAGGTTAATTTTTTTTTTCAAAAATAAAAAAAACGATGGGCTATAACCCATGTTTTTTTAATTTCTTTTTTCAAATCCTCAAAAATGATGAAAAACGGCGTGCTATAGTATGCCGTAGGGTATTGGCTATAGCCCATGTTCAAAAATGATGAAAAACGAGGTTAAAAAAAAATTCAAAAATTCAAAAAACGATGGGCTATAACCCATGTTTTTTGAATTTTTGAAGTTTTTTTTCAAATCCTCAAAAATGATGAAAAACGGCGTGCTATAGTATGCCGTACGGTAGGGGCTATAGCCCATGTTCAAAAATGATGAAAAACGAGGTAATTCTTTTTTCAAAAATTCAAAAAACGATCGGCTATAACCCATGTTTTTTGAAAATTTGAAATTTTTTCAAATCCTCAAAAATGATCAAAAACGGCGTGCTATAGTATGCCGTACGGTAGGGGCTATAGCCCATGTTCAAAAATGATGAAAAACGAGGTAAATTCTTTTTTTCAAAAATTCAAAAAACGATGGGCTATAACCCATGTTTTTTTTTTTTTTTTTTTTTTTTCAAATCCTCAAAAATGATGAAAAACGGCGTGCTATAGTATGCCGTACGGTAGGGGCTATAGCCCATGTTCAAAAATGATGAAAAACGAGGTAAATTCATTTTTTCAAAAATTCAAAAAACGATGGGCTATAACCCATGTTTTTTTTTTTTTTTTTTTTTTTTTCAAATCCTCAAAAATGATGAAAAACTGCGTGCTATAGTATGCCGTACGGTAGGGGCTATAGCCCATGTTCAAAAATGATGAAAAACGAGGTTAATTTTTTTTTCAAAAATTCAAAAAACGATGGGCTATAACCCATGTTTCTTTTTAATTTAGATTTTTTTTCAAACCCTCAAAAATGATGAAAAACGGCGTGCTATAGTATGCTGTACGGTAGGGGCTATAGCCCATGTTCAAAAATGATGAAAAACGAGGTTAAAAAAAACAAAAAACGATGGGCTATAACCCATGTTTTTTGAAATTTTGATTTTTTTTCAAATCCTCAAAAATGATGAAAAACGGCGTGCTATAGTATGCCGTACCGTAGGGGCTATAGCCCATGTTCAAAAATGATGAAAAACGAGGTTAAAATAAAAATTAAAAAATTAAAAAAACGATGGGCTATAACCCATGTTTTTTTTATTTTTTTCAAATCCTCAAAAATGATGAAAAACAGCGTGCTATAGTATGCCGTACGGTAGGGGCTATAGCCCATGTTCAAAAATGATGAAAAACGAGGTTAAAAAAAAATTCAAAAATTCAAAAAACAATGGGCTATAACCCATGTTTTTTGAAATTTAGATTTTTTTTCAAACCCTCAAAAATGATGAAAAATGGCGTGCTATAGTATGCCGTACCGTAGGGGCTATAGCCCATGTTCAAAAATGATGAAAAACGAGGTTAAAATAAAAATTCAAAAATTCAAAAAACGATGGGCTATAACCCATGTTTTTTTTATTTTTTTATTTTTTTTCAAATCCTCAAAAATGATGAAAAACGGCGTGCTATAGTATGCCATACGGTAGGGGCTATAGCCCATGTTCAAAAATGATGAAAACGAGGTAATTTGTTTTTCAAAAATTCAAAAAACGATGGGCTATAACCCATGTTTTTTTAATTTTTTATTTTTTTCCAAATCCTCAAAAATGATGAAAAACAGCGTGCTATAGTATGCCGTACGGTAGGGGCTATAGCCCATGTTCAAAAATGATGAAAAACGAGGTTAAAAAGAAATTCAAAAATTCAAAAAACGATGGGCTATAACCCATGTTTTTTTAAATTTAGATTTTTTTTCAAATCCTCAAAAATGATGAAAAACAGCGTGCTATAGTATGCCGTACGGTAGGGGCTATAGCCCATGTTCAAAAATGATGAAAAACGAGGTTAAAAAAAAAATCAAAAATTCAAAAAACGATGGGCTATAACCCATGTTTTTTGAAATTTTGATTTTTTTTCAAATCCTCAAAAATGATGAAAAACGGCGTGCTATAGTATGCCGTACCGTAGGGGCTATAGCCCATGTTCAAAAATGATGAAAAACGAGGTTAAAATAAAAATTCAAAAATTCAAAAAACGATGGGCTATAACCCATGTTTTTTTTATTTTTTTCAAATCCTCAAAAATGATGAAAAACAGCGTGCTATAGTATGCCATACGGTAGGGGCTATAGCCCATGTTCAAAAATGATGAAAACGAGGTAATTTGTTTTTCAAAAATTCAAAAAACAATGGGCTATAACCCATGTTTTTTTATTTTTTTAATTTTTTTCAAATCCTCAAAAATGATGAAAAACAGCGTGCTATAGTATGCCGTACGGTAGGGGCTATAGCCCATGTTCAAAAATGATGAAAAACGAGGTTAAAAAAAATTCAAAAATTCAAAAAACGATGGGCTATAACCCATGTTTTTTTAATTTCTTTTTTCAAATCCTCAAAAATGATGAAAAACGGCGTGCTATAGTATGCCGTACGGTATTGGCTATAGTCCATGTTCAAAAATGATGAAAAACGAGGTTAATTTTTTTTTCAAAAATTCAAAAAACGATGGGCTATAACCCATGTTTTTTGAATTTTTGAAGTTTTTTTTCAAATCCTCAAAAATGATGAAAAACGGCGTGCTATAGTATGCCGTACGGTAGGGGCTATAGCCCATGTTCAAAAATGATGAAAAACGAGGTAATTCTTTTTTCAAAAATTCAAAAAACGATGGGCTATAACCCATGTTTTTTGAAATTTTGAATTTTTTTCAAATCCTCAAAAATGATCAAAAACGGCGTGCTATAGTATGCCGTACGGTAGGGGCTATAGCCCATGTTCAAAAATGATGAAAAACGAGGTAAATTCTTTTTTTCAAAAATTCAAAAAACGATGGGCTATAACCCATGTTTTTTTTTTTTTTTTCAAATCCTCAAAAATGATGAAAAACGGCGTGCTATAGTATGCCGTACGGTATGGGCTATAGCCCATGTTAAAAAATGATGAAAAACAAGGTTAATTTTTTTTTTCAAAAATAAAAAAAACGATGGGCTATAACCCATGTTTTTTTAATTTCTTTTTTCAAATCCTCAAAAATGATGAAAAACGGCGTGCTATAGTATGCCGTACGGTATTGGCTATAGCCCATGTTCAAAAATGATGAAAAACGAGGTTAAAAAAAAATTCAAAAATTCAAAAAACGATGGGCTATAACCCATGTTTTTTGAATTTTTGAAGTTTTTTTTCAAATCCTCAAAAATGATGAAAAACGGCGTGCTATAGTATGCCGTACGGTAGGGGCTATAGCCCATGTTCAAAAATGATGAAAAACGAGGTAATTCTTTTTTCAAAAATTCAAAAAACGATCGGCTATAACCCATGTTTTTTGAAAATTTGAAATTTTTTCAAATCCTCAAAAATGATCAAAAACGGCGTGCTATAGTATGCCGTACGGTAGGGGCTATAGCCCATGTTCAAAAATGATGAAAAACGAGGTAATTCTTTTTTCAAAAATTCAAAAAACGATGGGCTATAACCCATGTTTTTTGAAATTTTGAAATTTTTTCAAATCCTCAAAAATGATCAAAAACGGCGTGCTATAGTATGCCGTACGGTAGGGGCTATAGCCCATGTTCAAAAATGATGAAAAACGAGGTAAATTCATTTTTTCAAAAATTCAAAAAACGATGGGCTATAACCCATGTTTTTTTTTTTTTTTTCAAATCCTCAAAAATGATGAAAAACTGCGTGCTATAGTATGCCGTACGGTAGGGGCTATAGCCCATGTTCAAAAATGATGAAAAACGAGGTTAATTTTTTTTTCAAAAATTCAAAAAACGATGGGCTATAACCCATGTTTCTTTTTAATTTAGATTTTTTTTCAAACCCTCAAAAATGATGAAAAACGGCGTGCTATCGTATGCTGTACGGTAGGGGCTATAGCCCATGTTCAAAAATGATGAAAAACGAGGTTAAAAAAAACAAAAAACGATGGGCTATAACCCATGTTTTTTGAAATTTTGATTTTTTTTCAAATCCTCAAAAATGATGAAAAACGGCGTGCTATAGTATGCCGTACCGTAGGGGCTATAGCCCATGTTCAAAAATGATGAAAAACGAGGTTAAAATAAAAATTAAAAAATTAAAAAAACGATGGGCTATAACCCATGTTTTTTTTATTTTTTTCAAATCCTCAAAAATGATGAAAAACAGCGTGCTATAGTATGCCGTACGGTAGGGGCTATAGCCCATGTTCAAAAATGATGAAAAACGAGGTTAAAAAAAAATTCAAAAATTCAAAAAACAATGGGCTATAACCCATGTTTTTTGAAATTTAGATTTTTTTTCAAACCCTCAAAAATGATGAAAAACGGCGTGCTATAGTATGCCGTACCGTAGGGGCTATAGCCCATGTTCAAAAATGATGAAAAACGAGGTTAAAAAAAAAATTCAAAAATTCAAAAAACGATGGGCTATAACCCATGTTTTTTTTATTTTTTTATTTTTTTTCAAATCCTCAAAAATGATGAAAAACGGCGTGCTATAGTATGCCATACGGTAGGGGCTATAGCCCATGTTCAAAAATGATGAAAACGAGGTAATTTGTTTTTCAAAAATTCAAAAAACGATGGGCTATAACCCATGTTTTTTTAATTTTTTATTTTTTTCCAAATCCTCAAAAATGATGAAAAACAGCGTGCTATAGTATGCCGTACGGTAGGGGCTATAGCCCATGTTCAAAAATGATGAAAAACGAGGTTAAAAAAAAATTCAAAAATTCAAAAAACGATGGGCTATAACCCATGTTTTTTTAAATTTAGATTTTTTTTCAAATCCTCAAAAATGATGAAAAACAGCGTGCTATAGTATGCCGTACGGTAGGGGCTATAGCCCATGTTCAAAAATGATGAAAAACGAGGTTAAAAAAAAAATCAAAAATTCAAAAAACGATGGGCTATAACCCATGTTTTTTGAAATTTTGATTTTTTTTCAAATCCTCAAAAATGATGAAAAACGGCGTGCTATAGTATGCCGTACCGTAGGGGCTATAGCCCATGTTCAAAAATGATGAAAAACGAGGTTAAAATAAAAATTCAAAAATTCAAAAAACGATGGGCTATAACCCATGTTTTTTTTATTTTTTTTCAAATCCTCAAAAATGATGAAAAACAGCGTGCTATAGTATGCCATACGGTAGGGGCTATAGCCCATGTTCAAAAATGATGAAAACGAGGTAATTTGTTTTTCAAAAATTCAAAAAACAATGGGCTATAACCCATGTTTTTTTATTTTTTTAATTTTTTTCAAATCCTCAAAAATGATGAAAAACAGCGTGCTATAGTATGCCGTACGGTAGGGGCTATAGCCCATGTTCAAAAATGATGAAAAACGAGGTTAAAAAAAATTCAAAAATTCAAAAAACGATGGGCTATAACCCATGTTTTTTTTAATTTAGATTTTTTTTCAAATCCTCAAAAATGATGAAAAACGGCGTGCTATAGTATGCTGTACGGTAGGGGCTATAGCCCATGTTCAAAAATGATGAAAAACGAGGTTAAAAAAAAATTCAAAAATTCAAAAAACGATGGGCTATAACCCATGTTTTTTGAATTTAGATTTTTTTTCAAATCCTCAAAAATGATGAAAAACGGCGTGCTATAGTATGCCGTACGGTAGGGGCTATAGCCCATGTTAAAAAATGATGAAAAACAAGGTTATTTTTTTTTTTCAAAAATTCAAAAAACGATGGGCTATAACCCATGTTTTCTGAATTTTTCATTTTTTTCAAATCCTCAAAAATGATGAAAAATGGCTTGCTATAGTATGCCGTACGGTTTTGGCTATAGCCCATGTTCAAAAATGATGAAAAACGAGGTTAATTTTTTTTTTTTTAATTCAAAAAACGATGGGCTATAACCCATGTTTTTTGAATTTTTGAAGTTTTTTTTCAAATCCTCAAAAATGATGAAAAACGGCGTGCTATAGTATGCCGTACGGTAGGGGCTATAGCCCATGTTCAAAAATGATGAAAAACGAGGTAATTCTTTTTTCAAAAATTCAAAAAACGATGGGCTATAACCCATGTTTTTTTTTTTTTTTTTTTTTTTTCAAATCCTCAAAAATGATCAAAAACGGCGTGCTATAGTATGCCGTACGGTAGGGGCTATAGCCCATGTTCAAAAATGATGAAAAACGAGGTAAATTCATTTTTTCAAAAATTCAAAAAACGATGGGCTATAACCCATGTTTTTTTTTTTTTTTTTTTTTTTTCAAATCCTCAAAAATGATGAAAAACTGCGTGCTATAGTATGCCGTACGGTAGGGGCTATAGCCCATGTTCAAAAATGATGAAAAACGAGGTTAATTTTTTTTTCAAAAATTCAAAAAACGATGGGCTATAACCCATGTTTCTTTTTAATTTAGATTTTTTTTCAAACCCTCAAAAATGATGAAAAACGGCGTGCTATAGTATGCCATACGGTAGGGGCTATAGCCCATGTTCAAAAATGATGAAAACGAGGTAATTTGTTTTTCAAAAATTCAAAAAACGATGGGCTATAACCCATGTTTTTTTAATTTTTAATTTTTTTCCAAATCCTCAAAAATGATGAAAAACAGCGTGCTATAGTATGCCGTACGGTAGGGGCTATAGCCCATGTTCAAAAATGATGAAAAACGAGGTTAAAAAAAAATTCAAAAATTCAAAAAACGATGGGCTATAACCCATGTTTTTTTAAATTTTGATTTTTTTTCAAATCCTCAAAAATGATGAAAAACGGCGTGCTATAGTATGCCGTACCGTAGGGGCTATAGCCCATGTTCAAAAATGATGAAAAACGAGGTTAAAATAAAAATTAAAAAATTAAAAAAACGATGGGCTATAACCCATGTTTTTTTTATTTTTTTCAAATCCTCAAAAATGATGAAAAACAGCGTGCTATAGTATGCCGTACGGTAGGGGCTATAGCCCATGTTCAAAAATGATGAAAAACGAGGTTAAAAAAAAATTCAAAAATTCAAAAAACAATGGGCTATAACCCATGTTTTTTTAAATTTAGATTTTTTTTCAAACCCTCAAAAATGATGAAAAACGGCGTGCTATAGTATGCCGTACCGTAGGGGCTATAGCCCATGTTCAAAAATGATGAAAAACGAGGTTAAAATAAAAATTCAAAAATTCAAAAAACGATGGGCTATAACCCATGTTTTTTTTATTTTTTTTATTTTTTTTCAAATCCTCAAAAATGATGAAAAACGGCGTGCTATAGTATGCCATACGGTAGGGGCTATAGCCCATGTTCAAAAATGATGAAAACGAGGTAATTTGTTTTTCAAAAATTCAAAAAACGATGGGCTATAACCCATGTTTTTTTAATTTTTTATTTTTTTCCAAATCCTCAAAAATGATGAAAAACAGCGTGCTATAGTATGCCGTACGGTAGGGGCTATAGCCCATGTTCAAAAATGATGAAAAACGAGGTTAAAAAAAAATTCAAAAATTCAAAAAACGATGGGCTATAACCCATGTTTTTTTAAATTTAGATTTTTTTTCAAATCCTCAAAAATGATGAAAAACAGCGTGCTATAGTATGCCGTACGGTAGGGGCTATAGCCCATGTTCAAAAATGATGAAAAACGAGGTTAAAAAAAAATTCAAAAATTCAAAAAACGATGGGCTATAACCCATGTTTTTTTAAATTTTGATTTTTTTTCAAATCCTCAAAAATGATGAAAAACGGCGTGCTATAGTATGCCGTACCGTAGGGGCTATAGCCCATGTTCAAAAATGATGAAAAACGAGGTTAAAATAAAAATTTAAAAATTAAAAAAACGATGGGCTATAACCCATGTTTTTTTTATTTTTTTCAAATCCTCAAAAATGATGAAAAACAGCGTGCTATAGTATGCCGTACGGTAGGGGCTATAGCCCATGTTCAAAAATGATGAAAAACGAGGTTAAAAAAAAATTCAAAAATTCAAAAAACAATGGGCTATAACCCATGTTTTTTGAAATTTAGATTTTTTTTCAAACCCTCAAAAATGATGAAAAACGGCGTGCTATAGTATGCCGTACCGTAGGGGCTATAGCCCATGTTCAAAAATGATGAAAAACGAGGTTAAAATAAAAATTCAAAAATTCAAAAAACGATGGGCTATAACCCATGTTTTTTTTATTTTTTTATTTTTTTTCAAATCCTCAAAAATGATGAAAAACGGCGTGCTATAGTATGCCATACGGTAGGGGCTATAGCCCATGTTCAAAAATGATGAAAACGAGGTAATTTGTTTTTCAAAAATTCAAAAAACGATGGGCTATAACCCATGTTTTTTTAATTTTTTATTTTTTTCCAAATCCTCAAAAATGATGAAAAACAGCGTGCTATAGTATGCCGTACGGTAGGGGCTATAGCCCATGTTCAAAAATGATGAAAAACGAGGTTAATTTTTTTTTCAAAAATTCAAAAAACGATGGGCTATAACCCATGTTTTTTTAAATTTAGATTTTTTTTCAAATCCTCAAAAATGATGAAAAACAGCGTGCTATAGTATGCCGTACGGTAGGGGCTATAGCCCATGTTCAAAAATGATGAAAAACGAGGTTAAAAAAAAAAATCAAAAATTCAAAAAACGATGGGCTATAACCCATGTTTTTTGAAATTTTGATTTTTTTTCAAATCCTCAAAAATGATGAAAAACGGCGTGCTATAGTATGCCGTACCGTAGGGGCTATAGCCCATGTTCAAAAATGATGAAAAACGAGGTTAAAATAAAAATTAAAAAATTCAAAAAACGATGGGCTATAACCCATGTTTTTTTTATTTTTTTCAAATCCTCAAAAATGATGAAAAACAGCGTGCTATAGTATGCCATACGGTAGGGGCTATAGCCCATGTTCAAAAATGATGAAAACGAGGTAATTTGTTTTTCAAAAATTCAAAAAACAATGGGCTATAACCCATGTTTTTTTAATTTTTTAATTTTTTTCAAATCCTCAAAAATGATGAAAAACAGCGTGCTATAGTATGCCGTACGGTAGGGGCTATAGCCCATGTTCAAAAATGATGAAAAACGAGGTTAAAAAAAATTTCAAAAATTCAAAAAACGATGGGCTATAACCCATGTTTTTTTAAATTTTGATTTTTTTTCAAATCCTCAAAAATGATGAAAAACGGCGTGCTATAGTATGCCGTACCGTAGGGGCTATAGCCCATGTTCAAAAATGATGAAAAACGAGGTTAAAATAAAAATTCAAAAATTCAAAAAACGATGGGCTATAACCCATGTTTTTTTTATTTTTTTCAAATCCTCAAAAATGATGAAAAACAGCGTGCTATAGTATGCCGTACGGTAGGGGCTATAGCCCATGTTCAAAAATGATGAAAAACGAGGTTAATTTTTTTTTCAAAAATTCAAAAAACAATGGGCTATAACCCATGTTTTTGGAAATTTAGATTATTTTTCAAACCCTCAAAAATGATGAAAAACGGCGTGCTATAGTATGCCGTACCGTAGGGGCTATAGCCCATGTTCAAAAATGATGAAAAATGAGGTTAAAATAAAAATTCAAAAATTCAAAAAACGATGGGCTATAACCCATGTTTTTTTTTTTTTTTTTTTTTTTTTTCAAATCCTCAAAAATGATGAAAAACGGCGTGCTATAGTATGCCATACGGTAGGGGCTATAGCCCATGTTCAAAAATGATGAAAACGAGGTAATTAGTTTTTCAAAAATTCAAAAAACGATGGGCTATAACCCATGTTTTTTTAATTTTTTAATTTTTTTCAAATCCTCAAAAATGATGAAAAACAGCGTGCTATAGTATGCCGTACGGTAGGGGCTATAGCCCATGTTCAAAAATGATGAAAAACGAGGTTAAAAAAAAATTCAAAAATTCAAAAAACGATGGGCTATAACCCATGTTTTTTTTTATTTAGATTTGTTTTCAAATCCTCAAAAATGATGAAAAACGGCGTGCTATAGTATGCTGTACGGTAGGGGCTATAGCCCATGTTCAAAAATGATGAAAAACGAGGTTAAAATAAAAATTAAAAAATTAAAAAAACGATGGGCTATAACCCATGTTTTTTGAATTTCTTTTTTCTTTTCAAATCCTCAAAAATGATGAAAAACGGCGTGCTATAGTATGCCATACGGTAGGGGCTATAGCCCATGTTCAAAAATGATGAAAACGAGGTAATTTGTTTTTCAAAAATTCAAAAAACGATGGGTTATAACCCATGTTTTTTTTTTTTTTTAATTTTTTTCAAATCCTCAAAAATGATGAAAAACAGCATGCTATAGTATGCCGTACGGTAGGGGCTATAGCCCATGTTCAAAAATGATGAAAAACGAGGTTAAAAAAAAATTCAAAAATTCAAAAAACGATGGGCTATAACCCATGTTTTTTTTTATTTAGATTTTTTTTCAAATCCTCAAAAATGATGAAAAACGGCGTGCTATAGTATGCCGTACGGTAGGGGCTATAGCCCATGTTAAGAAATGATGAAAAACAAGGTTATTTTTTTTTTCAAAAATTCAAAAAACGATGGGCTATAACCCATGTTTTCTGAATTTTTCATTTTTTTCAAATCCTCAAAAATGATGAAAAACGGCGTGCTATAGTATGCCGTACGGTATTGGCTATAGCCCATGTTCAAAAATGATGAAAAACGAGGTTAAAAAAAATTTCAAAAATTCAAAAAACGATGGGCTATAACCCATGTTTTTTGAATTTTTGAAGTTTTTTTTCAAATCCTCAAAAATGATGAAAAACGGCGTGCTATAGTATGCCGTACGGTAGGGGCTATAGCCCATGTTCAAAAATGATGAAAAACGAGGTAATTCTTTTTTCAAAAATTCAAAAAACGATGGGCTATAACCCATGTTTTTTGAATTTTTGAATTTTTTTCAAATCCTCAAAAATGATCAAAAACGGCGTGCTATAGTATGCCGTACGGTAGGGGCTATAGCCCATGTTCAAAAATGATGAAAAACGAGGTAAATTCATTTTTTCAAAAATTCAAAAAACGATGGGCTATAACCCATGTTTTTTTTTTTTTTTTTTTTTTTTAATCCTCAAAAATGATGAAAAACTGCGTGCTATAGTATGCCGTACGGTAGGGGCTATAGCCCATGTTCAAAAATGATGAAAAACGAGGTTAATTTTTTTTTCAAAAATTCAAAAAACGATGGGCTATAACCCATGTTTCTTTTTAATTTAGATTTTTTTTCAAACCCTCAAAAATGATGAAAAACGGCGTGCTATAGTATGCTGTACGGTAGGGGCTATAGCCCATGTTCAAAAATGATGAAAAACGAGGTTAAAAAAAAAAAGAAAAAAAAGAAAAACGATGGGCTATAACCCATGTTTTTTGAAATTTTGATTTTTTTTTCAAATCCTCAAAAATGATGAAAAACGGCGTGCTATAGTATGCCGTACCGTAGGGGCTATAGCCCATGTTCAAAAATGATGAAAAACGAGGTTAAAATAAAAATTAAAAAATTAAAAAAACGATGGGCTATAACCCATGTTTTTTTTATTTTTTTCAAATCCTCAAAAATGATGAAAAACAGCGTGCTATAGTATGCCGTACGGTAGGGGCTATAGCCCATGTTCAAAAATGATGAAAAACGAGGTTAAAAAAAAATTCAAAAATTCAAAAAACAATGGGCTATAACCCATGTTTTTTTTAATTTAGATTTTTTTTCAAACCCTCAAAAATGATGAAAAACGGCGTGCTATAGTATGCCGTACCGTAGGGGCTATAGCCCATGTTCAAAAATGATGAAAAACGAGGTTAAAATAAAAATTCAAAAATTCAAAAAACGATGGGCTATAACCCATGTTTTTTTTATTTTTTTCAAATCCTCAAAAATGATGAAAAACAGCGTGCTATAGTATGCCGTACGGTAGGGGCTATAGCCCATGTTCAAAAATGATGAAAAACGAGGTTAATTTTTTTTTCAAAAATTCAAAAAACAATGGGCTATAACCCATGTTTTTTGAAATTTAGATTTTTTTTCAAACGCTCAAAAATGATGAAAAACGGCGTGCTATAGTATGCCGTACCGTAGGGGCTATAGCCCATGTTCAAAAATGATGAAAAACGAGGTTAAAATAAAAATTCAAAAATTCAAAAAACGATGGGCTATAACCCATGTTTTTTTTATTTTTTTATTTTTTTTCAAATCCTCAAAAATGATGAAAAACGGCGTGCTATAGTATGCCATACGGTAGGGGCTATAGCCCATGTTCAAAAATGATGAAAACGAGGTAATTTGTTTTTCAAAAATTCAAAAAACGATGGGCTATAACCCATGTTTTTTTAATTTTTTAATTTTTTTCAAATCCTCAAAAATGATGAAAAACAGCGTGCTATAGTATGCCGTACGGTAGGGGCTATAGCCCATGTTCAAAAATGATGAAAAACGAGGTTAAAAAAAATTCAAAAATTCAAAAAACGATGGGCTATAACCCATGTTTTTTTTAATTTAGATTTTTTTTCAAATCCTCAAAAATGATGAAAAACGGCGTGCTATAGTATGCTGTACGGTAGGGGCTATAGCCCATGTTCAAAAATTATGAAAAACGAGGTTAAAAAAAAATTCAAAAATTCAAAAAACGATGGGCTATAACCCATGTTTTTTGAATTTAGATTTTTTTTCAAATCCTCAAAAATGATGAAAAACGGCGTGCTATAGTATGCCGTACGGTAGGGGCTATAGCCCATGTTAAAAAATGATGAAAAACAAGGTTATTTTTTTTTTTTCAAAAATTCAAAAAACGATGGGCTATAACCCATGTTTTCTGAATTTTTCATTTTTTTCAAATCCTCAAAAATGATGAAAAATGGCTTGCTATAGTATGCCGTACGGTATTGGCTATAGCCCATGTTCAAAAATGATGAAAAACGAGGTTAATTTTTTTTTTTAAAATTCAAAAAACGATGGGCTATAACCCATGTTTTTTGAATTTTTGAAGTTTTTTTTCAAATCCTCAAAAATGATGAAAAACGGCGTGCTATAGTATGCCGTACGGTAGGGGCTATAGCCCATGTTCAAAAATGATGAAAAACGAGGTTAAAATAAAAATTCAAAAATTCAAAAAACGATGGGCTATAACCCATGTTTTTTTTTTTTTTTTCAAATCCTCAAAAATGATGAAAAACTGCGTGCTATAGTATGCCGTACGGTAGGGGCTATAGCCCATGTTCAAAAATGATGAAAAACGAGGTTAATTTTTTTTTCAAAAATTCAAAAAACGATGGGCTATAACCCATGTTTCTTTTTAATTTAGATTTTTTTTCAAACCCTCAAAAATGATGAAAAACGGCGTGCTATAGTATGCCATACGGTAGGGGCTATAGCCCATGTTCAAAAATGATGAAAACGAGGTAATTTGTTTTTCAAAAATTCAAAAAACGATGGGCTATAACCCATGTTTTTTTAATTTTTAATTTTTTTCCAAATCCTCAAAAATGATGAAAAACAGCGTGCTATAGTATGCCGTACGGTAGGGGCTATAGCCCATGTTCAAAAATGATGAAAAACGAGGTTAAAAAAAAATTCAAAAATTCAAAAAACGATGGGCTATAACCCATGTTTTTTTAAATTTTGATTTTTTTTCAAATCCTCAAAAATGATGAAAAACGGCGTGCTATAGTATGCCGTACCGTAGGGGCTATAGCCCATGTTCAAAAATGATGAAAAACGAGGTTAAAATAAAAATTTAAAAATTAAAAAAACGATGGGCTATAACCCATGTTTTTTTTATTTTTTTCAAATCCTCAAAAATGATGAAAAACAGCGTGCTATAGTATGCCGTACGGTAGGGGCTATAGCCCATGTTCAAAAATGATGAAAAACGAGGTTAAAAAAAAATTCAAAAATTCAAAAAACAATGGGCTATAACCCATGTTTTTTGAAATTTAGATTTTTTTTCAAACCCTCAAAAATGATGAAAAACGGCGTGCTATAGTATGCCGTACCGTAGGGGCTATAGCCCATGTTCAAAAATGATGAAAAACGAGGTTAAAATAAAAATTCAAAAATTCAAAAAACGATGGGCTATAACCCATGTTTTTTTTATTTTTTTATTTTTTTTCAAATCCTCAAAAATGATGAAAAACGGCGTGCTATAGTATGCCATACGGTAGGGGCTATAGCCCATGTTCAAAAATGATGAAAACGAGGTAATTTGTTTTTAAAAAATTCAAAAAACGATGGGCTATAACCCATGTTTTTTTAATTTTTTATTTTTTTCCAAATCCTCAAAAATGATGAAAAACAGCGTGCTATAGTATGCCGTACGGTAGGGGCTATAGCCCATGTTCAAAAATGATGAAAAACGAGGTTAAAAATTTTTTCAAAAATTCAAAAAACGATGGGCTATAACCCATGTTTTTTTAAATTTAGATTTTTTTTCAAATCCTCAAAAATGATGAAAAACAGCGTGCTATAGTATGCCGTACGGTAGGGGCTATAGCCCATGTTCAAAAATGATGAAAAACGAGGTTAAAAAAAAAAATCAAAAATTCAAAAAACGATGGGCTATAACCCATGTTTTTTGAAATTTTGATTTTTTTTCAAATCCTCAAAAATGATGAAAAACGGCGTGCTATAGTATGCCGTACCGTAGGGGCTATAGCCCATGTTCAAAAATGATGAAAAACGAGGTTAAAATAAAAATTCAAAAATTCAAAAAACGATGGGCTATAACCCATGTTTTTTTTATTTTTTTCAAATCCTCAAAAATGATGAAAAACAGCGTGCTATAGTATGCCATACGGTAGGGGCTATAGCCCATGTTCAAAAATGATGAAAACGAGGTAATTTGTTTTTCAAAAATTCAAAAAACAATGGGCTATAACCCATGTTTTTTTAATTTTTTAATTTTTTTCAAATCCTCAAAAATGATGAAAAACAGCGTGCTATAGTATGCCGTACGGTAGGGGCTATAGCCCATGTTCAAAAATGATGAAAAACGAGGTTAAAAAAAATTCAAAAATTCAAAAAACGATGGGCTATAACCCATGTTTTTTTTAATTTAGATTTTTTTTCAAATCCTCAAAAATGATGAAAAACGGCGTGCTATAGTATGCTGTACGGTAGGGGCTATAGCCCATGTTCAAAAATGATGAAAAACGAGGTTAAAAAAAAATTCAAAAATTCAAAAAACGATGGGCTATAACCCATGTTTTTTTAATTTAGATTTTTTTTCAAATCCTCAAAAATGATGAAAAACGGCGTGCTATAGTATGCCGTACGGTAGGGGCTATAGCCCATGTTAAAAAATGATGAAAAACAAGGTTATTTTTTTTTTTTCAAAAATTCAAAAAACGATGGGCTATAACCCATGTTTTCTGAATTTTTCATTTTTTTCAAATCCTCAAAAATGATGAAAAATGGCTTGCTATAGTATGCCGTACGGTATTGGCTATAGCCCATGTTCAAAAATGATGAAAAACGAGGTTAATTTTTTTTTTTAAAATTCAAAAAACGATGGGCTATAACCCATGTTTTTTGAATTTTTGAAGTTTTTTTTCAAATCCTCAAAAATGATGAAAAACGGCGTGCTATAGTATGCCGTACGGTAGGGGCTATAGCCCATGTTCAAAAATGATGAAAAACGAGGTAATTCTTTTTTCAAAAATTCAAAAAACGATGGGCTATAACCCATGTTTTTTTTTTTGTTTGTTTTTTTTCAAATCCTCAAAAATGATCAAAAACGGCGTGCTATAGTATGCCGTACGGTAGGGGCTATAGCCAATGTTCAAAAATGATGAAAAACGAGGTAAATTCATTTTTTCAAAAATTCAAAAAACGATGGGCTATAACCCATGTTTTTTTTTTTTTTTTTTTTTTTCAAATCCTCAAAAATGATGAAAAACTGCGTGCTATAGTATGCCGTACGGTAGGGGCTATAGCCCATGTTCAAAAATGATGAAAAACGAGGTTAATTTTTTTTTCAAAAATTCAAAAAACGATGGGCTATAACCCATGTTTCTTTTTAATTTAGATTTTTTTTCAAACCCTCAAAAATGATGAAAAACGGCGTGCTATAGTATGCCATACGGTAGGGGCTATAGCCCATGTTCAAAAATGATGAAAACGAGGTAATTTGTTTTTCAAAAATTCAAAAAACGATTGGCTATAACCCATGTTTTTTTAATTTTTTATTTTTTTCCAAATCCTCAAAAATGATGAAAAACAGCGTGCTATAGTATGCCGTACGGTAGGGGCTATAGCCCATGTTCAAAAATGATGAAAAACGAGGTTAAAAAAAAATTCAAAAATTCAAAAAACGATGGGCTATAACCCATGTTTTTTTAAATTTAGATTTTTTTTCAAATCCTCAAAAATGATGAAAAACAGCGTGCTATAGTATGCCGTACGGTAGGGGCTATAGCCCATGTTCAAAAATGATGAAAAACGAGGTTAAAAAAAAAATCAAAAATTCAAAAAACGATGGGCTATAACCCATGTTTTTTGAAATTTTGATTTTTTTTCAAATCCTCAAAAATGATGAAAAACGGCGTGCTATAGTATGCCGTACCGTAGGGGCTATAGCCCATGTTCAAAAATGATGAAAAACGAGGTTAAAATAAAAATTCAAAAATTCAAAAAACGATGGGCTATAACCCATGTTTTTTTTATTTTTTTCAAATCCTCAAAAATGATGAAAAACAGCGTGCTATAGTATGCCATACGGTAGGGGCTATAGCCCATGTTCAAAAATGATGAAAACGAGGTAATTTGTTTTTCAAAAATTCAAAAAACAATGGGCTATAACCCATGTTTTTTTAATTTTTTAATTTTTTTCAAATCCTCAAAAATGATGAAAAACAGCGTGCTATAGTATGCCGTACGGTAGGGGCTATAGCCCATGTTCAAAAATGATGAAAAACGAGGTTAAAAAAAATTCAAAAATTCAAAAAACGATGGGCTATAACCCATGTTTTTTTTAATTTAGATTTTTTTTCAAATCCTCAAAAATGATGAAAAACGGCGTGCTATAGTATGCTGTACGGTAGGGGCTATAGCCCATGTTCAAAAATGATGAAAAACGAGGTTAAATTTTTTTTCAAAAATTCAAAAAACGATGGGCTATAACCCATGTTTTTTGAATTTAGATTTTTTTTCAAATCCTCAAAAATGATGAAAAACGGCGTGCTATAGTATGCCGTACGGTAGGGGCTATAGCCCATGTTAAAAAATGATGAAAAACAAGGTTATTTTTTTTTTTCAAAAATTCAAAAAACGATGGGCTATAACCCATGTTTTCTGAATTTTTCATTTTTTTCAAATCCTCAAAAATGATGAAAAATGGCTTGCTATAGTATGCCGTACGGTATTGGCTATAGCCCATGTTCAAAAATGATGAAAAACGAGGTTAAAAAAAAATTCAAAAATTCAAAAAACGATGGGCTATAACCCATGTTTTTTGAATTTTTGAAGTTTTTTTTCAAATCCTCAAAAATGATGAAAAACGGCGTGCTATAGTATGCCGTACGGTAGGGGCTATAGCCCATGTTCAAAAATGATGAAAAACGAGGTAATTCTTTTTTCAAAAATTCAAAAAACGATGGGCTATAACCCATGTTTTTTTTTTTTTTTTGTTTTTTTTTCAAATCCTCAAAAATGATCAAAAACGGCGTGCTATAGTATGCCGTACGGTAGGGGCTATAGCCCATGTTCAAAAATGATGAAAAACGAGGTAAATTCATTTTTTCAAAAATTCAAAAAACGATGGGCTATAACCCATGTTTTTTTTTTTTTTGTTTTTTTTTCAAATCCTCAAAAATGATGAAAAACTGCGTGCTATAGTATGCCGTACGGTAGGGGCTATAGCCCATGTTCAAAAATGATGAAAAACGAGGTTAATTTTTTTTTCAAAAATTCAAAAAACGATGGGCTATAACCCATGTTTCTTTTTAATTTAGATTTTTTTTCAAACCCTCAAAAATGATGAAAAACGGCGTGCTATAGTATGCTGTACGGTAGGGGCTATAGCCCATGTTCAAAAATGATGAAAAACGAGGTTAAATTTTTTTTCAAAAATTCAAAAAACGATGGGCTATAACCCATGTTTTTTTAATTTAGATTTTTTTTCAAATCCTCAAAAATGATGAAAAACGGCGTGCTATAGTATGCCGTACGGTAGGGGCTATAGCCCATGTTAAGAAATGATGAAAAACAAGGTTATTTTTTTTTTCAAAAATTCAAAAAACGATGGGCTATAACCCATGTTTTCTGAATTTTTCATTTTTTTCAAATCCTCAAAAATGATGAAAAACGGCGTGCTATAGTATGCCGTACGGTATTGGCTATAGCCCATGTTCAAAAATGATGAAAAACGAGGTTAAATTTTTTTTCAAAAATTCAAAAAACGATGGGCTATAACCCATGTTTTTTGAATTTTTGAAGTTTTTTTTCAAATCCTCAAAAATGATGAAAAACGGCGTGCTATAGTATGCCGTACGGTAGGGGCTATAGCCCATGTTCAAAAATGATGAAAAACGAGGTAATTCTTTTTTCAAAAATTCAAAAAACGATGGGCTATAACCCATGTTTTTTGAATTTTTGAATTTTTTTCAAATCCTCAAAAATGATCAAAAACGGCGTGCTATAGTATGCCGTACGGTAGGGGCTATAGCCCATGTTCAAAAATGATGAAAAACGAGGTAAATTCATTTTTTCAAAAATTCAAAAAACGATGGGCTATAACCCATGTTTTTTTTTTTTTTTTTTTTTTTAAATCCTCAAAAATGATGAAAAACTGCGTGCTATAGTATGCCGTACGGTAGGGGCTATAGCCCATGTTCAAAAATGATGAAAAACGAGGTTAATTTTTTTTTCAAAAATTCAAAAAACGATGGGCTATAACCCATGTTTCTTTTTAATTTAGATTTTTTTTCAAACCCTCAAAAATGATGAAAAACGGCGTGCTATAGTATGCTGTACGGTAGGGGCTATAGCCCATGTTCAAAAATGATGAAAAACGAGGTTAAAAAAAAAAAAAAAAAAAAAGAAAAACGATGGGCTATAACCCATGTTTTTTGAAATTTTGATTTTTTTTTCAAATCCTCAAAAATGATGAAAAACGGCGTGCTATAGTATGCCGTACCGTAGGGGCTATAGCCCATGTTCAAAAATGATGAAAAACGAGGTTAAAATAAAAATTAATTTTTTTCAAATCCTCAAAAATGATGAAAAACAGCGTGCTATAGTATGCCGTACGGTAGGGGCTATAGCCCATGTTCAAAAATGATGAAAAACGAGGTTAAAAAAAAATTCAAAAATTCAAAAAACAATGGGCTATAACCCATGTTTTTTTTAATTTAGATTTTTTTTCAAACCCTCAAAAATGATGAAAAACGGCGTGCTATAGTATGCCGTACCGTAGGGGCTATAGCCCATGTTCAAAAATGATGAAAAACGAGGTTAAAATAAAAATTCAAAAATTCAAAAAACGATGGGCTATAACCCATGTTTTTTTTATTTTTTTCAAATCCTCAAAAATGATGAAAAACAGCGTGCTATAGTATGCCGTACGGTAGGGGCTATAGCCCATGTTCAAAAATGATGAAAAACGAGGTTAATTTTTTTTTCAAAAATTCAAAAAACAATGGGCTATAACCCATGTTTTTTGAAATTTAGATTTTTTTTCAAACGCTCAAAAATGATGAAAAACGGCGTGCTATAGTATGCCGTACCGTAGGGGCTATAGCCCATGTTCAAAAATGATGAAAAACGAGGTTAAAATAAAAATTCAAAAATTCAAAAAACGATGGGCTATAACCCATGTTTTTTTTATTTTTTTATTTTTTTTCAAATCCTCAAAAATGATGAAAAACGGCGTGCTATAGTATGCCATACGGTAGGGGCTATAGCCCATGTTCAAAAATGATGAAAACGAGGTAATTTGTTTTTCAAAAATTCAAAAAACGATGGGCTATAACCCATGTTTTTTTAATTTTTTAATTTTTTTCAAATCCTCAAAAATGATGAAAAACAGCGTGCTATAGTATGCCGTACGGTAGGGGCTATAGCCCATGTTCAAAAATGATGAAAAACGAGGTTAAAAAAAATTCAAAAATTCAAAAAACGATGGGCTATAACCCATGTTTTTTTTAATTTAGATTTTTTTTCAAATCCTCAAAAATGATGAAAAACGGCGTGCTATAGTATGCTGTACGGTAGGGGCTATAGCCCATGTTCAAAAATGATGAAAAACGAGGTTAAAAAAAAATTCAAAAATTCAAAAAACGATGGGCTATAACCCATGTTTTTTGAATTTAGATTTTTTTTCAAATCCTCAAAAATGATGAAAAACGGCGTGCTATAGTATGCCGTACGGTATTGGCTATAGCCCATGTTAAAAAATGATGAAAAACGAGGTTAATTTTTTTTTTTTTAATTCAAAAAACGATGGGCTATAACCCATGTTTTTTGAATTTTTTAAGTTTTTTTTCAAATCCTCAAAAATGATGAAAAACGGCGTGCTATAGTATGCCGTACGGTAGGGGCTATAGCCCATGTTAAAAAATGATGAAAAACGAGGTAATTCTTTTTTCAAAAATTCAAAAAACGATGGGCTATAACCCATGTTTTTTGAAATTTTGAAATTTTTTCAAATCCTCAAAAATGATCAAAAACGGCGTGCTATAGTATGCCGTACGGTAGGGGCTATAGCCCATGTTAAAAAATGATGAAAAACGAGGTAAATTCATTTTTTCAAAAATTCAAAAACGATGGGCTATAACCCATGTTTTTTTTTTTTTTTTTTTTTTTTCAAATCCTCAAAAATGATGAAAAACTGCGTGCTATAGTATGCCGTACGGTAGGGGCTATAGCCCATGTTCAAAAATGATGAAAAACGAGGTTAATTTTTTTTTCAAAAATTCAAAAAACGATGGGCTATAACCCATGTTTCTTTTTAATTTAGATTTTTTTTCAAACCCTCAAAAATGATGAAAAACGGCGTGCTATAGTATGCTGTACGGTAGGGGCTATAGCCCATGTTCAAAAATGATGAAAAACGAGGTTAAAAAAAAAAAAAAAAACCATGGGCTATAACCCATGTTTTTTGAAATTTTGATTTTTTTTTCAAATCCTCAAAAATGATGAAAAACGGCGTGCTATAGTATGCCGTACCGTAGGGGCTATAGCCCATGTTCAAAAATGATGAAAAACGAGGTTAAAATAAAAATTAAAAAATTAAAAAAACGATGGGCTATAACCCATGTTTTTTTTATTTTTTTCAAATCCTCAAAAATGATGAAAAACAGCGTGCTATAGTATGCCGTACGGTAGGGGCTATAGCCCATGTTCAAAAATGATGAAAAACGAGGTTAAAAAAAAATTCAGAAATTCAAAAAACAATGGGCTATAACCCATGTTTTTTGAAATTTAGATTTTTTTTCAAACCCTCAAAAATGATGAAAAACTGCGTGCTATAGTATGCCGTACGGTAGGGGCTATAGCCCATGTTAAAAAATGATGAAAAACAAGGTTATTTTTTTTTTTCAAAAATTCAAAAAACGATGGGCTATAACCCATGTTTTCTGAATTTTTCATTTTTTTCAAATCCTCAAAAATGATGAAAAACGGCGTGCTATAGTATGCCGTACGGTATTGGCTATAGCCCATGTTCAAAAATGATGAAAAACGAGGTTAAAAAAAAATTCAAAAATTCAAAAAACGATGGGCTATAACCCATGTTTTTTGAATTTTTGAAGTTTTTTTTCAAATCCTCAAAAATGATGAAAAACGGCGTGCTATAGTATGCCGTACGGTAGGGGCTATAGCCCATGTTCAAAAATGATGAAAAACGAGGTAATTCTTTTTTCAAAAATTCAAAAAACGATGTTTTTTGAAATTTTGAAATTTTTTCAAATCCTCAAAAATGATCAAAAACGGCGTGCTATAGTATGCCGTACGGTAGGGGCTATAGCCCATGTTCAAAAATGATGAAAAACGAGGTAAATTCATTTTTTCAAAAATTCAAAAAACGATGGGCTATAACCCATGTTTTTTTTTTTTTTTTTTTTTTTTCAAATCCTCAAAAATGATGAAAAACTGCGTGCTATAGTATGCCGTACGGTAGGGGCTATAGCCCATGTTCAAAAATGATGAAAATGAGGTAATTTGTTTTTCAAAAATTCAAAAAACGATGGGCTATAACCCATGTTTCTTTTTAATTTAGATTTTTTTCCAAATCCTCAAAAATGATGAAAAACGGCGTGCTATAGTATGCTGTACGGTAGGGGCTATAGCCCATGTTCAAAAATGATGAAAAACGAGGTTAAAAAAAATTCAAAAATAAAAATAAAAAACGATGGGCTATAACCCATGTTTTTTGAATTTTTGATTTTTTTTCAAATCCTCAAAAATGATGAAAAACGGCGTGCTATAGTATGCCGTACCGTAGGGGCTATAGCCCATGTTCAAAAATGATGAAAAACGAGGTTAAAATAAAAATTCAAAAATTAAAAAAACGATGGGCTATAACCCATGTTTTTTTTATTTTTTTCAAATCCTCAAAAATGATGAAAAACAGCGTGCTATAGTATGCCGTACCGTAGGGGCTATAGCCCATGTTCAAAAATGATGAAAAACGAGGTTAAAATAAAAATTCAAAAATTCAAAAAACGATGGGCTATAACCCATGTTTTTTGAAATTTTGATTTTTTTTCAAATCCTCAAAAATGATGAAAAACGGCGTGCTATAGTATGCCGTACCGTAGGGGCTATAGCCCATGTTAAAAAATGATGAAAACGAGGTAATTTGTTTTTCAAAAATTAAAAAAACGATGGGCTATAACCCATGTTTTTTTAATTTTTTAATTTTTTTCAAATCCTCAAAAATGATGAAAAACAGCGTGCTATAGTATGCCGTACGGTAGGGGCTATAGCCCATGTTCAAAAATGATGAAAAACGAGGTTAAAAAAAATTCAAAAATTCAAAAAACGATGGGCTATAACCCATGTTTTTTTAATTTAGATTTTTTTTCAAATCCTCAAAAATGATGAAAAACGGCGTGCTATAGTATGCCGTACGGTATGGGCTATAGCCCATGTTAAAAATGATGAAAAACAAGGTTAATTTTTTTTTTCAAAAATTAAAAAAACGATGGGCTATAACCCATGTTTTTTTAATTTATTTTTTCAAATCCTCAAAAATGATGAAAAACGGCGTGCTATAGTATGCCGTACGGTATTGGCTATAGCCCATGTTCAAAAATGATGAAAAACGAGGTTAATTTTTTTTTCAAAAATTCAAAAAACGATGGGCTATAACCCATGTTTTTTGAATTTTTGAAGTTTTTTTTCAAATCCTCAAAAATGATGAAAAACGGCGTGCTATAGTATGCCGTACGGTAGGGGCTATAGCCCATGTTCAAAAATGATGAAAAACGAGGTAATTCTTTTTTCAAAAATTCAAAAAACGATGGGCTATAACCCATGTTTTTTGAAATTTTGAAATTTTTTCAAATCCTCAAAAATGATCAAAAACGGCGTGCTATGATATGCCGTACGGTAGGGGCTATAGCCCATGTTCAAAAATGATGAAAAACGAGGTAAATTCTTTTTTTCAAAAATTCAAAAAACGATGGGCTATAACCCATGTTTTTTTTTTTTTTTTTTTTTTTCAAATCCTCAAAAATGATGAAAAACTGCGTGCTATAGTATGCCGTACGGTAGGGGCTATAGCCCATGTTAAAAAATGATGAAAAACAAGGTTATTTTTTTTTTTCAAAAATTCAAAAAACGATGGGCTATAACCCATGTTTTCTGAATTTTTCATTTTTTTCAAATCCTCAAAAATGATGAAAAACGGCGTGCTATAGTATGCCGTACGGTATTGGCTATAGCCCATGTTCAAAAATGATGAAAAACGAGGTTAAAAAAAATTCAAAAATTCAAAAAACGATGGGCTATAACCCATGTTTTTTGAATTTTTGAAGTTTTTTTTCAAATCCTCAAAAATGATGAAAAACGGCGTGCTATAGTATGCCGTACGGTAGGGGCTATAGCCCATGTTCAAAAATGATGAAAAACGAGGTAATTCTTTTTTTTTAAATTCAAAAAACGATGGGCTATAACCCATGTTTTTTTAAATTTTAAATTTTTTTCAAATCCTCAAAAATGATCAAAAACGGCGTGCTATAGTATGCCGTACGGTAGGGGCTATAGCCCATGTTCAAAAATGATGAAAAACGAGGTAAATTCTTTTTTTCAAAAATTCAAAAAACGATGGGCTATAACCCATGTTTTTTTTTTTTTTTTTTTTTTTTTTCAAATCCTCAAAAATGATGAAAAACTGCGTGCTATAGTATGCCGTACGGTAGGGGCTATAGCCCATGTTCAAAAATGATGAAAAACGAGGTTAATTTTTTTTTAAAAATTCAAAAAACGATGGGCTATAACCCATGTTTTTTTTAATTTTGATTTTTTTTCAAATCCTCAAAAATGATGAAAAACAGCGTGCTATAGTATGCCGTACGGTAGGGGCTATAGCCCATGTTCAAAAATGATGAAAAACGAGGTTAATTTTTTTTTTTTTAATTCAAAAAACAATGGGCTATAACCCATGTTTTTTTAAATTTAGATTTTTTTTCAAACCCTCAAAAATGATGAAAAACGGCGTGCTATAGTATGCCATACGGTAGGGGCTATAGCCCATGTTCAAAAATGATGAAAACGAGGTAATTTGTTTTTCAAAAATTCAAAAAACGATGGGCTATAACCCATGTTTTTTTAATTTTTTATTTTTTTCCAAATCCTCAAAAATGATGAAAAACAGCGTGCTATAGTATGCCGTACGGTAGGGGCTATAGCCCATGTTCAAAAATGATGAAAAACGAGGTTAAAAAAAATTTAAAAAATTAAAAAAACGATGGGCTATAACCCATGTTTTTTGAAATTTTGATTTTTTTTCAAATCCTCAAAAATGATGAAAAACAGCGTGCTATAGTATGCCGTACGGTAGGGGCTATAGCCCATGTTCAAAAATGATGAAAAACGAGGTTAAAAAAAAATTCAAAAATTCAAAAAACGATGGGCTATAACCCATGTTTTTTGAAATTTAGATTTTTTTTCAAATCCTCAAAAATGATGAAAAACGGCGTGCTATAGTATGCCGTACCGTAGGGGCTATAGCCCATGTTCAAAAATGATGAAAAACGAGGTTAAAATAAAAATTCTAAAATTCAAAAAACGATGGGCTATAACCCATGTTTTTTTTTTTTTTTTTTAATCCTCAAAAATGATGAAAAACAGCGTGCTATAGTATGCCGTACGGTAGGGGCTATAGCCCATGTTCAAAAATGATGAAAAACGAGGTTAATTTTTTTTTCAAAAATTCAAAAAACAATGGGCTATAACCCATGTTTTTTGAAATTTAGATTTTTTTTCAAACCCTCAAAAATGATGAAAAACGGCGTGCTATAGTATGCCGTACCGTAGGGGCTATAGCCCATGTTCAAAAATGATGAAAAACGAGGTTAAAATAAAAATTCAAAGATTCAAAAAACGATGGGCTATAACGATGTTTTTTTTTTTTTTTTTTTTTTTTTTTAAATCCTCAAAAATGATGAAAAACGGCGTGCTATAGTATGCCATACGGTAGGGGCTATAGCCCATGTTCAAAAATGATGAAAACGAGGTAATTTGTTTTTCAAAAATTCAAAAAACGATGGGCTATAACCCATGTTTTTTTAATTTTTTAATTTTTTTCAAATCCTCAAAAATGATGAAAAACAGCGTGCTATAGTATGCCGTACGGTAGGGGCTATAGCCCATGTTAAAAAATGATGAAAAACGAGGTTAAAAAAAATTCAAAAATTCAAAAAACGATGGGCTATAACCCATGTTTTTTTTAATTTAGATTTTTTTTCAAATCCTCAAAAATGATGAAAAACGGCGTGCTATAGTATGCTGTACGGTAGGGGCTATAGCCCATGTTCAAAAATGATGAAAAACGAGGTTAAATTTTTTTTCAAAAATTCAAAAAACGATGGGCTATAACCCATGTTTTTTTAATTTAGATTTTTTTTCAAATCCTCAAAAATGATGAAAAACGGCGTGCTATAGTATGCCGTACGGTATGGGCTATAGCCCATGTTAAAAAATGATGAAAAACAAGGTTAATTTTTTTTTTCAAAAATTAAAAAAACTATGGGCTATAACCCATGTTTTTTTAATTTCTTTTTTCAAATCCTCAAAAATGATGAAAAACGGCGTGCTATAGTATGCCGTACGGTAGGGGCTATAGCCCATGTTAAAAAATGATGAAAAACAAGGTTATTTTTTTTTTTCAAAAATTCAAAAAACGATGGGCTATAACCCATGTTTTTTGAATTTTTGAAGTTTTTTTTCAAATCCTCAAAAATGATGAAAAACGGCGTGCTATAGTATGCCGTACGGTAGGGGCTATAGCCCATGTTCAAAAATGATGAAAACGAGGTAATTTGTTTTTCAAAAATTCAAAAAACGATGGGCTATAACCCATGTTTTTTTAATTTTTAATTTTTTTTCAAATCCTCAAAAAGGATGAAAAACAGCGTGCTATAGTATGCCGTACGGTAGGGGCTATAGCCCATGTTCAAAAATGATGAAAAACGAGGTTAAAAAAAATTTCAAAAATTCAAAAAACGATGGGCTATAACCCATGTTTTTTTTAAAAAATTTTTTTTTTCAAATCCTCAAAAATGATGAAAAACAGCGTGCTATAGTATGCCGTACGGTAGGGGCTATAGCCCATGTTCAAAAATGATGAAAAACGAGGTTAAAAAAAAATTCAAAAATTCAAAAAACGATGGGCTATAACCCATGTTTTTTTAAATTTTGATTTTTTTTCAAATCCTCAAAAATGATGAAAAACGGCGTGCTATAGTATGCCATACGGTAGGGGCTATAGCCCATGTTCAAAAATGATGAAAACGAGGTAATTTGTTTTTCAAAAATTCAAAAAACGATGGGCTATAACCCATGTTTTTTTAATTTTTTAATTTTTTTCAAATCCTCAAAAATGATGAAAAACAGCGTGCTATAGTATGCCGTACGGTAGGGGCTATAGCCCATGTTCAAAAATGATGAAAAACGAGGTTAAAAAAAATTCAAAAATTCAAAAAACGATGGGCTATAACCCATGTTTTTTTAATTTAGATTTTTTTTCAAATCCTCAAAAATGATGAAAAACGGCGTGCTATAGTATGCCGTACGGTATGGGCTATAGCCCATGTTAAAAAATGATGAAAAACAAGGTTAATTTTTTTTTTCAAAAATTAAAAAAACGATGGGCTATAACCCATGTTTTTTTAATTTCTTTTTTCAAATCCTCAAAAATGATGAAAAACGGCGTGCTATAGTATGCCGTACGGTATTGGCTATAGCCCATGTTCAAAAATGATGAAAAACGAGGTTAATTATTTTTTCAAAAATTCAAAAAACGATGGGCTATAACCCATGTTTTTTGAATTTTTGAAGTTTTTTTTCAAATCCTCAAAAATGATGAAAAACGGCGTGCTATAGTATGCCGTACGGTAGGGGCTATAGCCCATGTTCAAAAATGATGAAAAACGAGGTAATTCTTTTTTCAAAAATTCAAAAAACGATGGGCTATAACCCATGTTTTTTGAAATTTTGAAATTTTTTCAAATCCTCAAAAATGATCAAAAACGGCGTGCTATGATATGCCGTACGGTAGGGGCTATAGCCCATGTTCAAAAATGATGAAAAACGAGGTAAATTCTTTTTTTCAAAAATTCAAAAAACGATGGGCTATAACCCATGTTTTTTTTATTTTTTTATTTTTTTCAAATCCTCAAAAATGATGAAAAACTGCGTTCTATAGTATGCCGTACGGTAGGGGCTATAGCCCATGTTAAAAAATGATGAAAAACAAGGTTATTTTTTTTTTTCAAAAATTCAAAAAACGATGGGCTATAACCCATGTTTTCTGAATTTTTCATTTTTTTCAAATCCTCAAAAATGATGAAAAACGGCGTGCTATAGTATGCCGTACGGTATTGGCTATAGCCCATGTTCAAAAATGATGAAAAACAAGGTTAAAAAAAATTCAAAAATTCAAAAAACGATGGGCTATAACCCATGTTTTTTGAATTTTTGAAGTTTTTTTTCAAATCCACAAAAATGATGAAAAACGGCGTGCTATAGTATGCCGTACGGTAGGGGCTATAGCCCATGTTCAAAAATGATGAAAAACGAGGTAATTCTTTTTTTAAAAATTCAAAAAACGATGGGCTATAACCCATGTTTTTTTTAAATTTTAAAATTTTTTCAAATCCTCAAAAATGATCAAAAACGGCGTGCTATAGTATGCCGTACGGTAGGGGCTATAGCCCATGTTCAAAAATGATGAAAAACGAGGTAAATTCTTTTTTTCAAAAATTCAAAAAACGATGGGCTATAACCCATGTTTTTTTTTTTTTTTTTTTTTTTTTTCAAATCCTCAAAAATGATGAAAAACTGCGTGCTATAGTATGCCGTACGGTAGGGGCTATAGCCCATGTTCAAAAATGATGAAAAACGAGGTTAATTTTTTTTTTTAAATTCAAAAAACGATGGGCTATAACCCATGTTTTTTGAAATTTTGATTTTTTTTCAAATCCTCAAAAATGATGAAAAACGGCGTGCTATAGTATGCCGTACCGTAGGGGCTATAGCCCATGTTCAAAAATGATGAAAAACGAGGTTAAAAAAAAATTCAAAAATTCAAAAAACAATGGGCTATAACCCATGTTTTTTTAAATTTAGATTTTTTTTCAAACCCTCAAAAATGATGAAAAACGGCGTGCTATAGTATGCCGTACCGTAGGGGCTATAGCCCATGTTCAAAAATGATGAAAAACGAGGTTAAAATAAAAATTCAAAAATTCAAAAAACGATGGGCTATAACCCATGTTTTTTTTATTTTTTTATTTTTTTTCAAATCCTCAAAAATGATGAAAAACGGCGTGCTATAGTATGCCATACGGTAGGGGCTATAGCCCATGTTCAAAAATGATGAAAACGAGGTAATTTGTTTTTCAAAAATTCAAAAAACGATGGGCTATAACCCATGTTTTTTTAATTTTTAATTTTTTTTCAAATCCTCAAAAAGGATGAAAAACAGCGTGCTATAGTATGCCGTACGGTAGGGGCTATAGCCCATGTTCAAAAATGATGAAAAACGAGGTTAAAAAAAAATTCAAAAATTCAAAAAACGATGGGCTATAACCCATGTTTTTTTAAATTTTGATTTTTTTTCAAATCCTCAAAAATGATGAAAAACAGCGTGCTATAGTATGCCGTACGGTAGGGGCTATAGCCCATGTTCAAAAATGATGAAAAACGAGGTTAAAAAAAATTTCAAAAATTCAAAAAACGATGGGCTATAACCCATGTTTTTTTAAATTTTGATTTTTTTTCAAATCCTCAAAAATGATGAAAAACGGCGTGCTATAGTATGCCGTACCGTAGGGGCTATAGCCCATGTTCAAAAATGATGAAAAACGAGGTTAAAATAAAAATTCAAAAATTCAAAAAACGATGGGCTATAACCCATGTTTTTTTTATTTTTTTCAAATCCTCAAAAATGATGAAAAACAGCGTGCTATAGTATGCCGTACGGTAGGGGCTATAGCCCATGTTCAAAAATGATGAAAAACGAGGTTAAATTTTTTTTCAAAAATTCAAAAAACAATGGGCTATAACCCATGTTTTTGGAAATTTAGATTTTTTTTCAAACCCTCAAAAATGATGAAAAACGGCGTGCTATAGTATGCCGTACCGTAGGGGCTATAGCCCATGTTCAAAAATGATGAAAAATGAGGTTAAAATAAAAATTCAAAAATTCAAAAAACGATGGGCTATAACCCATGTTTTTTTTTTTTTTTTTTTTTTTTTTCAAATCCTCAAAAATGATGAAAAACGGCGTGCTATAGTATGCCATACGGTAGGGGCTATAGCCCATGTTCAAAAATGATGAAAACGAGGTAATTAGTTTTTCAAAAATTCAAAAAACGATGGGCTATAACCCATGTTTTTTTAATTTTTTAATTTTTTTCAAATCCTCAAAAATGATGAAAAACAGCGTGCTATAGTATGCCGTACGGTAGGGGCTATAGCCCATGTTCAAAAATGATGAAAAACGAGGTTAAAAAAAAATTCAAAAATTCAAAAAACGATGGGCTATAACCCATGTTTTTTTTTATTTAGATTTGTTTTCAAATCCTCAAAAATGATGAAAAACGGCGTGCTATAGTATGCTGTACGGTAGGGGCTATAGCCCATGTTCAAAAATGATGAAAAACGAGGTTAAAATAAAAATTAAAAAATTAAAAAAACGATGGGCTATAACCCATGTTTTTTGAATTTCTTTTTTCTTTTCAAATCCTCAAAAATGATGAAAAACGGCGTGCTATAGTATGCCATACGGTAGGGGCTATAGCCCATGTTCAAAAATGATGAAAACGAGGTAATTTGTTTTTCAAAAATTCAAAAAACGATGGGTTATAACCCATGTTTTTTTTTTTTTTTAATTTTTTTCAAATCCTCAAAAATGATGAAAAACAGCATGCTATAGTATGCCGTACGGTAGGGGCTATAGCCCATGTTCAAAAATGATGAAAAACGAGGTTAAAAAAAAATTCAAAAATTCAAAAAACGATGGGCTATAACCCATGTTTTTTTTTATTTAGATTTTTTTTCAAATCCTCAAAAATGATGAAAAACGGCGTGCTATAGTATGCTGTACGGTAGGGGCTATAGCCCATGTTCAAAAATGATGAAAAACGAGGTTAAAATAAAAATTAAAAAATTAAAAAAACGATGGGCTATAACCCATGTTTTTTTAATTTCTTTTTTCAATCCTCAAAAATGATGAAAAACGGCGTGCTATAGTATGCCGTACGGTAGGGGCTATAGCCCATGTTCAAAAATGATGAAAACGAGGTAATTTGTTTTTCAAAAATTCAAAAAACGATGGGCTATAACCCATGTTTTTTTAATTTTTAATTTTTTTTCAAATCCTCAAAAATGATGAAAAACAGCGTGCTATAGTATGCCGTACGGTAGGGGCTATAGCCCATGTTCAAAAATGATGAAAAACGAGGTTAAAAAAAAATTCAAAAATTCAAAAAACGATGGGCTATAACCCATGTTTTTTGAATTTAGATTTTTTTTCAAATCCTCAAAAATGATGAAAAACGGCGTGCTATAGTATGCCGTACGGTATGGGCTATAGCCCATGTTAAAAAATGATGAAAAACAAGGTTAATTTTTTTTTTCAAAAATTAAAAAAACGATGGGCTATAACCCATGTTTTTTTAATTTCTTTTTTCAAATCCTCAAAAATGATGAAAAACGGCGTGCTATAGTATGCCGTACGGTATTGGCTATAGCCCATGTTCAAAAATGATGAAAAACGAGGTTAAAAAAAAATTCAAAAATTCAAAAAACGATGGGCTATAACCCATGTTTTTTGAATTTTTGAAGTTTTTTTTCAAATCCTCAAAAATGATGAAAAACGGCGTGCTATAGTATGCCGTACGGTAGGGGCTATAGCCCATGTTCAAAAATGATGAAAAACGAGGTAATTCTTTTTTCAAAAATTCAAAAAACGATGGGCTATAACCCATGTTTTTTGAAATTTTGAATTTTTTTCAAATCCTCAAAAATGATCAAAAACGGCGTGCTATAGTATGCCGTACGGTAGGGGCTATAGCCCATGTTCAAAAATGATGAAAAACGAGGTAAATTCTTTTTTTCAAAAATTCAAAAAACGATGGGCTATAACCCATGTTTTTTTTTTTTTTTTTTTTTTTTTCAAATCCTCAAAAATGATGAAAAACGGCGTGCTATAGTATGCCATACGGTAGGGGCTATAGCCCATGTTCAAAAATGATGAAAACGAGGTAATTTGTTTTTCAAAAATTCAAAAAACAATGGGCTATAACCCATGTTTTTTTAATTTTTTTTTTTTTTTCAAATCCTCAAAAAGGATGAAAAACAGCGTGCTATAGTATGCCGTACGGTAGGGGCTATAGCCCATGTTCAAAAATGATGAAAAACGAGGTTAATTTTTTTTTCAAAAATTCAAAAAACGATGGGCTATAACCCATGTTTTTTTAAATTTTGATTTTTTTTTCAAATCCTCAAAAATGATGAAAAACAGCGTGCTATAGTATGCCGTACGGTAGGGGCTATAGCCCATGTTCAAAAATGATGAAAAACGAGGTTAAATTTTTTTTCAAAAATTCAAAAAACGATGGGCTATAACCCATGTTTTTTTAAATTTTGATTTTTTTTTAAATCCTCAAAAATGATGAAAAACGGCGTGCTATAGTATGCCGTACCGTAGGGGCTATAGCCCATGTTCAAAAATGATGAAAAACGAGGTTAAAATAAAAATTCAAAAATTCAAAAAACGATGGGCTATAACCCATGTTTTTTTTATTTTTTTCAAATCCTCAAAAATGATGAAAAACAGCGTGCTATAGTATGCCGTACGGTAGGGGCTATAGCCCATGTTCAAAAATGATGAAAAACGAGGTTAATTTTTTTTTCAAAAATTCAAAAAACAATGGGCTATAACCCATGTTTTTTGAAATTTAGATTTTTTTTCAAACCCTCAAAAATGATGAAAAACGGCGTGCTATAGTATGCCGTACCGTAGGGGCTATAGCCCATGTTCAAAATTGATGAAAAATGATGTTAAAATAAAAATTCAAAAATTCAAAAAACGATGGGCTATAACCCATGTTTTTTTTTTTTTTTTTTTTTTTTTTCAAATCCTCAAAAATGATGAAAAACGGCGTGCTATAGTATGCCATACGGTAGGGGCTATAGCCCATGTTCAAAAATGATGAAAACGAGGTAATTTGTTTTTCAAAAATTCAAAAAACGATGGGCTATAACCCATGTTTTTTTAATTTTTTAATTTTTTTCAAATCCTCAAAAATGATGAAAAACAGCGTGCTATAGTATGCCGTACGGTAGGGGCTATAGCCCATGTTCAAAAATGATGAAAAACGAGGTTAAAATAAAAATTAAAAAATTAAAAAAACGATGGGCTATAACCCATGTTTTTTTTAATTTAGATTTTTTTTCAAATCCTCAAAAATGATGAAAAACGGCGTGCTATAGTATGCTGTACGGTAGGGGCTATATCCCATGTTCAAAAATGATGAAAAACGAGGTTAAAATAAAAATTAAAAAATTAAAAAAACGATGGGCTATAACCCATGTTTTTTGAATTTCTTTTTTCTTTTCAAATCCTCAAAAATGATGAAAAACGGCGTGCTATAGTATGCCATACGGTAGGGGCTATAGCCCATGTTCAAAAATGATGAAAACGAGGTAATTTGTTTTTCAAAAATTCAAAAAACGATGGGCTATAACCCATGTTTTTTTAATTTTTTAAATTTTTTCAAATCCTCAAAAATGATGAAAAACAGCATGCTATAGTATGCCGTACGGTAGGGGCTATAGCCCATGTTAAAAAATGATGAAAAACGAGGTTAAAAAAATATTCAAAAATTCAAAAAACGATGGGCTATAACCCATGTTTTTTTTAATTTAGATTTTTTTTCAAATCCTCAAAAATGATGAAAAACGGCGTGCTATAGTATGCTGTACGGTAGGGGCTATAGCCCATGTTCAAAAATGATGAAAAACGAGGTTAAAATAAAAATTAAAAAATTAAAAAAACGATGGGCTATAACCCATGTTTTTTGAATTTCTTTTTTCAATCCTCAAAAATGATGAAAAACGGCGTGCTATAGTATGCCGTACGATATTCAAAAATTCAAAAAACGATGGGCTATAACCCATGTTTTTTTTATTTTTTTATTTTTTTTCAAATCCTCAAAAATGATGAAAAACGGCGTGCTATAGTATGCCATACGGTAGGGGCTATAGCCCATGTTCAAAAATGATGAAAACGAGGTAATTTGTTTTTCAAAAATTCAAAAAACGATGGGCTATAACCCATGTTTTTTTAATTTTTAATTTTTTTTCAAATCCTCAAAAATGATGAAAAACAGCGTGCTATAGTATGCCGTACGGTAGGGGCTATAGCCCATGTTCAAAAATGATGAAAAACGAGGTTAAAAAAAATTCAAAAATTCAAAAAACGATGGGCTATAACCCATGTTTTTTTAATTTAGATTTTTTTTCAAATCCTCAAAAATGATGAAAAACGGCGTGCTATAGTATGCCGTACGGTATGGGCTATAGCCCATGTTAAAAAATGATGAAAAACAAGGTTAATTTTTTTTTTCAAAAATTAAAAAAACGATGGGCTATAACCCATGTTTTTTTAATTTCTTTTTTCAAATCCTCAAAAATGATGAAAAACGGCGTGCTATAGTATGCCGTACGGTATTGGCTATAGCCCATGTTCAAAAATGATGAAAAACGAGGTTAAATTTTTTTTCAAAAATTCAAAAAACGATGGGCTATAACCCATGTTTTTTGAATTTTTGAAGTTTTTTTTCAAATCCTCAAAAATGATGAAAAACGGCGTGCTATAGTATGCCGTACGGTAGGGGCTATAGCCCATGTTCAAAAATGATGAAAAACGAGGTAATTCTTTTTTTAAAAATTAAAAAAACGATGGGCTATAACCCATGTTTTTTGAAATTTTGAAATTTTTTCAAATCCTCAAAAATGATCAAAAACGGCGTGCTATAGTATGCCGTACGGTAGGGGCTATAGCCCATGTTCAAAAATGATGAAAAACGAGGTAAATTCTTTTTTTCAAAAATTCAAAAAACGATGGGCTATAACCCATGTTTTTTTATTTTTTTATTTTTTTTCAAATCCTCAAAAATGATGAAAAACGGCGTGCTATAGTATGCCATACGGTAGGGGCTATAGCCCATGTTCAAAAATGATGAAAACGAGGTAATTTGTTTTTCAAAAATTCAAAAAACGATGGGCTATAACCCATGTTTTTTTAATTTTTTAAATTTTTTCAAATCCTCAAAAATGATGAAAAACAGCATGCTATAGTATGCCGTACGGTAGGGGCTATAGCCCATGTTCAAAAATGATGAAAAACGAGGTTAAAAAAAAATTCAAAAATTCAAAAAACGATGGGCTATAACCCATGTTTTTTTAAATTTTGATTTTTTTTCAAATCCTCAAAAATGATGAAAAACAGCGTGCTATAGTATGCCATACGGTAGGGGCTATAGCCCATGTTCAAAAATGATGAAAAACGAGGTTAAAAAAAAATTCAAAAATTCAAAAAACGATGGGCTATAACCCATGTTTTTTTTAATTTTGATTTTTTTTCAAATCCTCAAAAATGATGAAAAACGGCGTGCTATAGTATGCCGTACCGTAGGGGCTATAGCCCATGTTCAAAAATGATGAAAAACGAGGTTAAAATAAAAATTCTAAAATTCAAAAAACGATGGGCTATAACCCATGTTTTTTTTATTTTTTTCAAATCCTCAAAAATGATGAAAAACAGCGTGCTATAGTATGCCGTACGGTAGGGGCTATAGCCCATGTTCAAAAATGATGAAAAACGAGGTTAATTTTTTTTTCAAAAATTCAAAAAACAATGGGCTATAACCCATGTTTTTTGAAATTTAGATTTTTTTTCAAACCCTCAAAAATGATGAAAAACGGCGTGCTATAGTATGCCGTACCGTAGGGGCTATAGCCCATGTTCAAAAATGATGAAAAACGAGGTTAAAATAAAAATTCAAAAATTCAAAAAACGATGGGCTATAACCCATGTTTATTTTATTTATTTATTTTTTTTCAAATCCTCAAAAATGATGAAAAACGGCGTGCTATAGTATGCCATACGGTAGGGGCTATAGCCCATGTTCAAAAATGATGAAAAAGAGGTAATTTGTTTTTCAAAAATTCAAAAAACGATGGGCTATAACCCATGTTTTTTTTATTTTTTATTTTTTTTCAAATCCTCAAAAAGGATGAAAAACAGCGTGCTATAGTATGCCGTACGGTAGGGGCTATAGCCCATGTTCAAAAATGATGAAAAACGAGGTTAAAAAAAAATTCAAAAATTCAAAAAACGATGGGCTATAACCCATGTTTTTTTTAATTTTGATTTTTTTTCAAATCCTCAAAAATGATGAAAAACAGCGTGCTATAGTATGCCGTACGGTAGGGGCTATAGCCCATGTTCAAAAATGATGAAAAACGAGGTTAAAAAAAAATTAAAAAATTCAAAAAACAATGGGCTATAACCCATGTTTTTTGAAATTTAGATTTTTTTTCAAACCCTCAAAAATGATGAAAAACGGCGTGCTATAGTATGCCGTACCGTAGGGGCTATAGCCCATGTTCAAAAATGATGAAAAACGAGGTTAAAATAAAAATTCAAAGATTCAAAAAACGATGGGCTATAACCCATGTTTTTTTTTTTTTTTTTTTTTTTTTTAAATCCTCAAAAATGATGAAAAACGGCGTGCTATAGTATGCCATACGGTAGGGGCTATAGCCCATGTTCAAAAATGATGAAAACGAGGTAATTTGTTTTTCAAAAATTCAAAAAACGATGGGCTATAACCCATGTTTTTTTAATTTTTTAATTTTTTTCAAATCCTCAAAAATGATGAAAAACAGCGTGCTATAGTATGCCGTACGGTAGGGGCTATAGCCCATGTTAAAAAATGATGAAAAACGAGGTTAAAAAAAATTCAAAAATTCAAAAAACGATGGGCTATAACCCATGTTTTTTTTTATTTAGATTTTTTTTCAAATCCTCAAAAATGATGAAAAACGGCGTGCTATAGTATGCTGTACGGTAGGGGCTATAGCCCATGTTCAAAAATGATGAAAAACGAGGTTAAATTTTTTTTCAAAAATTCAAAAAACGATGGGCTATAACCCATGTTTTTTTAATTTAGATTTTTTTTCAAATCCTCAAAAATGATGAAAAACGGCGTGCTATAGTATGCCGTACGGTATGGGCTATAGCCCATGTTAAAAAATGATGAAAAACAAGGTTAATTTTTTTTTTCAAAAATTAAAAAAACGATGGGCTATAACCCATGTTTTTTTAATTTCTTTTTTCAAATCCTCAAAAATGATGAAAAACGGCGTGCTATAGTATGCCGTACGGTATTGGCTATAGCCCATGTTCAAAAATGATGAAAAACGAGGTTAATTTTTTTTTCAAAAATTCAAAAAACGATGGGCTATAACCCATGTTTTTTGAATTTTTGAAGTTTTTTTTCAAATCCTCAAAAATGATGAAAAACGGCGTGCTATAGTATGCCGTACGGTAGGGGCTATAGCCCATGTTCAAAAATGATGAAAAACGAGGTTAAAAAAAAATTCAAAAATTCAAAAAACGATGGGCTATAACCCATGTTTTTTTAAATTTTTATTTTTTTTCAAATCCTCAAAAATGATGAAAAACAGCGTGCTATAGTATGCCGTACGGTAGGGGCTATAGCCCATGTTCAAAAATGATGAAAAACGAGGTTAAAAAAAAATTCAAAAATTCAAAAAACGATGGGCTATAACCCATGTTTTTTTAAATTTTGATTTTTTTTCAAATCCTCAAAAATGATGAAAAACGGCGTGCTATAGTATGCCGTACCGTAGGGGCTATAGCCCATGTTCAAAAATGATGAAAAACGAGGTTAAAATAAAAATTCAAAAATTCAAAAAACGATGGGCTATAACCCATGTTTTTTTTATTTTTTTCAAATCCTCAAAAATGATGAAAAACAGCGTGCTATAGTATGCCGTACGGTAGGGGCTATAGCCCATGTTCAAAAATGATGAAAAATGAGGTTAAAATAAAAATTCAAAAATTCAAAAAACGATGGGCTATAACCCATGTTTTTTTATTTTTTTATTTTTTTCAAATCCTCAAAAATGATGAAAAACGGCGTGCTATAGTATGCCATACGGCAGGGGCTATAGCCCATGTTCAAAAATGATGAAAACGAGGTAATTTGTTTTTCAAAAATTCAAAAAACGATGGGCTATAACCCATGTTTTTTTAATTTTTTAATTTTTTTCAAATCCTCAAAAATGATGAAAAACAGCGTGCTATAGTATGCCGTACGGTAGGGGCTATAGCCCATGTTCAAAAATGATGAAAAACGAGGTTAAAAAAATTCAAAAATTCAAAAAACGATGGGCTATAACCCATGTTTTTTTTTATTTAGATTTTTTTTCAAATCCTCAAAAATGATGAAAAACGGCGTGCTATAGTATGCTGTACGGTAGGGGCTATAGCCCATGTTCAAAAATGATGAAAAACGAGGTTAAAATAAAAATTAAAAAATTAAAAAAACGATGGGCTATAACCCATGTTTTTTGAATTTCTTTTTTCTTTTCAAATCCTCAAAAATGATGAAAAACGGCGTGCTATAGTATGCCATACGGTAGGGGCTATAGCCCATGTTCAAAAATGATGAAAACGAGGTAATTTGTTTTTCAAAAATTCAAAAAACGATGGGCTATAACCCATGTTTTTTAATTTTTTAATTTTTTTCAAATCCTCAAAAATGATGAAAAACAGCATGCTATAGTATGCCGTACGGTAGGGGCTATAGCCCATGTTCAAAAATGATGAAAAACGAGGTTAAATTTTTTTTCAAAAATTCAAAAAACGATGGGCTATAACCCATGTTTTTTTTAATTTAGATTTTTTTTCAAATCCTCAAAAATGATGAAAAACGGCGTGCTATAGTATGCTGTACGGTAGGGGCTATAGCCCATGTTCAAAAATGATGAAAAACGAGGTTAAAATAAAAATTAAAAAATTAAAAAAACGATGGGCTATAACCCATGTTTTTTGAATTTCTTTTTTCTTTTCAAATCCTCAAAAATGATGAAAAACGGCGTGCTATAGTATGCCATACGGTAGGGGCTATAGCCCATGTTCAAAAATGATGAAAACGAGGTAATTTGTTTTTCAAAAATTCAAAAAACGATGGGCTATAACCCATGTTTTTTAATTTTTTAATTTTTTTCAAATCCTCAAAAATGATGAAAAACAGCATGCTATAGTATGCCGTACGGTAGGGGCTATAGCCCATGTTCAAAAATGATGAAAAACGAGGTTAAAAAAAAATTCAAAAATTCAAAAAACGATGGGCTATAACCCATGTTTTTTTTAATTTAGATTTTTTTTCAAATCCTCAAAAATGATGAAAAACGGCGTGCTATAGTATGCTGTACGGTAGGGGCTATAGCCCATGTTCAAAAATGATGAAAAACGAGGTTAAAATAAAAATTAAAAAATTAAAAAAACGATGGGCTATAACCCATGTTTTTTGAATTTCTTTTTTCAATCCTCAAAAATGATGAAAAACGGCGTGCTATAGTATGCCGTACGATATTCAAAAATTCAAAAAACGATGGGCTATAACCCATGTTTTTTTTATTTTTTTATTTTTTTTCAAATCCTCAAAAATGATGAAAAACGGCGTGCTATAGTATGCCATACGGTAGGGGCTATAGCCCATGTTCAAAAATGATGAAAACGAGGTAATTTGTTTTTCAAAAATTCAAAAAACGATGGGCTATAACCCATGTTTTTTTAATTTTTAAAATGTTTTCAAATCCTCAAAAATGATGAAAAACAGCGTGCTATAGTATGCCGTACGGTAGGGGCTATAGCCCATGTTCAAAAATGATGAAAAACGAGGTTAAAAAAAAATTCAAAAATTCAAAAAACGATGGGCTATAACCCATGTTTTTTGAATTTAGATTTTTTTTCAAATCCTCAAAAATGATGAAAAACGGCGTGCTATAGTATGCCGTACGGTATGGGCTATAGCCCATGTTAAAAAATGATGAAAAACAAGGTTAATTTTTTTTTTCAAAAATTAAAAAAACGATGGGCTATAACCCATGTTTTTTTAATTTCTTTTTTCAAATCCTCAAAAATGATGAAAAACGGCGTGCTATAGTATGCCGTACGGTATTGGCTATAGCCCATGTTCAAAAATGATGAAAAACTAGGTTAATTTTTTTTTCTAAAATTCAAAAAACGATGGGCTATAACCCATGTTTTTTGAATTTTTGAATTTTTTTTTCAAATCCTCAAAAATGATGAAAAACGGCGTGCTATAGTATGCCGTACGGTAGGGGCTATAGCCCATGTTCAAAAATGATGAAAAACGAGGTAATTCTTTTTTCAAAAATTCAAAAAACGATGGGCTATAACCCATGTTTTTTGAAATTTTGAAATTTTTTCAAATCCTCAAAAATGATCAAAAACTGCGTGCTATAGTATGCCGTACGGTAGGGGCTATAGCCCATGTTCAAAAATGATGAAAAACGAGGTAAATTCTTTTTTTCAAAAATTCAAAAAACGATGGGCTATAACCCATGTTTTTTTTATTTTTTTATTTTTTTCAAATCCTCAAAAATGATGAAAAACGGCGTGCTATAGTATGCCGTACGGTAGGGGCTATAGCCCATGTTCAAAAATGATGAAAAACGAGGTAATTCTTTTTTCAAAAATTCAAAAAACGATGGGCTATAACCCATGTTTTTTGAAATTTTGAAATTTTTTCAAATCCTCAAAAATGATCAAAAACGGCGTGCTATAGTATGCCGTACGGTAGGGGCTATAGCCCATGTTCAAAAATGATGAAAAACGAGGTAAATTCATTTTTTCAAAAATTCAAAAAACGATGGGCTATAACCCATGTTTTTTTTTTTTTTTTTTTTTTTTTCAAATCCTCAAAAATGATGAAAAACTGCGTGCTATAGTATGCCGTACGGTAGGGGCTATAGCCCATGTTCAAAAATGATGAAAAACGAGGTTAATTTTTTTTTCAGAAATTCAAAAAACGATGGGCTATAACCCATGTTTCTTTTTAATTTAGATTTTTTTTCAAACCCTCAAAAATGATGAAAAACGGCGTGCTATAGTATGCTGTACGGTAGGGGCTATAGCCCATGTTCAAAAATGATGAAAAACGAGGTTAAAAAAAAAAAAAAAAAAAACGATGGGCTATAACCCATGTTTTTTGAAATTTTGATTTTTTTTTCAAATCCTCAAAAATGATGAAAAACGGCGTGCTATAGTATGCCGTACCGTAGGGGCTATAGCCCATGTTCAAAAATGATGAAAAACGAGGTTAAAATAAAAATTAAAAAATTAAAAAAACGATGGGCTATAACCCATGTTTTTTTTATTTTTTTCAAATCCTCAAAAATGATGAAAAACAGCGTGCTATAGTATGCCGTACGGTAGGGGCTATAGCCCATGTTCAAAAATGATGAAAAACGAGGTTAAAAAAAAATTCAAAAATTCAAAAAACAATGGGCTATAACCCATGTTTTTTTATTTTTTTATTTTTTTTCAAATCCTCAAAAATGATCAAAAACGGCGTGCTATAGTATGCCGTACGGTAGGGGCTATAGCCCATGTTCAAAAATGATGAAAAACGAGGTAAATTCTTTTTTTCAAAAATTCAAAAAACGATGGGCTATAACCCATGTTTTTTTTATTTTTTTATTTTTTTCAAATCCTCAAAAATGATGAAAAACGGCGTGCTATAGTATGCCGTACGGTAGGGGCTATAGCCCATGTTCAAAAATGATGAAAAACGAGGTAATTCTTTTTTCAAAAATTCAAAAAACGATGGGCTATAACCCATGTTTTTTGAAATTTTGAAATTTTTTCAAATCCTCAAAAATGATCAAAAACGGCGTGCTATAGTATGCCGTACGGTAGGGGCTATAGCCCATGTTCAAAAATGATGAAAAACGAGGTAAATTCATTTTTTCAAAAATTCAAAAAACGATGGGCTATAACCCATGTTTTTTTTTTTTTTTTTTTTTAAATCCTCAAAAATGATGAAAAACTGCGTGCTATAGTATGCCGTACGGTAGGGGCTATAGCCCATGTTCAAAAATGATGAAAAACGAGGTTAATTTTTTTTTCAAAAATTCAAAAAACGATGGGCTATAACCCATGTTTCTTTTTAATTTAGATTTTTTTTCAAACCCTCAAAAATGATGAAAAACGGCGTGCTATAGTATGCTGTACGGTAGGGGCTATAGCCCATGTTCAAAAATGATGAAAAACGAGGTTAAAAAAAAAAAAAAAAAAAACGATGGGCTATAACCCATGTTTTTTGAAATTTTGATTTTTTTTTCAAATCCTCAAAAATGATGAAAAACGGCGTGCTATAGTATGCCGTACCGTAGGGGCTATAGCCCATGTTCAAAAATGATGAAAAACGAGGTTAAAATAAAAATTAAAAAATTAAAAAAACGATGGGCTATAACCCATGTTTTTTTTATTTTTTTCAAATCCTCAAAAATGATGAAAAACAGCGTGCTATAGTATGCCGTACGGTAGGGGCTATAGCCCATGTTCAAAAATGATGAAAAACGAGGTTAAAAAAAAATTCAAAAATTCAAAAAACAATGGGCTATAACCCATGTTTTTTTATTTTTTTATTTTTTTTCAAATCCTCAAAAATGATGAAAAACTGCGTGCTATAGTATGCCATACGGTAGGGGCTATAGCCCATGTTCAAAAATGATGAAAACGAGGTCATTTGTTTTTCAAAAATTCAAAAAACGATGGGCTATAACCCATGTTTTTTTAATTTTTTATTTTTTTCCAAATCCTCAAAAATGATGAAAAACAGCGTGCTATAGTATGCCGTACGGTAGGGGCTATAGCCCATGTTCAAAAATGATGAAAAACGAGGTTAAAAAAAAATTCAAAAATTCAAAAAACGATGGGCTATAACCCATGTTTTTTGAAATTTTGATTTTTTTTCAAATCCTCAAAAATGATGAAAAACAGCGTGCTATAGTATGCCGTACGGTAGGGGCTATAGCCCATGTTCAAAAATGATGAAAAACGAGGTTAAATTTTTTTTCAAAAATTCAAAAAACGATGGGCTATAACCCATGTTTTTTGAAATTTTGATTTTTTTTCAAATCCTCAAAAATGATGAAAAACGGCGTGCTATAGTATGCCGTACCGTAGGGGCTATAGCCCATGTTCAAAAATGATGAAAAACGAGGTTAAAATAAAAATTCAAAAATTCAAAAAACGATGGGCTATAACCCATGTTTTTTTTATTTTTTTCAAATCCTCAAAAATGATGAAAAACAGCGTGCTATAGTATGCCGTACGGTAGGGGCTATAGCCCATGTTCAAAAATGATGAAAAACGAGGTTAATTTTTTTTTCAAAAATTCAAAAAACAATGGGCTATAACCCATGTTTTTTTAAATTTAGATTTTTTTTCAAACCCTCAAAAATGATGAAAAACGGCGTGCTATAGTATGCCGTACCGTAGGGGCTATAGCCCATGTTCAAAAATGATAAAAAACGAGGTTAAAATAAAAATTCTAAAATTCAAAAAACGATGGGCTATAACCCATGTTTTTTTTATTTTTTTATTTTTTTTCAAATCCTCAAAAATGATGAAAAACGGCGTGCTATAGTATGCCATACGGTAGGGGCTATAGCCCATGTTCAAAAATGATGAAAACGAGGTAATTTGTTTTTCAAAAATTCAAAAAACGATGGGCTATAACCCATGTTTTTTTTGTTTTTTTTTTTTTTTCAAATCCTCAAAAATGATCAAAAACGGCGTGCTATAGTATGCCGTACGGTAGGGGCTATAGCCCATGTTCAAAAATGATGAAAAACGAGGTAATTCTTTTTTCAAAAATTCAAAAAACGATGGGCTATAACCCATGTTTTTTGAAATTTTGAAATTTTTTCAAATCCTCAAAAATGATCAAAAACGGCGTGCTATAGTATGCCGTACGGTAGGGGCTATAGCCCATGTTCAAAAATGATGAAAAACGAGGTAAATTCTTTTTTTCAAAAATTAAAAAAACGATGGGCTATAACCCATGTTTTTTTTATTTTTTTATTTTTTTCAAATCCTCAAAAATGATGAAAAACGGCGTGCTATAGTATGCCGTACGGTAGGGGCTATAGCCCATGTTCAAAAATGATGAAAAACGAGGTTAATTTTTTTTTCAAAAATTCAAAAAACGATGGGCTATAACCCATGTTTCTTTTTAATTTAGATTTTTTTTCAAACCCTCAAAAATGATGAAAAACGGCGTGCTATAGTATGCTGTACGGTAGGGGCTATAGCCCATGTTCAAAAATGATGAAAAACGAGGTTAAAAAAAAAAAAAAAAAAAACGATGGGCTATAACCCATGTTTTTTTAAATTTTGATTTTTTTTTCAAATCCTCAAAAATGATGAAAAACGGCGTGCTATAGTATGCCGTACCGTAGGGGCTATAGCCCATGTTCAAAAATGATGAAAAACGAGGTTAAAATAAAAATTAAAAAATTAAAAAAACGATGGGCTATAACCCATGTTTTTTTTATTTTTTTCAAATCCTCAAAAATGATGAAAAACAGCGTGCTATAGTATGCCGTACGGTAGGGGCTATAGCCCATGTTCAAAAATGATGAAAAACGAGGTTAAAAAAAAATTCAAAAATTCAAAAAACAATGGGCTATAACCCATGTTTTTTTATTTTTTTATTTTTTTTCAAATCCTCAAAAATGATGAAAAACTGCGTGCTATAGTATGCCATACGGTAGGGGCTATAGCCCATGTTCAAAAATGATGAAAACGAGGTCATTTGTTTTTCAAAAATTCAAAAAACGATGGGCTATAACCCATGTTTTTTTAATTTTTTATTTTTTTCCAAATCCTCAAAAATGATGAAAAACAGCGTGCTATAGTATGCCGTACGGTAGGGGCTATAGCCCATGTTCAAAAATGATGAAAAACGAGGTTAAAAATTTTTTCAAAAATTAAAAAAACGATGGGCTATAACCCATGTTTTTTGAAATTTTGAAATTTTTTCAAATCCTCAAAAATGATGAAAAACAGCGTGCTATAGTATGCCGTACGGTAGGGGCTATAGCCCATGTTCAAAAATGATGAAAAACGAGGTTAAAAAAAAATTCAAAAATTCAAAAAACGATGGGCTATAACCCATGTTTTTTGAAATTTTGATTTTTTTTCAAATCCTCAAAAATGATGAAAAACGGCGTGCTATAGTATGCCGTACCGTAGGGGCTATAGCCCATGTTCAAAAATGATGAAAAACGAGGTTAAAATAAAAATTCAAAAATTCAAAAAACGATGGGCTATAACCCATGTTTTTTTTATTTTTTTCAAATCCTCAAAAATGATGAAAAACAGCGTGCTATAGTATGCCGTACGGTAGGGGCTATAGCCCATGTTCAAAAATGATGAAAAACGAGGTTAATTTTTTTTTCAAAAATTCAAAAAACAATGGGCTATAACCCATGTTTTTTTAAATTTAGATTTTTTTTCAAACCCTCAAAAATGATGAAAAACGGCGTGCTATAGTATGCCGTACCGTAGGGGCTATAGCCCATGTTCAAAAATGATAAAAAACGAGGTTAAAATAAAAATTCTAAAATTCAAAAAACGATGGGCTATAACCCATGTTTTTTTTTTTTTTTTTTTTTTTTTCAAATCCTCAAAAATGATGAAAAACGGCGTGCTATAGTATGCCATACGGTAGGGGCTATAGCCCATGTTCAAAAATGATGAAAACGAGGTAATTTGTTTTTCAAAAATTCAAAAAACGATGGGCTATAACCCATGTTTTTTTTATTTTTTTATTTTTTTCAAATCCTCAAAAATGATCAAAAACGGCGTGCTATAGTATGCCGTACGGTAGGGGCTATAGCCCATGTTCAAAAATGATGAAAAACGAGGTAATTCTTTTTTCAAAAATTCAAAAAACGATGGGCTATAACCCATGTTTTTTGAAATTTTGAAATTTTTTCAAATCCTCAAAAATGATCAAAAACGGCGTGCTATAGTATGCCGTACGGTAGGGGCTATAGCCCATGTTCAAAAATGATGAAAAACGAGGTAAATTCTTTTTTTCAAAAATTAAAAAAACGATGGGCTATAACCCATGTTTTTTTTTTTTTTTTCAAATCCTCAAAAATGATGAAAAACGGCGTGCTATAGTATGCCGTACGGTAGGGGCTATAGCCCATGTTCAAAAATGATGAAAAACGAGGTAATTCTTTTTTCAAAAATTCAAAAAACGATGGGCTATAACCCATGTTTTTTGAAATTTTGAAATTTTTTCAAATCCTCAAAAATGATCAAAAACGGCGTGCTATAGTATGCCGTACGGTAGGGGCTATAGCCCATGTTCAAAAATGATGAAAAACGAGGTAAATTCATTTTTTCAAAAATTCAAAAAACGATGGGCTATAACCCATGTTTTTTTTTTTTTTTTTTTTTTTTTCAAATCCTCAAAAATGATGAAAAACTGCGTGCTATAGTATGCCGTACGGTAGGGGCTATAGCCCATGTTCAAAAATGATGAAAAACGAGGTTAATTTTTTTTTCAAAAATTCAAAAAACGATGGGCTATAACCCATGTTTCTTTTTAATTTAGATTTTTTTTCAAACCCTCAAAAATGATGAAAAACGGCGTGCTATAGTATGCTGTACGGTAGGGGCTATAGCCCATGTTCAAAAATGATGAAAAACGAGGTTAAAAAAAAAAAAAAAAAAAACGATGGGCTATAACCCATGTTTTTTGAAATTTTGATTTTTTTTCAAATCCTCAAAAATGATGAAAAACGGCGTGCTATAGTATGCCGTACCGTAGGGGCTATAGCCCATGTTCAAAAATGATGAAAAACGAGGTTAAAATAAAAAATTAAAAATTAAAAAAACGATGGGCTATAACCCATGTTTTTTTTATTTTTTTCAAATCCTCAAAAATGATGAAAAACAGCGTGCTATAGTATGCCGTACGGTAGGGGCTATAGCCCATGTTCAAAAATGATGAAAAACGAGGTTAAAAAAAAATTCAAAAATTCAAAAAACAATGGGCTATAACCCATGTTTTTTTATTTTTTTATTTTTTTTCAAATCCTCAAAAATGATGAAAAACTGCGTGCTATAGTATGCCATACGGTAGGGGCTATAGCCCATGTTCAAAAATGATGAAAACGAGGTCATTTGTTTTTCAAAAATTCAAAAAACGATGGGCTATAACCCATGTTTTTTTAATTTTTTATTTTTTTCCAAATCCTCAAAAATGATGAAAAACAGCGTGCTATAGTATGCCGTACGGTAGGGGCTATAGCCCATGTTCAAAAATGATGAAAAACGAGGTTAAAAAAAAATTCAAAAATTCAAAAAACGATGGGCTATAACCCATGTTTTTTGAAATTTTGATTTTTTTTCAAATCCTCAAAAATGATGAAAAACAGCGTGCTATAGTATGCCGTACGGTAGGGGCTATAGCCCATGTTCAAAAATGATGAAAAACGAGGTTAAAAAAAAATTCAAAAATTCAAAAAACGATGGGCTATAACCCATGTTTTTTGAAATTTTGATTTTTTTTCAAATCCTCAAAAATGATGAAAAACGGCGTGCTATAGTATGCCGTACCGTAGGGGCTATAGCCCATGTTCAAAAATGATGAAAAACGAGGTTAAAATAAAAATTCAAAAATTCAAAAAACGATGGGCTATAACCCATGTTTTTTTTATTTTTTTCAAATCCTCAAAAATGATGAAAAACAGCGTGCTATAGTATGCCGTACGGTAGGGGCTATAGCCCATGTTCAAAAATGATGAAAAACGAGGTTATTTTTTTTTTCAAAAATTCAAAAAACAATGGGCTATAACCCATGTTTTTTTAAATTTAGATTTTTTTTCAAACCCTCAAAAATGATGAAAAACGGCGTGCTATAGTATGCCGTACCGTAGGGGCTATAGCCCATGTTCAAAAATGATAAAAAACGAGGTTAAAATAAAAATTCTAAAATTCAAAAAACGATGGGCTATAACCCATGTTTTTTTTATTTTTTTATTTTTTTTCAAATCCTCAAAAATGATGAAAAACGGCGTGCTATAGTATGCCATACGGTAGGGGCTATAGCCCATGTTCAAAAATGATGAAAACGAGGTAATTTGTTTTTCAAAAATTCAAAAAACGATGGGCTATAACCCATGTTTTTTTAATTTTTTAATTTTTTTCAAATCCTCAAAAATGATGAAAAACAGCGTGCTATAGTATGCCGTACGGTAGGGGCTATAGCCCATGTTCAAAAATGATGAAAAACGAGGTTAAAAAAAATTCAAAAATTCAAAAAACGATGGGCTATAACCCATGTTTTTTTTAATTTAGAATTTTTTTCAAATCCTCAAAAATGATGAAAAACGGCGTGCTATAGTATGCTGTACGGTAGGGGCTATAGCCCATGTTCAAAAATGATGAAAAACGAGGTTAAAAAAAAATTCAAAAATTCAAAAAACGATGGGCTATAACCCATGTTTTTTTAATTTAGATTTTTTTTCAAATCCTCAAAAATGATGAAAAACGGCGTGCTATAGTATGCCGTACGGTATTGGCTATAGCCCATGTTCAAAAATGATGAAAAACGAGGTTACATTTTTTTTCAAAAATTCAAAAAACGATGGGCTATAACCCATGTTTTTTGAATTTTTGAAGTTTTTTTTCAAATCCTCAAAAATGATGAAAAACGGCGTGCTATAGTATGCCGTACGGTAGGGGCTATAGCCCATGTTCAAAAATGATGAAAAACGAGGTAATTCTTTTTTCAAAAATTCAAAAAACGATGGGCTATAACCCATGTTTTTTGAAATTTTGAAATTTTTTCAAATCCTCAAAAATGATCAAAAACGGCGTGCTATAGTATGCCGTACGGTAGGGGCTATAGCCCATGTTCAAAAATGATGAAAAACGAGGTAAATTCTTTTTTTCAAAAATTCAAAAAACGATGGGCTATAACCCATGTTTTTTTTATTTTTTTATTTTTTTCAAATCCTCAAAAATGATGAAAAACTGCGTGCTATAGTATGCCGTACGGTAGGGGCTATAGCCCATGTTAAAAAATGATGAAAAACAAGGTTTTTTTCTTTTTTTCAAAAATTCAAAAAACGATGGGCTATAACCCATGTTTTCTGAATTTTTCATTTTTTTCAAATCCTCAAAAATGATGAAAAACGGCGTGCTATAGTATGCCGTACGGTATTGGCTATAGCCCATGTTCAAAAATGATGAAAAACGAGGTTAAAAAAAAATTCAAAAATTCAAAAAACGATGGGCTATAACCCATGTTTTTTGAATTTTTGAAGTTTTTTTTCAAATCCTCAAAAATGATGAAAAACGGCGTGCTATAGTATGCCGTACGGTAGGGGCTATAGCCCATGTTCAAAAATGATGAAAAACGAGGTAATTCTTTTTTCAAAAATTCAAAAAACGATGGGCTATAACCCATGTTTTTTGAAATTTTTAAATTTTTTCAAATCCTCAAAAATGATCAAAAACGGCGTGCTATAGTATGCCGTACGGTAGGGGCTATAGCCCATGTTCAAAAATGATGAAAAACGAGGTAAATTCTTTTTTTCAAAAATTCAAAAAACGATGGGCTATAACCCATGTTTTTTTTTTTTTTCTATTTTTTTCAAATCCTCAAAAATGATGAAAAACTGCGTGCTATAGTATGCCGTACGGTAGGGGCTATAGCCCATGTTAAAAAATGATGAAAAACAAGGTTTTTTTTTTTTTTCAAAAATTCAAAAAACGATGGGCTATAACCCATGTTTTCTGAATTTTTCATTTTTTTCAAATCCTCAAAAATGATGAAAAACGGCGTGCTATAGTATGCCGTACGGTATTGGCTATAGCCCATGTTCAAAAATGATGAAAAACGAGGTTAAAAAAAAATTCAAAAATTCAAAAAACGATGGGCTATAACCCATGTTTTTTGAATTTTTGAAGTTTTTTTTCAAATCCTCAAAAATGATGAAAAACGGCGTGCTATAGTATGCCGTACGGTAGGGGCTATAGCCCATGTTCAAAAATGATGAAAAACGAGGTAATTCTTTTTTCAAAAATTCAAAAAACGATGGGCTATAACCCATGTTTCTTTTTAATTTAGATTTTTTTTCAAACCCTCAAAAATGATGAAAAACGGCGTGCTATAGTATGCTGTACGGTAGGGGCTATAGCCCATGTTCAAAAATGATGAAAAACGAGGTTAAAAGAAAATTCAAAAATTCAAAAAACAATGGGCTATAACCCATGTTTTTTGAAATTTAGATTTTTTTTCAAACCCTCAAAAATGATGAAAAACGGCGTGCTATAGTATGCCGTACCGTAGGGGCTATAGCCCATGTTCAAAAATGATGAAAAACGAGGTTAAAATAAAAATTCAAAAATTCAAAAAACGATGGGCTATAACCCATGTTTTTTTTATTTTTTTATTTTTTTTCAAATCCTCAAAAATGATGAAAAACGGCGTGCTATAGTATGCCATACGGTAGGGGCTATAGCCCATGTTCAAAAATGATGAAAACGAGGTAATTTGTTTTTCAAAAATTCAAAAAACGATGGGCTATAACCCATGTTTTTTTAATTTTTTAATTTTTTTCAAATCCTCAAAAATGATGAAAAACAGCGTGCTATAGTATGCCGTACGGTAGGGGCTATAGCCCATGTTCAAAAATGATGAAAAACGAGGTTAAAAAAAAATTCAAAAATTCAAAAAACGATGGGCTATAACCCATGTTTTTTTAAATTTTGATTTTTTTTCAAATCCTCAAAAATGATGAAAAACAGCGTGCTATAGTATGCCGTACGGTAGGGGCTATAGCCCATGTTCAAAAATGATGAAAAACGAGGTTAAAAAAAAATTCAAAAATTCAAAAAACGATGGGCTATAACCCATGTTTTTTTAAATTTTGATTTTTTTTCAAATCCTCAAAAATGATGAAAAACGGCGTGCTATAGTATGCCGTACCGTAGGGGCTATAGCCCATGTTCAAAAATGATGAAAAACGAGGTTAAAATAAAAATTCAAAAATTCAAAAAACGATGGGCTATAACCCATGTTTTTTTTTTTTTTTTCAAATCCTCAAAAATGATGAAAAACAGCGTGCTATAGTATGCCGTACGGTAGGGGCTATAGCCCATGTTCAAAAATGATGAAAAACGAGGTTAATTTTTTTTTCAAAAATTCAAAAAACAATGGGCTATAACCCATGTTTTTTGAAATTTAGATTTTTTTTCAAACCCTCAAAAATGATGAAAAACGGCGTGCTATAGTATGCCGTACCGTAGGGGCTATAGCCCATGTTCAAAAATGATGAAAAATGAGGTTAAAATAAAAATTCAAAAAACGATGGGCTATAACCCATGTTTTTTTTATTTTTTTATTTTTTTTCAAATCCTCAAAAATGATGAAAAACGACGTGCTATAGTATGCCATACGGTAGGGGCTATAGCCCATGTTCAAAAATGATGAAAACGAGGTAATTTGTTTTTCAAAAATTCAAAAAACGATGGGCTATAACCCATGTTTTTTTAATTTTTTAATTTTTTTCAAATCCTCAAAAATGATGAAAAACAGCGTGCTATAGTATGCCGTACGGTAGGGGCTATAGCCCATGTTCAAAAATGATGAAAAACGAGGTTAAAAAAAAAATCAAAAATTCAAAAAACGATGGGCTATAACCCATGTTTTTTTTAATTTAGATTTTTTTTCAAATCCTCAAAAATGATGAAAAACGGCGTGCTATAGTATGCTGTACGGTAGGGGCTATAGCCCATGTTCAAAAATGATGAAAAACGAGGTTAAAATAAAAATTAAAAAATTAAAAAAACGATGGGCTATAACCCATGTTTTTTTAATTTCTTTTTTCAATCCTCAAAAATGATGAAAAACGGCGTGCTATAGTATGCCGTACGATATGGGATATATAGCCCATGGTCCAAAATGATGAAAAACAAGGATAAAAAAGAAATAAATTTTTCAAAAAACGATGGGCTATAACCCATGTTTTTTGAATTTTTCATTTTTTTCAAATCCTCAAAAATGATGAAAAACGGCGTGCTATAGTATGCCGTACGGTATTGGCTATAGCCCATGTTCAAAAATGATGAAAAACGAGGTTAAAAAAAAATTCAAAAATTCAAAAAACGATGGGCTATAACCCATGTTTTTTGAATTTTTGAAGTTTTTTTTCAAATCCTCAAAAATGATGAAAAACGGCGTGCTATAGTATGCCGTACGGTAGGGGCTATAGCCCATGTTAAAAAATGATGAAAAATGAGGTAAATTCTTTTTTTCAAAAATTCAAAAAACGATGGGCTATAACCCATGTTTTTTGAAATTTTGAAATTTTTTCAAATCCCCAAAAATGATCAAAAACGGCGTGCTATAGTATGCCGTACGGTAGGGGCTATAGCCCATGTTCAAAAATGATGAAAAACGAGGTAAATTCTTTTTTTCAAAAATTCAAAAAACGTTGGGCTATAACCCATGTTTTTTTTATTTTTTTATTTTTTTCAAATCCTCAAAAATGATGAAAAACTGCGTGCTATAGTATGCCGTACGGTAGGGGCTATAGCCCATGTTCAAAAATGATGAAAAACGAGGTTAATTTTTTTTTCAAAAATTCAAAAAACGATGGGCTATAACCCATGTTTCTTTTTAATTTAGATTTTTTTTCAAACCCTCAAAAATGATGAAAAACGGCGTGCTATAGTATGCTGTACGGTAGGGGCTATAGCCCATGTTCAAAAATGATGAAAAACGAGGTTAAAAAAAAAAGAAAAAAAAATCAAAAAAACGATGGGCTATAACCCATGTTTTTTGAAATTTTGATTTTTTTTCAAATCCTCAAAAATGATGAAAAACGGCGTGCTATAGTATGCCGTACCGTAGGGGCTATAGCCCATGTTCAAAAATGATGAAAAACGAGGTTAAAATAAAAATTCAAAAATTCAAAAAACGATGGGCTATAACCCATGTTTTTTTAATTTTTTAATTTTTTTCAAATCCTCAAAAATGATGAAAAACAGCGTGCTATAGTATGCAGTACGGTAGGGGCTATAGCCCATGTTCAAAAATGATGAAAAACGAGGTTAAAAAAAAATTCAAAAATTCAAAAAACGATGGGCTATAACCCATGTTTTTTTTAATTTAGATTTTTTTTCAAATCCTCAAAAATGATGAAAAACGGCGTGCTATAGTATGCTGTACGGTAGGGGCTATAGCCCATGTTCAAAAATGATGAAAAATGAGGTTAAAATAAAAATTCAAAAATTCAAAAAACGATGGGCTATAACCCATGTTTTTTTTATTTTTTTATTTTTTTTCAAATCCTCAAAAATGATGAAAAACGGCGTGCTATAGTATGCCGTACGATATGGGATATATAGCCCATGGTCCAAAATGATGAAAAACAAGGATAAAAAAAAAATTCAAAAATTCAAAAAACAATGGGCTATAACCCATGTTTTTTTTAATTTAGATTTTTTTTCAAATCCTCAAAAATGATGAAAAACGGCGTGCTATAGTATGCCGTACGGTAGGGGCTATAGCCCATGTTCAAAAATGATGAAAAACGAGGTAATTCTTTTTTCAAAAATTCAAAAAACGATGGGCTATAACCCATGTTTTTTTTAATTTTGAATTTTTTTCAAATCCTCAAAAATGATCAAAAACGGCGTGCTATAGTATGCCGTACGGTAGGGGCTATAGCCCATGTTCAAAAATGATGAAAAACGAGGTAAATTCTTTTTTTCAAAAATAAAAAAAACGATGGGCTATAAACCATGTTTTTTTTTTTTTTTTTTTTTTTTTAATCCTCAAAAATGATGAAAAACAGCGTGCTATAGTATGCCGTACGGTAGGGGCTATAGCCCATGTTCAAAAATGATGAAAAACGAGGTTAATTTTTTTTTCAAAAATTCAAAAAACAATGGGCTATAACCCATGTTTTTTTTTATTTAGATTTTTTTTCAAACCCTCAAAAATGATGAAAAACGGCGTGCTATAGTATGCTGTACGGTAGGGGCTATAGCCCATGTTCAAAAATGATGAAAAACAGCGTGCTATAGTATGCCGTACGGTAGGGGCTATAGCCCATGTTCAAAAATGATGAAAAACGAGGTAATTTTTTTTTTCAAAAATTCAAAAAAACGATAAAACGTTTTTTTCAAAAATTCAAAAAACGATGGGCTATAACCCATGTTTTCTGAATTTTTAACTTTTTTTCAAATCCTCAAAAATGATGAAAAACGGCGTGCTATAGTATGCCGTACGGTATGGGCTATATCCCATGTTCAAAAATGATGAAAAACAAGGTAAAAAAAAAATCAAAAATTCAAAAAACGATGGGCCCATGTTTTTTTTGTTTTTTTTTAAATCCTCAAAAATGATGAAAAACGGCGTGCTATAGTATGCCGTACGATATGGGATATATAGCCCATGTTCAAAAATGATGAAAAACAAGGTTAATTTTTTTTTTCAAAAATTCTAAAAACGATGGGCTATAACCCATGTTTTTTTTTGTTTTTTTTTAATCCTCAAAAATGATGAAAAACGGCGTGCTATAGTATGCCGTACGATATGGGATATATAGCCCATGGTCCAAAATGATGAAAAACAAGGATAAAAAAGAAATAAAAAATTCAAAAAAACGATGGGCTATAACGCATGTTTTTTGAAATTGTGAATTTTTTTCAAATCCTCAAAAATGATGAAAAACGGCGTGCTATAGTATGCCGTACGGTATTGGCTATAGCCCATGTTCAAAAATGATGAAAAACGAGGTAATTCTTTTTTCAAAAATTTAAAAAAAACGATGGGCTATAACGCATGTTTTTTGAAATTTTTAAATTTTTTCAAATCCTCAAAAATGATCAAAAACGGCATGCTATAGTATGCCGTACGGTAGGGGCTATAGCCCATGTTCAAAAATGATGAAAAACGAGGTAAATTCTTTTTTTCAAAAATTCAAAAAACGATGGGCTATAACCCATGTTTTTTGAATTTTTTAATTTTTTTCAAATCCTCAAAAATGATGAAAAACAGCGTGCTATAGTATGCCGTACGGTAGGGGCTATAGCCCATGTTCAAAAATGATGAAAAACGAGGTTAATTTTTTTTTCAAAAATTCAAAAAACGATGGGCTATAACCCATGTTTTTTAAATTTAGATTTTTTTCAAATCCTCAAAAATGATGAAAAACGGCGTGCTATAGTATGCTGTACGGTAGGGGCTATAGCCCATGTTCAAAAATGATGAAAAACGAGGTTAATTTTTTTTTCAAAAATTCAAAAAACGATGGGCTATAACCCATGTTTTTTAAATTTAGATTTTTTTCAAATCCTCAAAAATGATGAAAAACGGCGTGCTATAGTATGCTGTACGGTAGGGGCTATAGCCCATGTTCAAAAATGATGAAAAACGAGGTTAAAAAATAATAATAATAAATCAAAAAAACGATGGGCTATAACCCATGTTTTTTGAAATTTTGAAATTTTTTCAAATCCTCAAAAATGATGAAAAACGGCGTGCTATAGTATGCCGTACGGTAGGGGCTATAGCCCATGTTCAAAAATGATGAAAAACGAGGTAATTTTTTTTTCAAAATTTCAAAAAACGATGGGCTATAACCCATGTTTTTTGAAAATTTGATTTTTTTTCAAATCCTCAAAAATGATTAAAAAAAACGGCGTGCTATAGTATGCCGTACGGTAGGGGCTATAGCCCATGGTTTTATAGTTTCATAGTATGCAAACACAGTAAAGAACCTGGGGGTTATCATCTATGAAAAGGCAACAGAATGAGCAGAAAATAAAAATGAACCATGTAAATACAACAAATTGAGCAGAGCACTGCAGGGAGTCGAACCCCATTCCGGTAAACCAGAAGTACCACAACCAGTGCCTTAGTTTTTGTTTTGTTGTACCCTGTTTTGTTGTACCCTCGTACAACAATTCGTTGAAATGTAAATTTTGCATTTGAACCTCTGCCCCAACTTTTCCAGAACGGCCTGTTATAGCGCCACACATTTTTTATGCCCTCCGAGACAATGGACTTTAGCCTTTCGCTTTTCTGCGATTTAACCTTTTTTCAAATCCTCAACAATGATGAAGAATCGCGCACTATAGCGTGCCACTTAATGACCTTGACCAATATCAATGACCTTGAGCAGTATAAATGACATTCAATAAGACTTGTAAATGACCTTGACCAGTATAAATGACCTTCACCAGTATAAATGACCGTGACCAGTATATGACTGTGACCAGTATAAATTACCATCATAAGACTAGTAAATGACCTTGACCAGTATAAATGACCTTCATAAGACTAGTAAATGATCTTCACCAGTATGAATTACCTTGACCAGTATGCGGTCCGTGACCATGGACTATAGCCTTTTGCTTTTCCTTGATTTTCACCTTTTTTTAAAATCCTCAACAATGATGAAGAATCGCGCACTATAGCGCGCCGCTCAATGACCTGAGACCATGGACCAATGAATGAAATACAACACATTGAGCAGGGCACTGCAGGGAGTTGAACCCCGTTCCGGTAAACCAGAAGTCCGACACCAGTGCCTTAGTTTTTGTGTTGTTGTTCATTTAAAGGTCCAGGTGTGCATACGCATGTGCGCCTGTGCGTGTGTAGGTGCATGTGTGCATGTGTGTGTGCACGCTTCAATGACCACTGTTGGACCCCATGGGGATCAAGGACCTCAGGGAGGCACCCATAATTCACAACGGTCACAGCGAACTCTGTTGCATCACAACTGGTGGCCAACAGTCGTAACCAACACCGCCACCGACCCACAGGAGAATACCATCGCACAGTGGTATCAGACCAACCACAATCAGCCAGCCCTCAAACCAAACCCTTCGACCTAGAAGAACTCGAAACTGCAATGGGAAAGTTGAAACCCGGAAAAGCAGCAGGGATTGATGACATACTGGCAGAAATGATACAGCACCTGGGACCTAACGCAAAGACCTGGCTCGTGGGGATACTGAATACATGCATGGCACAGAAAACCATCCCTTCTGTCTGGAGAAAGGCCAAAGTGGTTGCAATCCCCAAACCTGGCAAAGACCCATCATCCCCAAAGAGCTACCGACCCATTTCCCTCCTCTGCCTCACCTACAAGAGAGGCTGCTACTCCAATGCCTCATGCCACTCATAGACACCAAGCTGACTAAAGACCAAGCTGGTTTCTGTCCCGGCCGCTCCTGTGCTGGACAGAGCTCAACCTCACCCAACACATTGAGGATGGGTTTGAGGGAAAACAAATAACTGGAGCAGCATTCAGAGATCTCTCTGCTGCCTACGACACTGTCCAACACCGCACAATGGTCAGGAAAAGCCTCCTCAACAACAGGCGCTTCTATGTCCAGTTAAATGACCAGAGGAGTAAATGGAAAGCCCAAAAGAACGGCCTACCACAAGGTAGCCTGCTCGCCCCCTCCTTTTCAATATCTACACAAACGTCCAGCCACTACCCAAAGTAGTAGTACTGGAATGAAATGATAGAGAACACCTCACACACACATAGTTTCCTTTCGTGGCTGTTTACATTCGAGGGTCGCCGGTCCTCTCGAACGGAACAGTTTAACGTCATGCCCAGGACGAAAAGATATAGAGAACACCAACATGACAAATAACAGCAGGAAGGCATTATAAATGACCTTCATGAGACTAGTAAATGACCTTGAGCAGTATAAATGACCTTCATAAGACTAGTAAATGATCTTCACCAGTATAAATGACCGTGACCAGTATGCGGTCCGTGACCATGGACTATAGCCTTTTGCTTTTCCTTGATTTTCACCTTTTAAAAGAAATCCTCAACAATGATGAAGAATTGCGCACTATAGCGCGCCGCTCAATGACCTCTGAGACCATGGACCAATGAATGAAATACAACACATTGAGCAGGGCACTGCAGGGAGTTGAACCCCGTTCCGGTAAACCAGAAGTCCGACACCAGTGCCTTAGTTTTTGTGTTGTTGTTCATTTAAAGGTCCAGGTGTGCATACGCATGTGCACCTGTGCGTGTGTAGGTGCATGTGTGCATGTGTGTGTGCACGCGTCAATGACCACTGTTGGACCCAATGGCGATCAAGGACCTCAGGGAGCCACCCATAATTCACAACGGTCACAGCGAACTCTGTTGCATCACAACTGGTGGCCAACAGTCGTAACCAACACCGCCGCCGACCCACAGGAGAATACCATCGCACAGTGGTATCAGACCAACCACAATCAGCCAGCCCTCAAACCAAACCCTTCGACCTAGAAGAACTCGAAACTGCAATGGGAAAGTTGAAACCCGGAAAAGCAGCAGGGATTGATGACATACTGGCAGAAATTATACAGCACCTGGAACCTAACGCAAAGACCTGGCTCGTGGGGATGCTGAACACATGCATGGCACAGAAAACCATCCCTTCTGTCTGGAGAAAGGCCAAAGTGGTTGCAATCCCCAAACCTGGCAAAGACCCATCATCCTCAAAGAGCTACCGACCCATTTCCCTCCTCTGCATCACCTACAAGAGAGGCTGCTACTCCAACGCCTCATACCACTCATAGACAACAAGCTGACTAAAGACCAAGCTGGTTTCCGTCCCGTCCTGTGCTGGACAGAGCTCAACCTCACCCAACACATTGAGGATGGGTTTGAGGGAAAACAAATAACTGGAGCAGCAACTGGAGGGCGAAGCAAGCACGCAGGCAGCTTGTGCCTGCCTGCCTTCCTCATGTGGAAGCTGCATAGTTGACTTTGTGTGTGTCTTTCTTTTTCTGTCTTCCTTTCTTAGGACGGAGATCAAGGTAGACGCCGTTGGAAGGCTCAACACAAGCCGATGCCCCTAGAGATCCATCCCAAAGCTTCCCTCAGGGAGCCCAGCAAGCCAGCTAGCCAGCAAGCCCGCCCAGTCAGCCAACGCAGCCAGCCAGCTCCGCCAGTCAGCCAGTGTAGAAAGTCAGGCTGACAAGCCAGAGCATATCAGCCCTTGCAGTCCGCCATTGCAGCCATACCAGCCTTGCTCAGTCAGCTCAGCCAGGCCTCTCTCGAGGCCTGGCTCTCTGTCTGCCTGGCCCGGTCTGCCCCGCCCTGCCTTGCAGCAACAGAACCAGCCTGTCTGGCAAGCCAGCCAGCTCAGAATACGAGCTCAGCAAGCCAGCGCAGCTGGCAAGCACGCAGTTAGTCTTAACCAGTTTCAGACTGGCAGGCCAAGGCAGACAGACAGGAAGACCGAGGCGCCTAGGCAGGCAGACAGGCCAGGAAGGCAACAAAGTGCAGGCAGGGGGACTATCCGGCCTAAGGCTGCGCTGCAAGGGTTGGAGCCTGGCCAGCTCCTGCTGATCTCCGCTGAGTGGCTGTGGCTGCACAGTAAGGCTGCGGTAACATAGTCTGGGCTTGTTGCTGCACTGGCTTGCTCAGCTCGCATTCTGAGCTGGCTGGCTTGCCAGAAAGGCTGGTTCTGTTGCTGCAAGTCAGGGCAGGGCAGACCGGGCCAGGCAGACAGAGAGCCAGGCCTCGAGAGAGGCCTGGCTGAGCTGACTGAGCAAGGCTGGTATGGCTGCAGTGGCTGACTGCAAGGGCTGATATGCTCTGGCTTGGCAGCCTGACTTTCTACACTGGCTGACTGGCGGAGCTGACTGGCTGCGTTCGCTGACTGGCCGGGCTTGCTGGCTAGCTGGCTTGCTGGGCTCCCTGAGGGAAGCTTTGGGATGGATCTCTAGGGGCATCGGCTTGTGTTGAGCCTTCCAACGGCGTCTACCTTGATCTTCATCCTAAGAAAGAAAGACAGAAAAAGAAAGACACACACAAACCCAACTATGCCGCTTCCACATGAGGAACCGAGACGCGAAAAACCGCCGCCGACCCACAGGAGAATACCATCGCACAGTGGTATCAGACCAACCTCAATCAGCCAGCCCTCAAACCAAACCCTTCGACCTAGAAGAACTCGAAACTGCAATGGGAAAGTTGAAACCCGGAAAAGTAGCAGGGATTGATGACATACTGGCAGAAATGATACAGCACCTGGAACCTAACGCAAAGACCTGGCTCGTGGGGATGCTGAATACATGCATGGCACAGAAAACCATCCCTTCTGTCTGGAGAACGGCCAAAGTGGTTGCAATCCCCAAACCTGGCAAAGACCCATCATCCCCAAAGAGCTACCGACCCATTTCCCTCCTCTGCATCACCTACAAGAGAGGCTGCTACTCCTGTTTACATTCGAGGGTCGCCGGTCCTCTCGAACGGAACAGTTTAACGTCATGCCCAGGACGAAAAGATATAGAGAACACCAACATGACAAATAACAGCAGGAAGGCATGAGCCACAATCCATCGTCTTGGCAAAGACCACACCACCCATAATTCACAACGGTCACAGCAAACTCTGTTGCATCACAACTGGTGCAGGTATTGGATGGAGCCCGCACACCACAGGTATAAGAAAAAACGTTCTGTATTGAAATACTGACAACGTTTCGATCCATTTGATCTTCATCAGGTCATGTGTAGACAAAACATACACTTTTATACTAAGGGAGTGCCCCCATCAACCAATCAAAACACCACATTTTGGTGCCCCTCCCATCACTGCAGGTGTGACACGTCAACCCTGAGTGAGTAGGTGGGGACCCAGACATATTGATGTAAATATAGTCTGTTCAGAAATGTTAGTGCCTCTCATAGAGCTTGTAGGTGATGCAGAGGAAGGAAATGGGTCGGTAGCTCTTTGGGGATAATGGGTCTTTGCCAGGTTTAGGGATTGCAACCACTTTGGCCTTTCTCCAGACAGAAGGGATGGTTTTCTGTGCCATGCACGTGTTCAGCATCCCCACGAGCCAGGTCTTTGCGCTAGGTCCCAGGTGCTGTATCATTTCTTCCAGCATGTCATCAATCCCTGCTGCTTTTCCGGGTTTCAACTTTCCCATTGCAGTTTCAAGTTCTTCTAGGTCGAAGGGTTTGGTTTGAGGGCTGGCTGATTGTGGTTGGTCTGATACCACTGTGCGATGGTATTCTATGTGGGTCGGTGGCGGTGTTGGTTACAACTGTTGGCCACCAGTTGTGACCAAGACCGCCACCGACCCACAGGAGAATACCATCGCACAGTGGTATCAGACCAACCACAATCAGCCAGCCCTCAAACCAAACCCTTCGACCTAGAAGAACTCGAAACTGCAATGGGAAAGTTGAAACCCGGAAAAGCAGCAGGGATTGATGACATACTGGCAGAAATGATACAGCACCTGGGACCTAACGCAAAGACCTGGCTCGTGGGGATGCTGAATACATGCATGGCACAGAAAACCATCCCTTCTGTCTGGAGAAAGGCCAAAGTGGTTGCAATCCCCAAACCTGGCAAAGACCCATCATCCCCAAAGAGCTACCGACCCATTTCCCTCCTCTGCCTCACCTACAAGAGAGGCTGCTACTCCAACGCCTCATGCCACTCATAGACACCAAGCTGACTAAAGACCAAGCTGGTTTCTGTCCCGGCCGCTCCTGTGCTGGACAGAGCTCAACCTCACCCAACACATTGAGGATGGGTTTGAGGGAAAACAAATAACTGGAGCAGCATTCAGAGATCTCTCTGCTGCCTACGACACTGTCCAACACCGCACAATGGTCAGGAAAAGCCTCCTCAACAACAGGCGCTTCTATGTCCAGTTAAATGACCAGAGGAGTAAATGGAAAGCCCAAAAGAACGGCCTACCACAAGGTAGCCTGCTCGCCCCCTCCTTTTCAATATCTACACAAACGTCCAGCCACTACCCAAAGTAGTAGTACTGGAATGAAATGATAGAGAACACCTCACACACACATAGTTTCCTTTCGTGGCTGTTTACATTCGAGGGTCGCCGGTCCTCTCGAACGGAACAGTTTAACGTCATGCCCAGGACGAAAAGATATAGAGAACACCAACATGACAAATAACAGCAGGAAGGCATTATAAATGACCTTCATGAGACTAGTAAATGACCTTGAGCAGTATAAATGACCTTCATAAGACTAGTAAATGATCTTCACCAGTATAAATGACCGTGACCAGTATGCGGTCCGTGACCATGGACTATAGCCTTTTGCTTTTCCTTGATTTTCACCTTTTAAAAGAAATCCTCAACAATGATGAAGAATTGCGCACTATAGCGCGCCGCTCAATGACCTCTGAGACCATGGACCAATGAATGAAATACAACACATTGAGCAGGGCACTGCAGGGAGTTGAACCCCGTTCCGGTAAACCAGAAGTCCGACACCAGTGCCTTAGTTTTTGTGTTGTTGTTCATTTAAAGGTCCAGGTGTGCATACGCATGTGCACCTGTGCGTGTGTAGGTGCATGTGTGCATGTGTGTGTGCACGCGTCAATGACCACTGTTGGACCCAATGGCGATCAAGGACCTCAGGGAGCCACCCATAATTCACAACGGTCACAGCGAACTCTGTTGCATCACAACTGGTGGCCAACAGTCGTAACCAACACCGCCGCCGACCCACAGGAGAATACCATCGCACAGTGGTATCAGACCAACCACAATCAGCCAGCCCTCAAACCAAACCCTTCGACCTAGAAGAACTCGAAACTGCAATGGGAAAGTTGAAACCCGGAAAAGCAGCAGGGATTGATGACATACTGGCAGAAATTATACAGCACCTGGAACCTAACGCAAAGACCTGGCTCGTGGGGATGCTGAACACATGCATGGCACAGAAAACCATCCCTTCTGTCTGGAGAAAGGCCAAAGTGGTTGCAATCCCCAAACCTGGCAAAGACCCATCATCCTCAAAGAGCTACCGACCCATTTCCCTCCTCTGCATCACCTACAAGAGAGGCTGCTACTCCAACGCCTCATACCACTCATAGACAACAAGCTGACTAAAGACCAAGCTGGTTTCCGTCCCGTCCTGTGCTGGACAGAGCTCAACCTCACCCAACACATTGAGGATGGGTTTGAGGGAAAACAAATAACTGGAGCAGCAACTGGAGGGCGAAGCAAGCACGCAGGCAGCTTGTGCCTGCCTGCCTTCCTCATGTGGAAGCTGCATAGTTGACTTTGTGTGTGTCTTTCTTTTTCTGTCTTTCTTTCTTAGGACGGAGATCAAGGTAGACGCCGTTGGAAGGCTCAACACAAGCCGATGCCCCTAGAGATCCATCCCAAAGCTTCCCTCAGGGAGCCCAGCAAGCCAGCTAGCCAGCAAGCCCGCCCAGTCAGCCAACGCAGCCAGCCAGCTCCGCCAGTCAGCCAGTGTAGAAAGTCAGGCTGACAAGCCAGAGCATATGAGCCCTTGCAGTCCGCCATTGCAGCCATACCAGCCTTGCTCAGTCAGCTCAGCCAGGCCTCTCTCGAGGCCTGGCTCTCTGTCTGCCTGGCCCGGTCTGCCCCGCCCTGCCTTGCAGCAACAGAACCAGCCTGTCTGGCAAGCCAGCCAGCTCAGAATACGAGCTCAGCAAGCCAGCGCAGCTGGCAAGCACGCAGTTAGTCTTAACCAGTTTCAGACTGGCAGGCCAAGGCAGACAGACAGGAAGACCGAGGCGCCTAGGCAGGCAGACAGGCCAGGAAGGCAACAAAGTGCAGGCAGGGGGACTATCCGGCCTAAGGCTGCGCTGCAAGGGTTGGAGCCTGGCCAGCTCCTGCTGATCTCCGCTGAGTGGCTGTGGCTGCACAGTAAGGCTGCGGTAACCTAGTCTGGGCTTGTTGCTGCACTGGCTTGCTCAGCTCGCATTCTGAGCTGGCTGGCTTGCCAGAAAGGCTGGTTCTGTTGCTGCAAGTCAGGGCAGGGCAGACCGGGCCAGGCAGACAGAGAGCCAGGCCTCGTGAGAGGCCTGGCTGAGCTGACTGAGCAAGGCTGGTATGGCTGCAGTGGCTGACTGCAAGGGCTGATATGCTCTGGCTTGGCAGCCTGACTTTCTACACTGGCTGACTGGCGGAGCTGACTGGCTGCGTTCGCTGACTGGCCGGGCTTGCTGGCTAGCTGGCTTGCTGGGCTCCCTGAGGGAAGCTTTGGGATGGATCTCTAGGGGCATCGGCTTGTGTTGAGCCTTCCAACGGCGTCTACCTTGATCTTCATCCTAAGAAAGAAAGACAGAAAAAGAAAGACACACAAACCCAACTATGCCGCTTCCACATGAGGAACCGAGACGCGAAAAACCGCCGCCGACCCACAGGAGAATACCATCGCACAGTGGTATCAGACCAACCTCAATCAGCCAGCCCTCAAACCAAACCCTTCGACCTAGAATAACTCGAAACTGCAATGGGAAAGTTGAAACCCGGAAAAGTAGCAGGGATTGATGACATACTGGCAGAAATGATACAGCACCTGGAACCTAACGCAAAGACCTGGCTCGTGGGGATGCTGAATACATGCATGGCACAGAAAACCATCCCTTCTGTCTGGAGAACGGCCAAAGTGGTTGCAATCCCCAAACCTGGCAAAGACCCATCATCCCCAAAGAGCTACCGACCCATTTCCCTCCTCTGCATCACCTACAAGAGAGGCTGCTACTCCTGTTTACATTCGAGGGTCGCCGGTCCTCTCGAACGGAACAGTTTAACGTCATGCCCAGGACGAAAAGATATAGAGAACACCAACATGACAAATAACAGCAGGAAGGCATTAGCCACAATCCATCGTCTTGGCAAAGACCACACCACCCATAATTCACAACGGTCACAGCAAACTCTGTTGCATCACAACTGGTGCAGGTATTGGATGGAGCCCGCACACCACAGGTATAAGAAAAAACGTTCTGTATTGAAATACTGACAACGTTTCGATCCATTTGATCTTCATCAGGTCATGTGTACACAAAACATACACTTTTATACTAAGGGAGTGCCCCCATCAACCAATCAAAACACCACATTTTGGTGCCCCTCCCATCACTGCAGGTGTGACACGTCAACCCTGAGTGAGTAGGTGGGGACCCAGACATATTGATGTAAATATAGTCTGTTCAGAAATGTTAGTGCCTCTCATAGAGCTTGTAGGTGACGCAGAAGAAGGAAATGGGTCGGTAGCTCTTTGGGGATAATGGGTCTTTGCCAGGTTTAGGCATTGCAACCACTTTGGCCTTTCTCCAGACAGAAGGGATGGTTTTCTGTGCCATGCACGTGTTCAGCATCCCCACGAGCCAGGTCTTTGCGCTAGGTCCCAGGTGCTGTATCATTTCTTCCAGCATGTCATCAATCCCTGCTGCTTTTCCGGGTTTCAACTTTCCCATTGCAGTTTCAAGTTCTTCTAGGTCGAAGGGTTTGGTTTGAGGGCTGGCTGATTGTGGTTGGTCTGATACCACTGTGCGATGGTATTCTATGTGGGTCGGTGGCGGTGTTGGTTACAACTGTTGGCCACCAGTTGTGACCAAGACCGCCACCGACCCACAGGAGAATACCATCGCACAGTGGTATCAGACCAACCACAATCAGCCAGCCCTCAAACCAAACCCTTCAACCTAGAAGAACTCGAAACTGCAATGGGAAAGTTGAAACCCGGAAAAGCAGCAGGGATTGATGACATACTGGCAGAAATGATACAGCACCTGGGACCTAACGCAAAGACCTGGCTCGTGGGGATGCTGAAAACATGCATGGCACAGAAAACCATCCCTTCTGTCTGGAGAAAGGCCAAAGTGGTTGCAATCCCCAAACCTGGCAAAGACCCATCATCCCCAAAGAGCTACCGACCCATTTCCCTCCTCTGCATCACCTACAAGAGAGGCTGCTACTCCAACGCCTCATGCCACTCATAGACACCAAGCTGACTAAAGACCAAGCTGGTTTCCGTCCCGGCCGGTCCTGTGCTGGACAGAGCTCAACCTCACCCAACACATTGAGGATGGGTTTGAGGGAAAACAAATAACTGGAGCAGCATTCAGAGATCTCTCTGCTGCCTACGACACTGTCCAACACCGCACAATGGTCAGGAAAAGCCTCCTCAACAACAGGCGCTTCTATGTCCAGTTAAATGACCAGAGGAGTAAATGGAAAGCCCAAAAGAACGGCCTACCACAAGGTAGCCTGCTCGCCCCCTCCTTTTCAATATCTACACAAACGTCCAGCCACTACCCAAAGTAGTAGTACTGGAATGAAATGATAGAGAACACCTCACACACACATAGTTTCCTTTCGTGGCTGTTTACATTCGAGGGTCGCCGGTCCTCTCGAACGGAACAGTTTAACGTCATGCCCAGGACGAAAAGATATAGAGAACACCAACATGACAAATAACAGCAGGAAGGCATGGGCCACAATCCACCGTCTTGGCAAAGACCACACCACCCATAATTCACAACGGTCACAGCAAACTCTGTTGCATCACAACTGGTGTAGGCATTGGATGGAGCCCGCACATCACAGGTATAAAAAAAAACGTTCTGTATTGAAATACTGACAACGTTTCGATCCATTTGATCTTCATCAGGTCATGTGTAGACAAAACATACACTTTTATACTAAGGGAGTGCCCCCATCAACCAATCAAAACACCACATTTTGGTGCCCCTCCCATCACTGCAGGTGTGACACGTCAACCCTGAGTGAGTAGGTGGGGACCCAGACATATTGATGTAAATATAGTCTGTTCAGAAATGTTAGTGCCTCTCATAGAGCTTGTAGGTGATGCAGAGGAAGGAAATGGGTCGGTAGCTCTTTGGGGATAATGGGTCTTTGCCAGGTTTAGGGATTGCAACCACTTTGGCCTTTCTCCAGACAGAAGGGATGGTTTTCTGTGCCATGCACGTGTTCAGCATCCCCACGAGCCAGGTCTATGCGCTAGGTCCCAGGTGCTGTATCATTTCTTCCAGCATGTCATCAATCCCTGCTGCTTTTCCGGGTTTCAACTTTCCCATTGCAGTTTCAAGTTCTTCTAGGTCGAAGGGTTTGGTTTGAGGGCTGGCTGATTGTGGTTGGTCTGATACCACTGTGCGATGGTATTCTATGTGGGTCGGTGGCGGTGTTGGTTACAACTGTTGGCCACCAGTTCTGACCAAGACCGCCACCGACCCACAGGAGAATACCATCGCACAGTGGTATCAGACCAACCACAATCAGCCAGCCCTCAAACCAAACCCTTCGACCTAGAAGAACTCGAAACTGCAATGGGAAAGTTGAAACCCGGAAAAGCAGCAGGGATTGATGACATACTGGCAGAAATGATACAGCACCTGGGACCTAACGCAAAGACCTGGCTCGTGGGGATGCTGAATACATGCATGGCACAGAAAACCATCCCTTCTGTCTGGAGAAAGGCCAAAGTGGTTGCAATCCCCAAACCTGGCAAAGACCCATCATCCCCAAAGAGCTACCGACCCATTTCCCTCCTCTGCCTCACCTACAAGAGAGGCTGCTACTCCAACGCCTCATGCCACTCATAGACACCAAGCTGACTAAAGACCAAGCTGGTTTCTGTCCCGGCCGCTCCTGTGCTGGACAGAGCTCAACCTCACCCAACACATTGAGGATGGGTTTGAGGGAAAACAAATAACTGGAGCAGCATTCAGAGATCTCTCTGCTGCCTACGACACTGTCCAACACCGCACAATGGTCAGGAAAAGCCTCCTCAACAACAGGCGCTTCTATGTCCAGTTAAATGACCAGAGGAGTAAATGGAAAGCCCAAAAGAACGGCCTACCACAAGGTAGCCTGCTCGCCCCCTCCTTTTCAATATCTACACAAACGTCCAGCCACTACCCAAAGTAGTAGTACTGGAATGAAATGATAGAGAACACCTCACACACACATAGTTTCCTTTCGTGGCTGTTTACATTCGAGGGTCGCCGGTCCTCTCGAACGGAACAGTTTAACGTCATGCCCAGGACGAAAAGATATAGAGAACACCAACATGACAAATAACAGCAGGAAGGCATTATAAATGACCTTCATGAGACTAGTAAATGACCTTGAGCAGTATAAATGACCTTCATAAGACTAGTAAATGATCTTCACCAGTATAAATGACCGTGACCAGTATGCGGTCCGTGACCATGGACTATAGCCTTTTGCTTTTCCTTGATTTTCACCTTTTAAAAGAAATCCTCAACAATGATGAAGAATTGCGCACTATAGCGCGCCGCTCAATGACCTCTGAGACCATGGACCAATGAATGAAATACAACACATTGAGCAGGGCACTGCAGGGAGTTGAACCCCGTTCCGGTAAACCAGAAGTCCGACACCAGTGCCTTAGTTTTTGTGTTGTTGTTCATTTAAAGGTCCAGGTGTGCATACGCATGTGCACCTGTGCGTGTGTAGGTGCATGTGTGCATGTGTGTGTGCACGCGTCAATGACCACTGTTGGACCCAATGGCGATCAAGGACCTCAGGGAGCCACCCATAATTCACAACGGTCACAGCGAACTCTGTTGCATCACAACTGGTGGCCAACAGTCGTAACCAACACCGCCGCCGACCCACAGGAGAATACCATCGCACAGTGGTATCAGACCAACCACAATCAGCCAGCCCTCAAACCAAACCCTTCGACCTAGAAGAACTCGAAACTGCAATGGGAAAGTTGAAACCCGGAAAAGCAGCAGGGATTGATGACATACTGGCAGAAATTATACAGCACCTGGAACCTAACGCAAAGACCTGGCTCGTGGGGATGCTGAACACATGCATGGCACAGAAAACCATCCCTTCTGTCTGGAGAAAGGCCAAAGTGGTTGCAATCCCCAAACCTGGCAAAGACCCATCATCCTCAAAGAGCTACCGACCCATTTCCCTCCTCTGCATCACCTACAAGAGAGGCTGCTACTCCAACGCCTCATACCACTCATAGACAACAAGCTGACTAAAGACCAAGCTGGTTTCCGTCCCGTCCTGTGCTGGACAGAGCTCAACCTCACCCAACACATTGAGGATGGGTTTGAGGGAAAACAAATAACTGGAGCAGCAACTGGAGGGCGAAGCAAGCACGCAGGCAGCTTGTGCCTGCCTGCCTTCCTCATGTGGAAGCTGCATAGTTGACTTTGTGTGTGTCTTTCTTTTTCTGTCTTTCTTTCTTAGGACGGAGATCAAGGTAGACGCCGTTGGAAGGCTCAACACAAGCCGATGCCCCTAGAGATCCATCCCAAAGCTTCCCTCAGGGAGCCCAGCAAGCCAGCTAGCCAGCAAGCCCGCCCAGTCAGCCAACGCAGCCAGCCAGCTCCGCCAGTCAGCCAGTGTAGAAAGTCAGGCTGACAAGCCAGAGCATATCAGCCCTTGCAGTCCGCCATTGCAGCCATACCAGCCTTGCTCAGTCAGCTCAGCCAGGCCTCTCTCGAGGCCTGGCTCTCTGTCTGCCTGGCCCGGTCTGCCCCGCCCTGCCTTGCAGCAACAGAACCAGCCTGTCTGGCAAGCCAGCCAGCTCAGAATACGAGCTCAGCAAGCCAGCGCAGCTGGCAAGCACGCAGTTAGTCTTAACCAGTTTCAGACTGGCAGGCCAAGGCAGACAGACAGGAAGACCGAGGCGCCTAGGCAGGCAGACAGGCCAGGAAGGCAACAAAGTGCAGGCAGGGGGACTATCCGGCCTAAGGCTGCGCTGCAAGGGTTGGAGCCTGGCCAGCTCCTGCTGATCTCCGCTGAGTGGCTGTGGCTGCACAGTAAGGCTGCGGTAACCTAGTCTGGGCTTGTTGCTGCACTGGCTTGCTCAGCTCGCATTCTGAGCTGGCTGGCTTGCCAGAAAGGCTGGTTCTGTTGCTGCAAGTCAGGGCAGGGCAGACCGGGCCAGGCAGACAGAGAGCCAGGCCTCGAGAGAGGCCTGGCTGAGCTGACTGAGCAAGGCTGGTATGGCTGCAGTGGCTGACTGCAAGGGCTGATATGCTCTGGCTTGGCAGCCTGACTTTCTACACTGGCTGACTGGCGGAGCTGACTGGCTGCGTTCGCTGACTGGCCGGGCTTGCTGGCTAGCTGGCTTGCTGGGCTCCCTGAGGGAAGCTTTGGGATGGATCACTAGGGGCATCGGCTTGTGTTGAGCCTTCCAACGGCGTCTACCTTGATCTTCATCCTAAGAAAGAAAGACAGAAAAAGAAAGACACACACAAACCCAACTATGCCGCTTCCACATGAGCAACCGAGACGCGAAAAACCGCCGCCGACCCACAGGAGAATACCATCGCACAGTGGTATCAGACCAACCTCAATCAGCCAGCCCTCAAACCAAACCCTTCGACCTAGAAGAACTCGAAACTGCAATGGGAAAGTTGAAACCCGGAAAAGTAGCAGGGATTGATGACATACTGGCAGAAATGATACAGCACCTGGAACCTAACGCAAAGACCTGGCTCGTGGGGATGCTGAATACATGCATGGCACAGAAAACCATCCCTTCTGTCTGGAGAACGGCCAAAGTGGTTGCAATCCCCAAACCTGGCAAAGACCCATCATCCCCAAAGAGCTACCGACCCATTTCCCTCCTCTGCATCACCTACAAGAGAGGCTGCTACTCCTGTTTACATTCGAGGGTCGCCGGTCCTCTCGAACGGAACAGTTTAACGTCATGCCCAGGACGAAAAGATATAGAGAACACCAACATGACAAATAACAGCAGGAAGGCATGAGCCACAATCCATCGTCTTGGCAAAGACCACACCACCCATAATTCACAACGGTCACAGCAAACTCTGTTGCATCACAACTGGTGCAGGTATTGGATGGAGCCCGCACACCACAGGTATAAGAAAAAACGTTCTGTATTGAAATACTGACAACGTTTCGATCCATTTGATCTTCATCAGGTCATGTGTACACAAAACATACACTTTTATACTAAGGGAGTGCCCCCATCAACCAATCAAAACACCACATTTTGGTGCCCCTCCCATCACTGCAGGTGTGACACGTCAACCCTGAGTGAGTAGGTGGGGACCCAGACATATTGATGTAAATATAGTCTGTTCAGAAATGTTAGTGCCTCTCATAGAGCTTGTAGGTGATGCAGAAGAAGGAAATGGGTCGGTAGCTCTTTGGGGATAATGGGTCTTTGCCAGGTTTAGGCATTGCAACCACTTTGGCCTTTCTCCAGACAGAAGGGATGGTTTTCTGTGCCATGCACGTGTTCAGCATCCCCACGAGCCAGGTCTTTGCGCTAGGTCCCAGGTGCTGTATCATTTCTTCCAGCATGTCATCAATCCCTGCTGCTTTTCCGGGTTTCAACTTTCCCATTGCAGTTTCAAGTTCTTCTAGGTCGAAGGGTTTGGTTTGAGGGCTGGCTGATTGTGGTTGGTCTGATACCACTGTGCGATGGTATTCTATGTGGGTCGGTGGCGGTGTTGGTTACAACTGTTGGCCACCAGTTGTGACCAAGACCGCCACCGACCCACAGGAGAATACCATCGCACAGTGGTATCAGACCAACCACAATCAGCCAGCCCTCAAACCAAACCCTTCAACCTAGAAGAACTCGAAACTGCAATGGGAAAGTTGAAACCCGGAAAAGCAGCAGGGATTGATGACATACTGGCAGAAATGATACAGCACCTGGGACCTAACGCAAAGACCTGGCTCGTGGGGATGCTGAAAACATGCATGGCACAGAAAACCATCCCTTCTGTCTGGAGAAAGGCCAAAGTGGTTGCAATCCCCAAACCTGGCAAAGACCCATCATCCCCAAAGAGCTACCGACCCATTTCCCTCCTCTGCATCACCTACAAGAGAGGCTGCTACTCCAACGCCTCATGCCACTCATAGACACCAAGCTGACTAAAGACCAAGCTGGTTTCCGTCCCGGCCGGTCCTGTGCTGGACAGAGCTCAACCTCACCCAACACATTGAGGATGGGTTTGAGGGAAAACAAATAACTGGAGCAGCATTCAGAGATCTCTCTGCTGCCTACGACACTGTCCAACACCGCACAATGGTCAGGAAAAGCCTCCTCAACAACAGGCGCTTCTATGTCCAGTTAAATGACCAGAGGAGTAAATGGAAAGCCCAAAAGAACGGCCTACCACAAGGTAGCCTGCTCGCCCCCTCCTTTTCAATATCTACACAAACGTCCAGCCACTACCCAAAGTAGTAGTACTGGAATGAAATGATAGAGAACACCTCACACACACATAGTTTCCTTTCGTGGCTGTTTACATTCGAGGGTCGCCGGTCCTCTCGAACGGAACAGTTTAACGTCATGCCCAGGACGAAAAGATATAGAGAACACCAACATGACAAATAACAGCAGGAAGGCATGGGCCACAATCCACCGTCTTGGCAAAGACCACACCACCCATAATTCACAACGGTCACAGCAAACTCTGTTGCATCACAACTGGTGTAGGCATTGGATGGAGCCCGCACATCACAGGTATAAAAAAAAACGTTCTGTATTGAAATACTGACAACGTTTCGATCCATTTGATCTTCATCAGGTCATGTGTAGACAAAACATACACTTTTATACTAAGGGAGTGCCCCCATCAACCAATCAAAACACCACATTTTGGTGCCCCTCCCATCACTGCAGGTGTGACACGTCAACCCTGAGTGAGTAGGTGGGGACCCAGACATATTGATGTAAATATAGTCTGTTCAGAAATGTTAGTGCCTCTCATAGAGCTTGTAGGTGATGCAGAGGAAGGAAATGGGTCGGTAGCTCTTTGGGGATAATGGGTCTTTGCCAGGTTTAGGGATTGCAACCACTTTGGTCTTTCTCCAGACAGAAGGGATGGTTTTCTGTGCCATGCACATGTTCAGCATCCCCACGAGCCAGGTCTTTGCGCTAGGTCCCAGGTGCTGTATCATTTCTTCCAGCATGTCATCAATCCCTGCTGCTTTTCCGGGTTTCAACTTTCCCATTGCAGTTTCAAGTTCTTCTAGGTCGAAGGGTTTGGTTTGAGGGCTGGCTGATTGTGGTTGGTCTGATACCACTGTGCGATGGTATTCTATGTGGGTCGGTGGCGGTGTTGGTTACAACTGTTGGCCACCAGTTGTGACCAAGACCGCCACCGACCCACAGGATAGAGTGATCACAGATGTTTGAACAACAACAACAACGTTTAAGTATTAAATAACATTTAACATACCTTCTGCTGCGGACACGACGACGCCACGGCGGACATGGTGACGTGGCAGAATCAAAACAACACTGAAGCAAACCCCCCTCCACGCGTCTCTTCCGTATTTGAGGAGGGGGGGCGTCACTTCCTTCCGGGTGTGACGTGACGTGAGGCCACGCCCGCGAGTCTTTTGCCGCGATTTTCTTTGTTGTAGTCCTCCTTACGTTACATCCGGGTCCCGTCCGCTTCTATTATGATTCTGAACGCGTGAATCTTTTTATTTTTTATTTTTTTACAATAGCGTTATTTTTCAGAAAGGAAGCCATTGAGGGTTAAACTTAAAATGTGTCTTAATGCTTCCAACTCGAGTGGAATTATTATTAATGTAAACTGTAAAGAAAGAAAATGTATGACGTGGGCTTCCTTGAGTAAGACCCGGAAGCGGGTTACGTCACGGCTTAAATAGTCAATACATACATTAGTCCCCTTCCTGGCAGCGTGCTCAGTGGTCCAGCGGTCTAGACGCCCGACTTTGAACACAACTTTATAGAACTTCACGGGTTCAAACCCCGCTGATGTTTTTCTCAATCATTGATTCACAATACTAGAATGCACGTTTATTTAATCATAATACATATTAAAGCAGACAGCCCTGTGATTAAACCTTCAGCATTACACTGCAACCCCACTGTGGCTATACCTTTTTATTCACAATGCAAAGTTATTGTACTCCTAATAATATATCATGGTCTAGTCTGGTTTGATTGATTGATTGAAATATTTATTAACAGTTTGTAGAATTACAGTACATTTCAAGCACAAACTCAATACAAAGACTGTTAACTGTGAGTGGACGACCCAATTAAGCATTACACTTGTTTACAACAGGGTCCACATTGTTCAATTCATCAAAACATTTAGAGACATACAAATATACACTTCTATGTAGTTTAAAGAACAGAACAGGAATTCATCATATAGGAAGCAAAAAGGGAAAAGATACATATAGCCTACAGTGAGGGGAAAGGGGGGGGGGGTGGTCCATAGCTCTAAATGGGCATTAGAACTATATATGGACCTGCTGTAGTCAGTCAGCACAGTAGATTCATATTTCAATGGATCTGGGATGTTAAAATCGTGCCAAACTGTGTTCAATTAATTGCCTCTTCTGCTACAATAAACAGCAGTTATACTTATTATTGAGACTCAGTGAGCATGTTGACATGAATAGCTTAGCATATCTGTGTTATAGTGAATGGGTTTGATTGATTGATTAAATTATTTTTTTATAAAAAAATGTAGAAATGTAGAAGTACCGTCAAAACAAAATAATTCACATGCAAGTAAAGGCGTGGCGTTGCAGAGGCAAAAAAAGCACTGGTAGGTACTTACTGCATGTTGTACCATATTATACACTGGTAGGTATTACTGCATGCTGTACCATATTATACACTGGTAGGTACTTACTGCATGTTGTACCATATTATACACTGGTAGGTACTTACTGCATGTTGTACCATATTATACACTGGTAGGTACTTACTGCATGTTGTACCATATTATACACTGGTAGGTACTTACTGCATGTTGTACCATATTATACTTTTGAGTAATGTTTGCACTTACATTGCACGTCTTACCTTTTTATACATTTGAGTAATGTATGCACTTGTACTTTTGAGTGATGTTTGCACGTTTTTAGTTTTTGGATGTTTTGCATGTGTTTGAATAATGTTTGCTGTATATTTACACGTACAGATGCACACACATACAGTAAAGTAAATTAGATCAAATCTGTGACTACTAAACTATTAAAGTAGCTTCTCAGTCCAGTCCACCTTAAGACAAATTATGATGTTTAAAAACAAATATTGTAGGGATTTGGAAACTTTTGAGCGTTTTATTTCTGATTGTGATGATCATTTGCAGAGTGAATGAGAAACACTGTAAGCTAACTGTATGCCTTTTTCTCTCCATTGAAAGTGTACACTGTTATATTAGCAATGATTCATTAAAACGTTTTTTTTTTTTTTTTTTTTTTTTTAACTTTCAAAGCCTTGTCTGTATTATTCTATTATTTTATAACTTTGATGCTATGGATCAGGGCCACTATATTTCCACAATCACACCAGAGGGGCCACCTTGCATATAGCCTACTGTTGTGGCAAAAATAGCCGATCTACAAGCTCAACATGTTTTGACCCCTGAGTCGCATTGCGATGCATTGCAGGCTTGTAGATCAGCTATTTAAAAAAATATCTTTATATTATACATTTCAAAACTTTAAATGAGACATACAGCATTTATGTACTTTTATGCACATTTTGAATTCCGGATCGTTAATTGTAACAAAGTACATCTATATTGCAGTATTGATACTTTTTCCACCACTGGCCATGATCTTTAGCTAGGTGGTCCCCAGCTAAATGATGGATAGTTGGTAACCAAATTAACCCTTATAGAGCTTTGCAGTTTTCATGACGATGAGAGACCCGGAAAAGAAGAACGTTCATTTTCCTCATAGACTTTTCAAAAAGTATTTATTTAAAGATGTTTAGGCCGCAGACAGAGCCAACTCAGTTGGCTTTGTCCACTGCGTAAATGTCTTGTGGCCAGATGTAATTTTATGGGGTCTAGTAGGACTTCACTATAGCGTAGGAAAAAAAATCGCTATAAAATATTTAGCCCCATGTTCGAATGGCCCCCCGCCCATGTCAAAAATAGGTAAAATCGCTAAAACGAAACGAAAGAAAGCAGAAAATGTATGCTCATCTTTTACTTTCTCTAATAACCTAAAAAAACATGAACATCGGTTGAAAAAAATAGTCCAGAATTGTAAATGTACTTAAGCAAAAGTACAAAATATTTGGTTTTAAAAATGTACATAAAGTACCAAAAGTAGAAAGTATAGTAATTCTACAGAATGTCCCATTAAGTTTTCAAATGTGAGCTTGTAGATCGGCTACTTTTGTATACATGTATACAGGACTGAAGTGGTTAATGCATTGGCATGTCAAAAATCACTTTTACCTAGAAACTCCATTCACACTTTTTATTATTCAGCTTACTGTGGAGACACATGCTGGAACGTTTTTACTTTGAAATGTTTTATAGTTTCTGAGTTATTTAACTTAAACGCCCAATGCATTCTCTATGAAAAACGGCGTGCTATCGTATGCCGTACTGTATGGGCTATAGCCCATGTTAAAAAATGATGAAAAACAAGGTTAAAAAAAAATCTAAAATTCAAAAAACGATGGGCTATAACCCATGTTTTTGAATTTTTCATTTTTTTTAAATCCTCAAAAATGATGAAAAACGGCGTGCTATAGTATGCCGTACGGTATGGGCTATAGCCCATGTAAAGTAATGATGAAAAACAAGGTTAAAAAAAATCAAACATTAAAAAAACGATGGGCTATAACCCATGTTTTTTGAATTTTTCATTTTTTTCAAATCCTCAAAAATGATGAAAAACGGCGTGCTATAGTATGCCGCACGGTATGGGCTATATCCCATGTTCAAAAATGATAAAAAACAAGGTTAAAAAAATATCTAAAATTCAAAAAACGATGGGCTATAACCCATGTTTCTTTTTTGTTTTTTTTAAATCCTCAAAAATGATGAAAAACGGCGTGCTATAGTATGCCGTACGATATGGGATATATAGCCCATGGTCCAAAATGATGAAAAACAAGGATAAAAAAGAAATCAAAAATTCAAAAAACAATGGGCTATAACCCATGTTTTTTGATTTTTTTTTTTTTTTCAAATCCTCAAAAATGATGAAAAACGGCGTGCTATAGTATGCCGTACGGTATGGGCTATATAGCCCATGTTCAAAAATGATGAAAAACAAGGTTAAACTTTTTTTTCAAAAATTCAAACAACGATGGGCTATAACCCATGTTTTCTGAATTTTTCATTTTTTTCAAATCCTCAAAAATGATGAAAAACGGCGTGCTATAGTATGCCGTACGGTATGGGCTATAGCCCATGTTCAAAAATGATGAAAAACAAGGTAAAACAAAATTCAAAAATTCAAAAAACTATGGGCTATAACCCATGTTTTTTTTTTTTTTTTAATTAATCCTCAAAAATGATGAAAAACGGCGTGCTATAGTATGCCGTACGATATGGGATATATAGCCCATGGTCCAAAATGATGAAAAACAAGGATAAAAAAGAAATCAAAAATTCAAAAAACGATGGGCTATAACCCATGTTTTTTGAATTTTGATTTTTTTTCAAATCCTCAAAAATGATGAAAAACGGCGTGCTATAGTATGCCGTACGGTATGGGCTATAGCCCATGTTCAAAAATGATGAAAAACAAGGTTAAAAGAAAAATCAAAAATTCAAAAAACGATGGGATATAACCCATGTTTATTTTTTTATTTTTTTTTCAAATCCTCAAAAATGATGAAAAACGGCGTGCTATAGTATGCAGTACGATGTGGGCTATAGCCCATGGTAAAAAATGATGAAAAACAAGGATATCTTTTTCCCCAAAAAATTCAAAATATGGCTATAACCCATCGTTTTTTTTATTTTTTATTTTTTTTTCAAATCCTCAAAAATGATGAAAAACGGCGTGCTATAGTATGCCGTACGATATGGGCTATAGCCCATGGTCCAAACTGATGACGTTCTCTACCTGAAAAGAAATATTTGAAATGTTTCATAGTTTTAGAAATATAGTGCTTTCAAATTTACAATGGGGCTCAATGGCAGATTTTGGCACGTCAAAAAATCACTTTCACCTAGAAACTCCATTCACACTTTTTATTATTCAGCTTACTGTGGAGACACATGCTGGAACGTTTTACTTTGAAATGTTTTGTAGTTTCTGAGTAATTTAACTTAAACGCCCAATGCATTCTCTATGGCAATAGCACAAACTTTGGCATGCTACTATAGTCCTTGTAACTGCCGGTGTCAGTTGGGTCTTTTAACTTCAGTCATGTCTTTACTTTGAAGTTTGTTATTTGTCTTTGTTTATTTGTTTTATTTTGACACTTCCTGTAGACTTAGGATACCTTTATTGTGAAATATCCTGTTAGAGCGCATATATAGCTGAAGCATGTTGGCTTCACTCACCTCAGAGACACTCAGCCAGAGTGACACACAGCATGTTTGAGGCAGCAGAGCCACTTGGTATGAGACTTGTTTGTTTGCAACTTCATGTTTAACCCAGTTGATTTGATATTGTTGAAATGTTTTGTAGATTCAGTATGTAGTTTTGTAGATTCAGTATGTAGTTTTGTAGATTCAGTATGTAGTTTTGTAGATCCAGTATACAGCTTGTAGATTCAGTATGTAAAGCCGTTTATATTGTTTACAGTGCCTGCTTTTGCTGTGTCCGATGTGCCAAGTATCGGTTATCCCAAGATTGTTGGTATGAAGTTCAAGGTGGCATTCGATTCAACCCCTAGCCCCTCGATTAGCGGAGCGAGGTATATGATTGTTTATGTTTTGGGTTAATTCATTTACTTTAGGTCTAATTATTTGTATTGTGGGTTGATAGTTCGTTTGGTATATCTGTTATGGACTTATGGTACATTCTTGGTAATTTATTGGTCTACTCTTGAAATGATTGAGTTGTCGTATCACTGCATTAATTACGTAACTTAACCATTTTATTTATTGTACTATTGAAAGTGATATGTAATGCACAGATTTTATTGTTGTTGAAGACTATGAGAAAATGTCATGATTGTAATAGTATTTATATTCTATTTTTGTAGTTTTCACGGTGTACCAGGGAACATCTTCTGTGCTGAAGACAAATAAACTACACCCGTTGAGACCATCCACTTCTCATTATTTCATAATTCGAGGGCGCTTACAGTCCTACATACTTAAACCTACCAACCACATTCTAGCCTAATTAGGTTCATCTTACGGTGGACATGTTTGCCTGAAAAGGAATCTTTGAAATGTTTCATAGTTTTAGAAATCTAGTGCTTTTAAATTTGAGAAATTCAGAATGGGGGTCAATGGCAGATTTTGGCAAGTAAAGATTTGAGTGGGGTTTGAACCCACAACCTCCAGATCATGCAGCCAGTGTGCTAAGTCACTGATCTATTTGCTACCTGACACAATACAGTCTTCTGTTCCCTTTGAGTAACAACATTGATACAAAAAAATAAGATAACAGGAGATTTGTCTATTGTTTCTTTTGCTGTCTCTATCTCTAGACGTTCAAATGTTTATGAACCACAATGGAAACAAGTCTCTGGCTCTTCTGTCATTATCTATTCAGCCTTTTGAGAACAGCATGCACAGTGGCTCACTGGGTACAGAGCCTTCCTTGGAATCAGGAGGCCGCAGGTTCAAGTCAGGGCTCTGACATTGTGTCCCAAAATCACAAAAAACTACATGCTATAGTATGCCGTCCGAAACCAAATATGAGAAATGTATAACTTTGGCATGCTACTAGTCCTACATACTTACACCTAGAAAACCTATTTACGGTGGACATGTTTGCCTGAAAAGGAATCTTTTAAATGTCTCATAGTTTTAGAAATATAGTGCTTTCAAATTAAGAGATTTATAATGGCAGTTAGTGGCACGTCAACAAATCACTTTCACCTAGAAACTCCATTCACAATTCAGCTTACTGTGGAGACACATGCTGGAACTTTTTACTTTGAAATGTTTCGTCGTTTCTGAGTTATTTAACTTAAACGCCCAATGCATTCTCAATGGCAATAGCACAAACTTTGGCATGCTAATAGTTCTACATACTTACACCTAGAAACCTGTGTGTCTGCCATTGAGCCCCATTGTAAATTTCTCAAATTTGAAAGCACTATATTTCTAAAACTATGAAACATTTCAAAGATTCCTTTTCAGGCACACATGTCCACCGTCCGTAAGTTGAACCTAAATATGTTTGAATGGGGTTTCTAGGTGTAAGTATGTAGGACTAGTAACAAAAACAGCATGGTTGTTTGTCACACCTGTGCACACACACAAACACATTGTAAGGGCCAAATGAGTGGCATTCATGTAACCTTGGGGTGGTGCTGTTGTTTATTTAAGTTCACGGGTATGGTGAGGGCTGAGGGAGGATTGACCTGGAAGGGCAAATGGTTTTGACCGCAGGTATGTTACCACTTTCAAATGCTGTGTGGAGAAATGCTTGTCAGAGAATATCCATTGTTTGTATATCTATGCTGATTATTGTTCATTTTGAAATCACGCAGATACTGATGCCGTACTCACATGAAGGGAAATAAATGTGTCAAAAGCAACAAGAGCTGCCTGTATGTTATCACAATTTGGGGCTGACACACATACAGTACAGTAGAGGGACCCCCACACGGTAACTCTGTCATTTCTCTACCGTTTCGGACGCGGAGCGGCTCGCCGGAACCGGCCCGGTTTTTTAAATCCTCCAAAATCATGAAAAACGACAGACTATAGTCTGTCCTGCGAAACCATGAACTATAGCATGTCGTTTTTTCTAGGGGGGCACTGGGGAGGGCACTGGGGGGGCACTAGGGATCGAGGCACTGGGGGGGCACTGAGGAGGCAAAATCATGAAAAATGACAGACTTTAGTATATAGTATATAGGCATGCAGTGTCGGGTGGATTAAAGGTAATGCCTCTATGTATACGTATGTATGTAATCTGAAACCTACCTTTATTACGTCACCATCAAGAGCCAGTTAGTTATACCCTGGCATTGGTACATATCTTCAGTACGTCACTCAAATCATGTTTTTCTCCATTGCTCTGTAAAGCAAATCATGCAGCTATGGCATACGTATAAAACAACCCAAGTAACCACAGTATAAAAAGATATGTTCTTCTGAGGGAAAACATCACACTTGACTTGTGTGAAGTGAGGGGCGCCTGGCAATTAAAAGTTTGTTCTGCTGTAGGCCTAAACAAACATTAAAAGTCCATAGAGTTGACTGCCACATGACGTCACGTTTGGTGCCATAAACAAACATTAAAAGTCTATAGACTTGGCTCTATGTTTGTCAAAAGTGCTCAAAACAAAGGATAAAAGTATTTCTGCAACCAGTGTTGAGCACCCAGTAAGTCCATAGACTTGGCTGCCATATGACGTAATCATATTCAAAATTCAATAGTCAGACAATATAGTGGTATCCCCCCTAAAAAGAAATAAAAAAAATAAGAAGATATAAAGAAAGATGAAAGATGAAAATATCAGGTTATATCTTTAATAACCTAAATCATGTATGTGTGTGTGTGTGTGTGTGTGTGTGTGTGTGTGTGTGTGTGTCAGTCAATGGGGCTTTTCAAGTAAACTTCTTCATAAAGGTAAGTTTCAGGTAGGCGATGAAGAAGAAGATGAGGGTCATGACATTCAGACCCACATGATTCTTCCACAGATCCCATGTGGTGTACCCTACTCCTAGGTAGTCCAGGTACTGTTCCCCTGTGCATATTAGGCCCTCTAGGCTCACACTGCAGTTGGTAGAGTCAGGAGAAACAGTGGCGTTGGACATCACAAGGTCCTCACAGAACTTCAAACCCACAAACTCGTTGATCTTGAGGGCAACCAGACCATAACGAGGAAGACTTATGTACTGGGCCCAGGCCAGCCAGTACTTGACGCTGGGGAGGTGCACCAGCAGACCAGAGAAGATCATCATGAAGGCGAAGGTGATGGTCATCATGACGGCTGATAGAGAGACCGTGCTCATGTCTGCTGACATGGCCATGGTCAAGGCTGCAGCGGTGTACCCCACCGCCAGCACCGTCAGTATGAAAGTGAGAAAGGCGGAAGCTGTGGCTTTCAGGCCAATCATGTAGTAGACAATACAACAGAAGATGAAGGTGGGGATGGTGCGCAAAGTGATGATGTCAGCCAGGATCTTACACAGGAAGTAAACAGACACTCTGTAGTAGCCACTGATGTATTCATGCACGAAGAGCTTCCGCTCAGTGATGAAGAGCTCAGCTGCAGACAAGGAATCGAAACACATGAAGGTGGAGATGAAGAAGAGGACTCCCATCCTGTTCTGGATCCCACTCTGGTCAACTTTGGTCTCAAAGAAGGTAGCACCCACGATGAAAGCCAGGATAATGTCCACTCCCAGCTTGGCCATTGAGATCTGCGGCTTCAACATGAGATCTTTTATGGTTCTCTTGAGCACCCAGTAGAACTGGTGACAGAAGGAGGTGTTATAGGTTATAATGCCGTACCTTGGCCGGGTGATGCACTCTTTACCCTGGGTTATACGCTCCAGCTCAGCCTGCGTATCCCTATAGTTTGAACTGTTCCTGTACTCCTCCAAAAGGCACTCTTCAATGCTCTGTACAGGGCTGCTTGACGCCTCAATATCCACTTTGTCAGAGCCCTGCATCTTGGTGATAGTGGTGACAGTAGAGTCCCCATTGATGACATCTAAAAAGAAGTCTGCTGGGTTGTTGTGAGGTTCACAGGCATAGCCAATGTTGGTGAAGTAGTCCAGAGCATTTTGTGCAGGCCCATGGTACACCATTTGGCCACCAACTAGCAAGGTCAGGCTGTCAAAAAGTCTGTAGATGGAATACCGCGGTTGGTGGATGGTCATGATGATGACGCGTCCATGACTGGCTATCTTTTTCAGCAGCAGCAGGACGGAGTTGGCAGTGCTGGCATCCAGGCCTGTGGTGGGTTCGTCTAGAAAGAGCACAGAGGGGTCACTGATCAGTTCCATGCCAATGCTAGTCCTCTTCCTCTCCCCGCCCGAGATCCCCCGTTTCAGCTGTGAGCCCACCTTGGAGTCTGCCACCTTGGTGAGTCCCAGCTCTCTGATCAGGTGATTCACACGAGCCTCCTTCTCCCCCTGAGGCACCGAGCTTGGGAGGCGCAGCTCTGCAGAGAAAAGGAGGTTCTCCCGCACCGTCAGTGTACCCATCACCACGTCATCCTGAACCACATAGCCTGAGAGACACTTGAAGTTGGGAGGCTGTGGAGCTCCGTCTATGAGAACCTCCCCAGAGAGACCTGCCGGGTCTTTCCTTGCAGCAAGAATATCCAGGAAAGAGGACTTTCCACTCCCTGTCGGTCCAAGAATAGCGTTCAGACCAGGTCTCATGATTCCACTGAGGTCCACCAGTATTTTCCTGTGTGTGGTCTTTTTGCAAATGTAGCCAGATTTAATCTCCACTTTGTACTGTATGTTGTGAAAGCTCACAGTGGAGCTAGAAGACTGCCTGGCCATCCCAACAACTGTCATGACATTAGGCAGCTTCGGGAGTAAATTTGGTCCCAGGGATCTTTCGAGAGAGAGTCAGTCATTATCTTAAGCTTGACCTCGCAGACCCCGCAGCCTTATCTGGCAAACTCCCGACCATAACCGTATATAGAGTTTTCCCAGCAGCCACGCCCAAATATGGTGTTCACCAGTAAAGACCACAGCTTCAAACACATCGCTTTAAGGTTTATATTTACAAAAATCACACCCGTATGAAGTGAGGGGCGCTAATATAGCGGCGCGCCCCTAGGCTTATACACTGACACGGAGCAAGACAGGAACGCCCAAAAACGTCACATCCGTTTTTTTACCCTGGGCAGAATTTTCTATGGCTGCCAATGCAACTTTTTCCTATCCTTAATCATATACGGACAAACATCTATGTCGATAATATTATCTAACTTGCGGAGGTAACGTGCCTTGTCCACGGGCAACAGATCTTTCAACGTATGGCATTGCAAATACGTTTGATAATCGCTACTCTGCGCAATATTGTTTTGGAAATGCCGCAAATTGCATTGCAGTGAACGAGAGCAAATCACAACTTCCCCTGGGGGTGGTGACTCCGCCCTGAATATGCGTTGTCGTGTCAGTCTATATTAAAGTCTAACTCATGTTGCTATGATTAGGTGATGTAAAACAAACAGTGACAAAACATTAAACAAACATTAAATTCTCTTTATTGTTAATTTAATGTTTGTGTTAGGGACAAGATGACGTACATTTTCCCTTCATTGTCAATTGCGTTTTTAAAACAAACATTGAACTAAAAACATTAAACCTGTGTCGTTGCTGTCCGGAGGAAACGTCATAACTCAATTTTTTAGGTTTTTGATTTTATTCCATAAATCAGTGCAGACCCTTTAGGTCCCTCAAACTGTCTGTTAAAACAGCTAACTCCACCACCTCTCTCCTTCTCATGCAAGTAATTGACAATAAAGTCACACCACCAACTTTGATGAGGCAGTATTGCATCGTTTAAAAAATATAAGGTTTTATTAATTTCCTTAAAAACGTATATTTTTAATTTTCCTTGAAAAATGAACATTTTGGATTGGCTAGCGCCCCTCAAAAATGAATGGACGACCTGTATGGAATAAATGGAACAGAGGTTGAGGTCGAATGAGATAGATAGATAGATAGATAGATAGATAGATAGATAGTGATGAAGAGGAAGATGAAGGAGGAATAGAAGAGAAAGACGAAGAATGGAGGGATGAAATGCCTACTGCTCAGTTCATTACTACTGTACTACTGTAATTAATGTATCCTCCTTGCTGACATGTTTGCACTATTGGTGAGATGCGAAAATACTTTTCGCTGTGCTGTACTTGTACTGTACATTGACAATAAATTGAATCTCATCTCATCTCAAATGCGAGGAGAGAAGGGGAGGAAGAGGAGGGATGTGGATGCAGGGGAAAGGAGGGAAGTTGGGGGCGTGGCCATGAGAGGAGGGGAGAGGAGGGGAGTTGGGGGCGTGGCCATGAGAGAGGGGAGAGGAGGGGAGTTGGGGGCGTGGCCATGAGAGGAGAGGAGAGGAGGGGAGTTGGGGGCGTGGCCATGAGAGGGTTCAGGGGAGAGGAGGGGAGTTGGGGGCGTGGCCATGAGAGGAGGGGAGAGGAGGGGAGTTGGGGGCGTGGCCATGAGAGAGGGGAGAGGAGGGGAGTTGGGGGCGTGGCCATGAGAGGGTTCAGGGGAGAGGAGGGGAGTTGGGGGCGTGGCCATGAGAGGAGGGGAGAGGAGGGGAGTTGGGGGCGTGGCCATGAGAGAGGGGAGAGGAGGGGAGTTGGGGGCGTGGCCATGAGAGGGTTCAGGGGAGAGGAGGGGAGTTGGGGGCGTGGCCATGAGAGGAGGGGAGAGGAGGGGAGTTGGGGGCGTGGCCATGAGAGAGGGGAGAGGAGGGGAGTTGGGGGCATGGCCATGAGAGAGGGGAGAGGAGGGGAGTTGGGGGCGTGGCCATGAGAGAGGGGAGAGGAGGGGAGTTGGGGGCGTGGCCATGAGAGAGGGGAGAGGAGGGGAGTTGGGGCGTGGCCATGAGAGGAGAGGAGAGGAGGGGAGTTGGGGGCGTGGCCATGAGAGGGTTCAGGGGAGAGGAGGGGAGTTGGGGGCGTGGTCATGAGAGAGGGGAGAGGAGGGGAGTTGGGGCGTGGCCATGAGAGGTGGGAGAGGAGGGAAGTTGGGGGCGTGGCCATGAGAGGGTTCAGGGGAGAGGAGGGGAGTTGGGGGCGTGGTCATGAGAGAGGGGAGAGGAGGGGAGTTGGGGCGTGGCCATGAGAGGTGGGAGAGGAGGGGAGTTGGGGGCGTGGCCATGAGAGAGGGGAGAGGAGGGGAGTTGGGGCGTGGCCATGAGAGGTGGGAGAGGAGGGGAGTTGGGGGCGTGGCCATGAGAGGTGGGGAGAGATGGGGAGTTGGGGGCGTGGCCATGAGAGGAGGGGAGTTGGGGCGTGGCCATGAGAGGTGGGAGAGGAGTTGGGGGCGTGGCCATGAGAGGTGGGGAGAGATGGGGAGTTGGGGGCGTGGCCATGAGAGGAGGGGAGTTGGGGGCGTGGCCATGAGAGAGGGGAGAGGAGGGAAGTTGGGGGCGTGGCCATGAGAGGAGGGGAGAGGAGGGGAGTTGGGGGCGTGGCCATGAGAGGGTTCCAGTGGGGCTGTCCAGCTTGTCGGTCATCGTAGACGCACGCGGTCACTCACTCCAAGGCCCTATCTGGAATCTGAAAAGAGAAAAGACTGGGAGAAAAGGAGGAGGGTCGCAATTCACTTACATCGCATTGTGTCAAATACGTTTTGTACCAGCAAAAGGTCACAAATCCATGATAAAGGACCTCGGTTTCTCTTCCTTATACTTCCTTCCTGGACTACAAGACAAGTCACAACTCCATGCAGCCTCCCCCCTCTCCACAAGGAGGGGCAGTACAGCAAAACATTGTGGTCATTGTAGGAATTTAGCAATCCAGTCAAACCATAGTCAAACACACAGACTTCATTATTTTTCCGGCCATAGGGTGCACATTCAAATTGTGCTGCTGTTATCTACTACAAATACATTAACATTGAGTGACTGCAGTTTCTTCTTTGTCCCTTTAACACAAAGACGGAATGCTAATTTGTGTCGTGTTTTATTATGGAAAAATGGTCCATTAAAACGCACGCACGCACCTCGCGCACACACACACACACACACACACACACACACACACCAAAATGAGTTGCAGAGAGGCACTTGAATGAGACATGAACTTATATTCCTCTTTTATTACAATTTTAGATCTATTATCATCATCATCATCTCTATCCACATCACATTTATAAATGTATTTATTACATAAATATATTCCAAAAAGTAACGTCAAAAAAAAAGAAATGTCATATAAAACAAGAGGGAAATAATTACCCGACTCCTTCCACTTATACTGTATCTTCTTTTATAGTCTCTAAAAGCTTAATGAAATACAGGGGAATGTAAATTACAAAAATCTTGTAAATTAAAACATAAAACATGTAGCATTGTAGCATGTAGTCATTTGAAACATCACAAATAAATGCATTTACGTAGAGATACGCAAGTGTCTGGGTGCAAAAATATCGTATGAGAGAAATTCTTTGCTATTTCTTTATTTAATATTTTTTTGCTATTTTCACTGTTATCTGGGTGCAAAAATGTATCACTTAATTACGTACGCCGAACAGCGAAATACTCGATCTACAAGCTCACAGTCACAATGCGTCGCTATTACAGTTTTGAACGTTGTCACCTAAAAAGACAAGGCGGAAATAGGGGTTGAAAGTGGTTAAATCAATCATTCTCAACTTTTTCCAGAGACAATATTCAACGTAAATTGGAAAAGTCCAGAGTCCCGAGACATCATACTACTGTATCTGTACCCAAAATGGAAGAAATAACTTATCTCAGCATCAACATGCCTTTCCTCCAAAGATATTTTAAAAACCTATTCTCTAAATGACCCCAACAACCTAAACCTAACAATCAATAAACTAACAAGCCTAAAGCAATCTAAGGAACCGTTACAACCCAGACAAAAACAACTGCTCTATAATTATTGTTGCTGCAACCTTCTAATCGTCTCAGAGAAAACAGAAGAGCCTTGTCTTATAAAAATCACAATGAGAAATCTAATAACTAACAAGCATCATTGGATGAATGCCGTCAAATCGGTCCGATGCTGTCGGATGGAGTCACAATATAATGTCTCTATGGGTACAACTCAACTTTATGTGAAGGCTTTCCTCGTAATTTAACTTAAATATAACATGCTGTAGTCGTGATCAGTGGTAAGATCCTATAGAAAGTCAAACAGAACTTCTTATATTCACACTGTCAAGCATTGAAGGGTGGACAACCTTGTGGCTTTATGCATAACTGCATAAACAAAATGTTTAAAATAATCCATTAAGTGATTTGTAAAAAGTGTATATATAATAATTGTGTTACAAAGTTAAAGCTCTACATTGTGATAATTTTTATAGTGTGTTCAGTAACAGGGTTCTACCCGTCACTCACCAGTTCTTTACTAGTCAAGCAGAAAATAAATTCTTAGTTTACCTTTTTTTTGTGTGTAAATGATCTTTGTGGGGTTCTCTTCGGGTTTACTAAAGGGGGCTCTGTTACTGAACAAACATTCATACAGTAATTATCATCAGAATATAGAGCTATTTAACACTTGTTTTAACAAAAACATAAGTCCTTGTATTACTACAGACTACAGTAAATCAAATTATCACAAAGTAGAGTAACGTCTCGATGAAAATCTACACAAAATATACACATTCATTCAGACAATAGCGTTACCAAAACAACTTACTATTGTATTCTGTGTTCTCTGACACATTAACAACTTAAGTAACAATGCCATCCAATAGCAAAACATGTTAACAAATGTAACATATATAAAATTTAAATTAATACATTATATCTGCAAGTTGACCTAGAGATAATAGTAATAAAAATAATAAAAAATAAGAATACACTTTTTTTTATGGAAGAATGTGCTTAAGAAAATGACAGGTCATGAACCTGCCATTTTGCAAGTAAACCTCATATTTGTGTGACAAAAAAAAAAAGATGTTACTAAATCAGTGGCTCTCAAACTGAGGCCCAGGGACCCCCAGAGGTCCTTGAGGAGTTACGTATCAGCAACTCCGAGTGTACAGAGAAGACAGCTGAACCCTTCACACTTCCATGATCTTTCCCTGAAAAGTCACATGTTCCCCCCTATTCGGGCACACTTTCTCCATGAAAAGCTTTGGATTCCCCACTGATTTGGCCATAGAAATTCTCAATATCGTACAATCTGTACAAATGCACGGGTCCATTTGCTTCCATTTGTAAGCTCTCAGAGTTAGGATTTCATACTGTAGATTGGGGTCCCGGAGACAGAAAATGTGATCAAATGGGGTCCCATGGCTTAATGCATACCAAACAGGGGGTCCCTTGAAATCAAAAAGTTTGAGAACCCCTGTACCAAATAATATTCAGACCTGACCACGCTGTACTCCTTCACCCATCTCACCGTTTGAGGTTGACCACACACTCACACTCAAGTGTCAACCCATTCAACGTATTTTCAAGGCATAAAATGTTCTTACTTTTGACAAGATGGCAACAAGGGAACAGCAGACTTTCTCCTGCTCTAGCTAAACCTTACCATTACTGACTGGCGTTAACAAGAGCAAATTCTGATAGTCAGGGTGGGGCGACATTTCCTGGTCAGCCCTGCTGTGGACAGTGCTGCCATGAAGTCAGAACAGAGAGGTCTGACAGCTGAAAAATGTCTCATCATCATTCGTGCTTCTCCATGCTTCCCGATACATGTCGGTTTTTGTTTTGCGTTTTTTTTCTTGTTCTTTTTTAGGAGGTGAAAGCCCAATTAAACATAGTCGTACAGGGGAGGGGGGTTGGGTTCACAACACATTGCATCTGTACGCCAAATATCTTTAGACGCAACGTGTACAGATCCCAATTTGTGGAAAGTCACAATTTTGTGCGTACCACCTATACGCTAAAAGATTATGTTTTAACACAAAATGATGTCCGTACACAAAATTGATGTCTGTTCAAATAAAGTTTAAAGGCATTTTAGTGTTGTGATCGTCCATGCACACATTCCACATATAAACTGTGATCTTATAGATTATAGATGACGCCCCGACGTACCACGAAGTATAACTTAGGCAAGAGGAGCGATGGTTGGGTGGAGACACTGTAGGAATGTAAATTGACTGGAGTGGAGGTTTCCTGGGGTTTCCTTCCCCGGTTACACAGAGACAAGCACTGAGTACTACAGTAGTATCTACTACTGTACTAGTACTACTACAGTAGTATCCTGGGTTAATAGGCTTCTTTTTGCGTATGCATCTGTTCCTGGATCTTCGTCAGCATCTCTTGCATCCGTCGCAACTATGAAAACAAGAAAAGAAAAAAAAAAGTCAATGACAGAACCACTGTGTGTGTGACACTGTAGTGTGATCAAGTATAAGGTATTCATTTACGAAGAAATTTCGAATAAGGAGGTTTCTGCCTGACAACAATGATATACACTATATGGTAAAATAAAATGATAATTGGTGCATTTCTATAGCGCTTTTATCCAAAGCGCTTTACATAGGCTAGATCACCCATTCACACACACATCCATACACCGATGGCGGAGTAAACCGAGCAAGGCACCAACCTGCACATCGGGAGCAATTAGGCGTTCAGTGTCTTGCTCAAGGACACTTCGACATCAACTCTGAGGGAGCCCGGGATCGAACTGGGAGCCTTACGGTTCCCATCCGGCCGTTCTACCGGCCACTCTACCCCTGAGCCACTGCCGCCCCATATGAAATGGCACGCCCAAATGAGGGACGCCAGGGTTCAAATGGGTAAGGATACAGATGCTGGCTGTCTGCACGAGCTTCCATTCCAAAGCTATCGTTTACACACAACTGCACAGATACAGTATCCACTATCTGCAGGGTGCACAGTCACAGCCAAGCTTTGGACAGCTGATCCTGTCGGGACAAATCGATTAGCACTCAGCGAATGAGGCCAGTCCCTCTAGGTCACGTGACCTGGCGATGCTGGCCAGAGGGATCTACAGGGTCAATGAATTTCCAATTAATGTGCATTGGATAAAACTGCAGTTGAGAGACTTTGTTTGTATAATCAATAGTGTTCTAGTGAAGATGTGGGTTTATTAAGCCATGGGTTCCTTCCTACCACACATTTCCAATGGAATTCTTTATTCAAGTTTGGAAATAGAAGCTTTAGATATTTTAACCACATGCGCAATTAGTGAGTTCACGCACGCACACATGCACGCACGCGCACATGCACACATAATGTGTTTTTATAATAGTGTTTACTTGTGTGTCAAGTATAGATGCATTGATAAGTCCTTCATGTTCATATTGATCTGTTACTGTATACAGAAACAAACTTAATAGTTACACAGGAAAAAGAAACAAATGAAGGAAAATATGACATTTATTCGTTAAAAAATAAATATAAACATAAATCTCAGATGGAGAGAAAGCAGGGACTCCCATACACAATGGGCTGGGATTATGAACCAATCTAACTCCAATCTGGATAGGATTTGGGTTGGATTTAGACATGTACTACAAGTACAGATCAGGTGTTACTAACAGATAATAGGGTAGGCCTACCGAAGTCTTAACGTGACTCGCACTACCCCTGGTTCACGGTGTCAGTATAGACCGATTCCGTAGTGGGTCTCATGGTCGCAGCCTACGTATTTCCTGTAGGCGGACTCGACATAGCTGCGGGAGTAAAACCCTCACCAGGCGCACCTCTTCCACTACAGTGAACGGCAGAGTGACTGATGTTAGTTTGCCTCAAACTTTACTCCTTTACCTGCTTTTTTACTAACACTAACATTACAAAGATGCCCAGAACATCGAGATGAACCTGTGTAGTTTATGGCTGCTCCAACAGTAGTGGCAACATAAAAAATAAAATAAAACGGAATGTCAAAATATCCACCGTGGTGGCTGAGGCCAGAGCCATTGAGTAATGGTTGAGACAAAGCAGTGAAAGATACATAACGCCAGTCTTACCCAATACCAAATATTTCTGTTTTATTAACACAAGGCTGCTGTACTTTATACCTCATACTTTAAATGCTTAGTATGAGGTATAAAATACAGCAGCCTTGTGTTCATAAAACAGAAAGATTGGGTATTGGGTAAGACTGAAATTATGTATCTTGCAGGATTCTTCACTGCTTTGTCTCAACCATTACTCAATGGCTCTGGTCTCAGCCATCGTGGTGGATATTAGACATTCCGTTTTATTTTATTTGTTATGTTGCCACTACTGTTGGAGCAGCCATAAACTACACAGGTTAATCTCGATGTTCTGGGCATCTTTGTAATGTTAGTGTTAGTAAAAAAGCAGGTAAAGGAGTAAAGTTTGAGGCAGTCACTCTGCCGTTCACTGTAGTGGAAGAGGTGCGCCTGGTGAGGGTTTTACCCCCGCAGCTACGTCGAGTCCGCCTATAGGAAATACGTAGGCTGCGACCATGAAACCGGTACGGAATCGGTCTATAGCACTGTGACCCAGAGGGATAGCACCCTCTAGTGCACTGGTGTCAGTATAGCACTGTGACCCAGAGGGATATCACCCTCTAGTGCACTGGTGTCAGTATAGCACTGTGACCCAGAGGGAAAGCGCCCTCTAGTGCACTGGTGTCAGTATAGCACTGTGACCCAGAGGGATAGCGCCCTCTAGTGCACTGGTGTCAGTATAGCACTGTGACCCAGAGGGAAAGCGCCCTCTAGTGCACTGGTGTCAGTATAGCACTGTGACCCAGAGGGAAAGCGCCCTCTAGTGCACTGGTGTCAGTATAGCACTGTGACCCAGAGGGAAAGCGCCCTCTAGTGCACTGGTGTCAGTATAGCACTGTGACCCAGAGGGATAGCGCCCTCTAGTGCACTGGTGTCAGACTTCGACGCTCTACGAAGCTTATTTAATGTCTAGAGTAGCAGTTGAGTACTAGCAGTTGAGTACCGGTATAAAATAAATAAATAAAACTGAATATGGATGGACACATAAAGCTGTATTATAATACGATTAATATCATAACTTAAGTGAAATCAAACAACAGTCTATGCAGGGGTCTGTTTATATATAACCTACAAACTGTATAATGTATAATGAATCTGGATTTGATTGTATGTGTTGACTTTGCTTATTGTAAGTCGCTTATTGTAACTAGCACTGGATAAATGCCTAAATTGTATAGATTGTATTCCTACAGTGGTCTGTTTATATATAACGTGCACTGTTACCACTACAATGGTCTGTTTAAGACAGACGACCCTATTGGTTCCTCTGTCTATACCGTCTATACAGTAACAGACGACCCTATTGGGTCCTCTGTCCAGAACAACCCGGCCGTCACCACTGCTTCCTAAATCATCCTAGCCATGAGCGAGACACCCACAACTCTTCTTCTAGGGTCCAATCATGCTTTTTAGGGGAATGGTGGGCATGTTCTGTTATGTATCTTTACTGCTAAGCACTGCCTCACTGTGGCCTCTAAACGTATTTACGTATGATCTGTTAATCAGTGACGTACAATCCAGTGGTTCTCAACGTGGGGTCCAGAGGGTTTATAGTTAAAACCCAAATGGACCCTTACAGGTACCTCTGAGAGTGTACAAATGGACCCTTCCGGGTCCATTTCGTTCCATTTGTACACTCTCAAGAGTTATGGGGGTCCTGGGCCCAAACTGGGGCTCCTCTTTTGAGAACCACTGGGCCAATCAGGAGGCTTGGGGCTCGCAGGGCTTAGGCCCAGTGTCGGCCTGATGCTCGGAGTGACGCCGGGCCTCATGGTCATCGTGGTGAGCCTGACTGTGATCATGATGTTCACCACCATCATCGTGGTGGCGCTTTGCGTCCTGCTCGAGCTCGGCGTGCCGTACCTCCTCGTCTTTCTCTTTGATGAGTTTCTCCGTTTCGCTGTCGGCCACACCAGGCACCATGGGGATGGGGAAGTCCGTGCCGCTCTCCCTGGTCAGCTTACTGCACACAGATACACACGCACACTTGATATTTGTAGTAGATCTCAGCAACATTTAATGTAAAATGAACTTGTGCAATTGTTGAATTTATTCTATAAATAAACGTGAACGCCAAGGACGTTTCAAAGCTGTAGAGAGATGAGATCACTATCACTTTTAAAGCTACAATATATACGTTTTATGTGCGTTGTCTTCCATTGGAAAGAGGTAATAAAACACAATGGTCAAAAATTAAGGCCCGGCCCTAACTGGGCCCTAACTGATCAGGCCCTAGGCCCGGCCCGGACTGACTAATTAGCATAGATTTTAGGCCCGACCCGGCCCTAAAACGTTGTGTTGGGTCGGGCCTGGTCGGGTTTGTACAGGATTTGAGAACTCTACACAGAGAAAAAGTGAAACGCCAGTCAGGACCATCTTCATAATAGATAAATACACAAACAGACAGAACAGAACTATTATTTTTATTATTCTAAACAAATTAAATATATATATATTTTTTCTTTCATGGAGCCCCAGACCCGGCCCTACTGATTAGCATACTATTTAGGCCTGGCCCGGCCCTAAAATGTCGGGTCGGGTCGGGCCTGGTCGGGTTCGGGCAGAGTTTGAGAACTCTAACGTATATATGAATAGAGACGGCACCCGAGTTCTCCTCCCATCCACTTGCATTAAGTTGCTCTAAAGCGCATGAGGCGATTTCACTTCTCCTTCTGGGTAGGAACAGAGTGCATTCTGGGATGGATTTTCCCCAAACACATGAACGCACTGCCGTTGACTATCATTGCACGCGTTCACGTATGAAACAGCGTTCACGTGTCATCGTGAATGTGCACAATGATAGTCAGCGGACCAGCGCGTTCATGTGTTTGGACCCACGCTGCAATACCAAATTCGGCCACTATGTCCATTTCTCCTCAGGGTTTCCTCCGGGTGCCGTCTCTATTCATATATACTCTAAGGTAGGGAGACCACCTCCACCAGTGCAGATTAACTAGTTATAAGTTATAAGTAAATGACACAAAGCTTTATTAGATATGTGTCTTTAATTTAGACATAATATCACTTCAGTCAGAACTCAAGAAGGATGTAATATATATATTTATTGAATATAGATGAGCAATGCAGTATATTTATTAAGGTTTAGCGATGTATTGGATCTGCTTTTTAGGTACTCAGATCAAGTGCATCAGTCCCGGCCATAGGGACTCCGAATCCCCCGTACCTAAACAGTTAAGTATAGATCCAAAATGACAGGTGGTAGCTGGGGTGGAGGTGTGTGCGCAGCAGGTTTGTATACAGCGGCACGCTGATACAGCAGCAGTAGTAGAATTGAGCACAGGTTTGTATACAGCGGCACGCTGAAACAGCAGCAGCAAGCAAGCAAGCAGGCAGAGGAATGCAAACCTCCGGTTAAAGTAGCCGGTATGAAGATGGAGTGAGTGTGTGATTGGCTGAGTGAATCATGTGAATGAGAGAGTGATGCTGAGGCGGCCCAATTAACGGCCGGCAGCAACTGCACTGAGGTTCCCTGACTGAACTTGCTCTGCGCATGTTTACGACAGGCACAAATGCTCATAACTGGGATGTTTTCACCAATTTAAATATATCAGTAGGCAATTTGCTTTAGCTTTGTTGTGTATGGTACGCAGAATAATGCAGTTGTTTGCATGAATCATACTTGCGCTTGCGTTCCTTCACCACCATGCGGGTCATGCTCTGGATGCACTGGGCCCGGTAGTTCTCGTAGTGAGTCTCCCGCGTCACGTCCTTCAGGTCCTGCATGTGCGTCCGGACCAGCATGTTCCTCAGCTTGACGAAGTCACAGTGAGACGAGTTCTCCACTGTCAAACACAACATGACAGAGACAGACCGTTAACCGAGCCTATGTGAACAGGAGGGTGACGACTTAAATTATACACTGTCGCGGCTCCCTATAATTGATCTTTAAACTGCGCTGGAGTAGGTATAATTGTAGTTTAAACAATGAAGGCCCCTTTAAGTGTTTAAAAATGCACCACACTGATCTTGAAGAGCTGCTTGGTGTGATACATCATAGAACAACATGCAAAATGACAACAAAGCCTGCAGTACCTTCAACTATCCCCCAGGGGTACAGACGGCCTCGAACCCTCTTCCCTTTGGCTTCCACCACTGTGTTGCTGCCAATCACTGCAAACGGAATGCTGTCCTGGTGAAGAGAAGAGAAATCAAATGTATGTTTCTCATGCCTTTTCCCTCAACTCCAGGTCACTAATTATCTTTCTCCACCAAGCCAAAGGGCAAAGGGTGCAAATTATGTTTTTTCTCTCTAGTGTTTTTGTTTGTTTGTCTGCAGTAAATCTTGCAGAAATCAGTCACAAATGTTAAATTGCTTTTGGAGGAACAGGGACTGAAAAGAGGGGAGGGGTCTTCTTGGCAGGCGTTTTTTTCAACGGAATACACTAAATGGATTATGGAATACATGCTTTGTACATTAATGCCCTACCGACTTCATCATACAAGAGTGTCACACAAAAGTAATGAAAATAGCAGATCTACATATTTCACTAGTTTTTTTTTTAACATAATAAAAAGGGGAACCGTTTTGCACAGTTTCTAACTGTCAGCAACAATACAGTATAAATGTTTTCCTTCTCCACACTCCGGGCTCCGGAGTAATTCAAGTAACTGCCATCGCTTCAAAATGATGCTGACTGACCAAGGAGCTCAGTCAGCAAATGTGACTGATTTGGAACGGATGTCAATGGGGCTCGCTGATAGGGCAATAAACCCATGAATTACAAGCGTGCAAATGGCTTCCCACATGAAGAAGAACGAATACATGAAGAATTCAAGATAGAATTCATTTCCCAGCTGATTCCTCACAGCTCACGTATTCCTCCAGGGCAAATTCACTAAGCCTGGGCAATCACAGAGCTCCTTATGTTCCTATACATAACCCCAGATAAACATATATACTTTAGAAGCTCCGCCCTGAAAATGACGATGAGTTTGATGCATTAAAGGGACATTTCACAGCTGGAAACTGCAGTCACTCAATGTTAATAGTATTCAAAGTAGATAACAGTAGCACAATTTGAAATGTGTTTATTTATTGAAAAATAATGTAGTCTGTGTGTTTGACTAGCCTGGCCCAGTCAGCGTGCTTTATTGTCTAGAGGGGCGGGCGCGCATGGAGCAAGCGCTGGAGAAATATTGGTTCACCAATAATTGGTGCACTGCTTCTCCTTGTGGAGAGGGGGAGGGCTGTCTGAGACAACATGTAGTCCAGGAAGGAAGTGAGACCAGTGCCTGTGACATCACAGGCACTTTGAAATACTAAAATATTTAAAAACACATATTACGCACAAAGAAACCCCCAGGAAAGTTCTTATTGTGTCCTAGACATCATTAAAATAAGATCTGGTTGCAAAAGGGGTGAAGAAGTAATGTGCAAACTAAATATTTACCTCCCACTCTCTTCCATTCTGTGTAAGTGAATGCTTCCTATGGTGAAGCAAATTCCAATCTTCTTCGTGTGGAGTTCAAACCTTGACTCCACCTAGCAAAGAAGTATGTGTAATTGTTATTGGCCTACGACATACCGCATATGTCGGGAGCCAGTGGCTTCCGACATACGTGGTAACACTAACACTAACCCGTGGCTCCCGACATGTGTGGCAGGTTAAAACTAACCCGTAGCTTCCTGTGAGGGAGGTTAGGTTTAGGGTTTGGGTTTTGGGTTTTGGGTAGGGACGGTGTCGGACTAATGCCTGTCAGACTGTTGGTTGGCTTAAAGAGTCTCTTTCTGTGTCTCCTATTGACAGATGACCCGTCATCAACTTATTGGCACTGGAATGCGACAAAAACGAATTAATTCAAGGCTTCACGGTGAGCGACACACACAGCCACAATACTAAAGGGAGTCGAGAACCAGTACCACCCACTTCCAAAACAAATATGGGTGGATTCTCCTTTTAAAGCACTGCCACCAAAGCGTGGAATGCCCTGACAGTAGGTGTCCGGGTCTCACTTTTAGCTCCTGGTCTTGCTGCTTGAAGTCCTCGTCCTCATCAGAGTCACAGTCGGGGAACTGGTAGATCTTGATGCCGTACTCCTCGATCTCCTCCCGGATCTGCAAGGACACCAAGGTATTAAAGGTGGTTGCAAACCGGTGCGGTTTTTCCACTGCGTTTTGAGGGTCCGAACGTAGTAGGCTATCACTAGTTAAAATAATAAATCTTTACACCCCGCTAGACCCTTTTTACAGCTGCGTAAAACAGATACAATTGGTTCAACCGGTCCGAAAAAACTTTATACGGACGGAATATTCGGCGGCAGTGTGCAAACGTGATTGACATAAAGTGAACATATAGGTGACATAAAGGTGTTTTTTCTGTAGGGATGTCCAGATCGGATCAGGTGATCGGAAATCGGAGCCGATCATGTCATTTTCAAATGATCGGGAGAAATAAATCGGAGATTTTCTTTTTTTATTTCAATAAAATAGTGTGTCTAAATAGGATTGTGTCTAATGTAAATCTCAAAGACAGATGTATACACAATGATATTTTGTGAAAACTGTCATGTTTATGCTAGATCATGTTTGTCCTCCTGGGGCACTAGTTCCAGCAGTGGCAAACACTAGTAGGCCTACTATCTATCTCTGAATGATAGCCAAAGCCATGCAAACAGTGTTTTCCCTACAAGAGTTTTAACTTTGACTTCAGTTCCATAAGCTGTAGTTGCAAGATTCACTCAATCTAATTAACCAATACATCATTATTTTTTGCTATGATTCCCTGCTTTCATATGACTAGAGTGACATACATTTCTCACATGGCATAAGTGTTGTATAAAATATAAAGATCGGATCGGGAAAAATCGGTAATCGGCATGTCTTAAAATCAAATGATCGGAATCGGATCGGGAGCAAAAAAATGTGATCGGGATATCCCTAGTTTTTTGTGTTTAGTTTTTTTTTACGTCTCCCAAAATTCACTCCGATATTCGGCCGAAAAAACGCACCAGTGTACAAACACCTTTAGATTAGAAAAGTTTTTGCGGCCCACCCATCAACACTACATGTTCACTATATGCAACAGAACACCTGTGTAGATCAGGGATTCTCAACCGATGAATGAATTTGGATTCATTTTACACTCTCAAGAGTTATGAGCGTCTATTTGGTTACCAACTCTCCATCAATTAGACCGCCTTACACTTGTGCCCCCGATTGAACCTGTATAACTGTCGCCTGACAGCCCAACCTGTCTTGTCTGGATGATGTTTGTGACCATGATCTATGTATATTGACTATATTGGAGTTTTTATTTTATTTTTTATATATTGTTTTTATTGTTTTGTTGTGCTTTGAATGTTCTTTGGTTGTCTTGATTTGGAGTTTGTGTTTTGTTATTGTGTGTGTTTTAGTTTCTTTTTGTATTTGTCACTCTGTTTTTATTTCTGAATTTACTTCTATTTGTAAAAAAAACTAAAAATGAATAAACAGAACATTAAAAAAAAAAAAAAAACTCTCCATCAATTAGCTGGGGACCACCTGAAATCCCCTCAAGGACCACTGGTTGAAAACCACAGGTGTAGATGGAACATGTCTGATTTGCAGCAGCCTTGCCTTGATTTTCTTCTTCTTGACCTCAGTCGGGGTGAGTGTGTCTGCCTTGGCCAAGATAGGCACGATGTTGACCTTCTCGTGGAGGGCTTTCATGAACTCCACATCCAGCGGTCGCAAACTGTCACATACAAGAGACACAATAAGACATCATAGCGCCATCATCAACGCACAACGTTTGCATGCGTATATAGTAGGCTATTGAAAAATGCGTGCTGGGTTTTCTAGGGGGTAAAGAACGGTTATGGGGAAAATGTGATTTCAGCCTTTGGTGACTTTTGCAATTGGTTTTGTTACAAGTTTAAAATGTGGTGACCCAATAGCCACATGAGCTCTAATGTGTGTCTCTCTCTCTCTCTCTCTCTCTGCACAGTATCTGTCCTATAAAGGGTCAGAAACAGCCCCCAGACAGTCATGGTTACAAGAGAGAATTATGGCCCACATGCCTCAGTGCTTTCAGCATTCTGCAAATGTGGGGCGGCGGCTGTGGCTCAGGGGTAGAGTGGATGGTAACCGCAAGGTTGCCAGTTCGAACCCGGGCTCCCCCAGAGTTAGTGTCGAAGTGTCCTTGAGCAAGACACTGAACCCCTAATTGCTCCTGATGTGCTGGTTGGTGCCTTGCATGGTTTCCGCCGCCATCGCTGTATGAATGTGTGTGTGAATGGGTGAATGTAATGTATAATCTATGTAAAGCCCCTTGGATAAAGGCGCTATATAAATGCACCATTAACCATTTAGCATTCCTTAAAGACTGCTGAAATCTCCCTCCCGTTAGCAGAGTTGTATAGACACCCCGTTTAAAAATAATCTACATAGAGTAGACCAATCCTTCTGATCACCTTGTTCATTCATCTCACATCTTGGGTATGAATAACACATTTGCAAGCGTGCATTGTTGGATTTATACCACACAACCCTCTGTTGAAGGCTAGCCTATGATTGCAATGTACAGTATGTCACCCTTCATGAGTGTGTGACTGTGTGTTCCATGACTGGCCACCAGAGGGAGCTCTTTCATGACTAATACTGTAGTGGTCACATTGGGGATAAACGCAGTGCACGCATGCGCACATCATGCACAAAGTGCACTAAAAAGTACCACATCAGCGTTTAGTCCTAATGACTGGTGAGTATTGCAGCAGATGGAAGTCTCCCTGGCCTGGAGGAAGGACAGAGTGCCTTTAACTCCAGAGTACTAGTGCTGCTGCTGCTGCTTAAGAATGCATGGGACTGAATACATAGGTACATCAGGTACATCAGGCTAATGTACTTTGCCGTTTGATGATGCCCCATACAGGATAACAGTTGAATACAGCAGCTTTTCAGTGAACTTATGTCAAGACCAGCTAGGGGTCTTCACTGTTTTTTATGGCCAAGGACCCCTCAACTGAGAGAGAAGCAGGGACCCACCACTTGTTCAGTTGTATAAAATTGTGTTGCAGATTAAACCTTTTCATACATTTCATAGATAGACTTGTTTAGAGCACTGTCAGTGTATTTTAAGACAGAGGCAACCTCTGCTGATGACTAGAAAGCAACATTAGCTGTGTGTGTGTGTGTGTGTGTCATACATACCCGTGTCCAAAGGGTGAGATGAAGTAGAGACAGCAGTGCACGCGGTTATCCTGGATGTTCTTGCGGTTGAGGCCACTCTCGTCCCTGAAGTACTGTTCAAACTGCTGGTCAATGTAGTCCGCCACCGACTTCCAGCTGGGACACACAAAACACAGAGACAATCATGAATGAAATACAACAATGAAATATTTGTCGAATTAGCTTCTTCGATTTGTTTTCTTTCTTTGTTTCCGCAATAATAAATTATAATAATATGATTTGGGAGCCATTTATTACGTGATTTCCGACATGTATAATGTTCGGGAACCGTACCCACATTCTTCATGTGGGTACGGTTTATTTGAAGCATTTCATGTTGGATGGTGAGCTATAGTATGAGCTGAGCAATATATGTTCAGACTGGTAGCCCAAATCAGATTTTTGGCCCATCCCGATTTATTTTAATCAACTCTGAACAGCAAAAAACAACAACATGATCTTGACATGACGTTTGACTCGTAACGTATAGATCTGACACGGTTAAAACATATTGGTGCTACGAAGTATAGGGGTACATCACACACATTAGGACTGTGTGTGATGCGTGCGCGTATGGATCTTACCATTCAGTGTTGTTCACAGCGTCCCCGAAACCTGGCGTGTCCACGATGGTGAGCTTCAGCTTGACGCCTTTCTCCTCGATGTCCACTGTGTGTTTGGTGATCTCTACTGTCTGAGTGATTCGCTCTACAGGGGGAGAGGAGGACACACACCATTGGTTTACCAAAAGCATTTAAACAATCATCGTTGTCGTTTTGCAGAAACTTCTCCATATAACATATGTTTATTTTTCCCTACGCCTACGTGATCATACAACAGCGTCACACAACAGCATCAAAAGCTCAAAAGGCTGTGCAAAGATGCACGTTTCAAGCTTGAAGAACAGTAACAGTTTTGGACATATGAGGTTTCCAACCGACAGAGACAAAATGCTTTTTGTAAAAAAAACAAATACATGAAACATTCAGGTTTGTGAAAGTGTGAAGAAATGGTATCAAAGCTAATGAAAGGACACACTAGCACACACCTTCAGCATTGAGAAGTTTCCTGTCCTTGTAAAGATCTGTGAGAAACAGGCTGTTGACCAGAGTGGACTTTCCAAGACCTGACTCTCCTTTGAAAAATAAAAAGGAAACAACGGAGAGAAAACATAGATTTGAGACCCTGGAATGCAGGATAATTGTATGAATGAATTGTATGAATTCCACTAATAACTAATGACCAATGATATTCTATGGTTATGCGGTTATACTATAACTCACCTGCGACCATGAGAGTGAAATCAAAGCCCTTCTTGACAGATTTGCGGTGCACCTGGTTTGGCAGTGTGGCGAAACCCACATATTCCTTGTCCAGGTCCTGGAAAACATAAAACAGACAAAACACAGGGAGCAGGTCGGTCAATAATCACCATTAGAAGAAAGCTTTTAATCCCCATATGGCTGAGCGGAGTCCCTCAGGGCTCTCTGCCACAGTCTGCCAGTGTCTTTTCGGTTTTTGCTCTACATAAATATCTTCACTGAAAATTGCTGAAAATTTGTTGTGAAATGGTCGATCGGCTATTTTCTGCGAATGTTTCCACTCAGAGGGTTTAAGTGGTTAAGCAATGTGTGTATATTACGATTATGATCAAATGTTCAGTCCTGAAATAATCCTGAAGTTGACTGGATCAGTACCATTCACAATGACATAACTTCTAACTAGATCAGTAGCATTCACAATGACATAACTTCTGACTGGATCAGTACCATTCACAATGACATAACTTCTGACTGGATCAGTACCATTCACAATGACATAACTTCTGACTGGATCAGTACCATTCACAATGACATAACTTCTGACTGGATCAGTACCATTCACAATGACATAACTTCAACAATAGCATGTACAATATTACACCAGGACAAAGAGACAACAGCTTATTTCCAAGTACTGTGACAGCATTGATGTGCACAGCCGCGCACACACACACACACACACACACACACACACACACACACACACACACACACACACACACACACCTCTGTTTACTTTGTTTGCCATGGCAAATGTGATATGTGTCATTAGGCAAGTGAAATATATCCAGTGAGTGGTTGGTTTGGTTTCTGGTTTCTTGTTGTCTAACATCTTGCTTTAACATAATATATTGGATGTACCAGTATTATGGATGTTCACATTTTCAACATACTTTTATGACTTGACTTGTGACGGACCTAACAGTTGAAAATTCGCAATTTAAAAAGATTGCAGAGTGTGGTTGCCGCAGTGGCTTACATATGCCCCTCCCACTAATATTGCCAGCCAATTACAATTTCAAGTCACACCTTAGATCATGCGTAAGTAATTCGGAGGGGATTTAACCCCCAAAATTCATGTTTTTGCGACAAACGGTTACATTTCTCGCATTTGCGGCGCCCCCTATGGATGAAAATGGAATTGCTTTTAGAACTTGGTTGATTGAACCACCCCGGACATGTGATTCAAATTTAGGATGGATTGGACATTCCGTTCGTGATTTATGGCATTTTTTGTGATATAGGCCCCCCCTACTAACTTCGGGAGACGATTACGGCCGAACGATACACACTATCAAAATTCTGCAGTTCGTGTGTTAATCGGATGGGTCCAGAGATCACGTGTACAGATTTGTGTGAGATTTGGACAAAATCTGTAGGAGGAAAATCAAAAAGTGTGTTTTGGACAAAATTCAAAATGGCGGAAAATCTATCATGGCGGAAATGGGCGTGGACTATATGGGGAGATGCGTCATGACCCAAGTAATCCAGGGAAAGAATAATTTTGATTTTACGACCTACGGTTCAAGAGTTATACCCCAAAACGTAAAGTTGGCTGTTATAGCGCCACCATGAGGCCGACCGGTATACTTCTAAGGTAATTAATTTTAGTAATTATTATGAATCTCTCCTCCAAGTCTTGTAAGTATAGCCCTTACGGTCTCAGAGGAAAAAATACTTTTTTTAACTTTTTTTTTTTTGCATTTTCCCATTCATGTCTATGGGGAAATTTAATGCACTAATTAATTAATATCAATTAAACTATCCAATAAATGTCTTAGCAAAATACACGCACACGATTCCCGATGTAGCCCGTCGTTTTGACATATGGCTCGAGTGCGTGGGAGGTATAATGCGTCAAAATAAAGTTTATCTATAAGAACAATAAATAAAAGGGCAGAAAAGCAATAGTATGGTTGCCATAGGCAACCACACTAATACAGTGTTACAGTTACTAGAGTCTGGTTGCCACACTAATAAACATATTGTCAGTCATCTCAATCCTCAACCCAAATTCAAATGAGGCTGCCTCCATATCAACACAGATCAGACTATTTCAGTAATAGCTCATAAAACACTATACAGCAGCTTTGTCAAAGGACTGTATTAATCCATCTCTGTGGGATCAAAGCTCAACACACGACACAATGACAGGCTGTTCCCCGCCTGGATCTCTTGGGTTTGCTGATGACGTTACCTCAGAATAGAAGTAGGGGTCAAATAGACCCCAGGGGCTCTTGGGCCTGGGAGGGGGCGGCGGCATGTCAAATTCCACCACCCCATGCGATGGCGAGCTGGGCTCTGGACCAGAATCGAACAGGACCCTACAAGCCGCAGGAGGCTGCAAAAGAGACGGAGTGTGGGGGCGGTCTTCATCCTGGGTTTCAACGTGTGCTTCATGATTGAGGTGCTCGTGGTTTTGGTGGTGGTGATTCTGGGGGTCATGAGCGAGGTGCTCGTGGTCTTGGTGGTGGTGATTCTGGGGGTCATGAGCGAGGTGCTCGTGGTCTTGGTGGTGGTGATTCTGGGGGTCATGAACGAGGTGCTCATGGTCTTGGTGGTGGTTATTGTGGAGGTCATGAGCGAGGTGCTCGTGGTCTTGGTGGGTGTTACTTTGGGGGTCATGACCATTGTGGTCGTGGTCTTGGTGGTGGTGATTCTGGTGGTCATCATGACTGTGGTGTTCGTGGTCGTGCTGGTGCTCCCCTGGGTGGTGGTCTAGGTCTTGCATGATATTCTCCAACTCCGAGTCCTCTGAGTGGGTCGAATGCTATAGAGGGGGGGGGGGGGGGACCAAGATACAGTGGCAGGAGTAGTTACATGCCGGCAGTGCAGAGGAACGATGGGGTAGGTTCCACAGGGAAGAGCGTTCACAGCACAGGGAAGTGTTGAGAACATAGGGATGATACGGGCAACAGTTCAGAACACAGGGATAAGTATTCAGGAGGTGAACATAGGGAAGAGGGCAGATGAGGTACCAAGGTCAAGGGGAATATTACACATGGGAGAGAGGGAGAGAGAGAGAGAGAGAGAGAGAGAGAGAGAGAGAGAAAGAGAAAGAGAAAGAGAGAGAGAGCAGAAAACATGTTTTTAGAATGTGTATAGCAGCATTTCTGGGGGTCCAGATTTAAGTTTAGATACCTGAGCATATACGTTTGGATTCATATATCATTAGGGTTTTGGTGCCCAGATACTGTATGTACTCTGTTTCGGATACAAAGTTGGTTTTGCAATAACCTGAGCTGGTACAGTTAGGATTAGAGATTAAGAAAGGGTGGGGGTGTTTTTGATTTGTGTGTGGTTGTTTTCAATTATTTTCTTTCTTTGTATTGTATTCAAAGTTTATTCCATAAAAGCCAACATGTTTTGACCTCTCAGTCTTCATCAGGAAACCGTGGTCGAAACATGTTGGCTTCAATATGGAATAAACTATTTTTTAAATTATCACTTCATCTCCTCCACATTTTTGAGTGGTGTCTTTCTTTTTTGTTTAAAGCATGTAGAGTTGGATGCCATTACTATGTTTACCTCTAATGCCTCATAATGCATAAATACATAAAACATTTGAAAGAGATATTGTGCATTTTGTTGGGTGCAAGAATACAATCTTGACAAAAAGGCATCAGACGGAGAAAAGGTGACCTAGGCTAGATTCTGGTGGTCAAGAAGAAAGAATAACGGATCCTAATCTTTCAAGTGATCCAGATGTCAAATAAAGCAGACACAGTTAAAAGTCTCAATGACTGTCCTGAGTCCTGACTGACCATCTTGGAAGTGGTCAGATTCTACATTGTGTTTCAAGTGTTGTTGTGGGGGAACAAAAAGGCATTTGTCTGGCTCAGCACTTTCTTTGGCAGACATCCAAGAGACATCAATTCAATTTAGAGTAGCCATGCAGGAGATAAGGGCTATAGGGGGAACAATGTAACAAGGTCTATGATTACAAGGTATAGAGTAAGTTTACATTCAGCAGATCAAAGAGACAAGAAGCATTTTGCGAATTATGCTGCGTTTATCGTTGTTGAAACAAAGAGTGTCTTTGTGGTGGATGAAGAAATAACCAATAAATTAATTTCAATAAATTGATTGTTTGATTTAATTAAGTAAAAGTGGATGCGACTTTATAATGTGGTTATAGTGATAGCAACATAAACAAAAAATATCAGTGGAGACATTTTAGGTTTCTAGGTTGACTTTAGCCTCAAAACCTCAAGATTTTTATTTCCGGTGAAAATAAATCCCTTTCTGGCCAAAAAGTACATTATATGTGTTGTGGGGGTCTCAGAGTGCGTCCATCAAGAAAATAGGCTTTCTAATTACACAAGCCGCCTTTGTATTGGTGAGTAGGTAAAACGTTCTGGTCTGCATTTCATGTGACGGCAGAAAGAGAACAGTCTCTAAATGCAACGGCAGCAAAGTGCATTAGGCCATGGACCAGAGCTACAGTACTCATCACCCAGCTTACTAACAAACGGCATTGCTAGGCTGGAAATGGCCCTCAGGGTTCACTTATAATGCAGAGAGTGTAAAAACCAAAAGGACCCATATGTAATTTATTCTACCTGTTAAACTTATTTTATTTGTTTATTCTATTATTTGTTAATACCTACTGCCTTTTGATGTGATTTTATACCTGACGTTCCCTTTTTCATTTCTTTAACCATGTCACTTTAACCAGGCACATGAAACTTTGACTTGATATGCCGTGTTCCACCTACAAAACAAGCATTTCATTGCTGTCGGGCAGATTGGCAGAAACATCCATCTCCATAATAACGATTTTTTTCTCGTAAATCAATGCCCTCCTCCTTTGTCATACAGTGTCACACAATAAGAAGAAGAATGCCGATATCAGTGCTATTAATTAATTAATTAATTAATTAATTAACGTATTTATTTATTTATTTGTTTATTTATTTCCTGAAATAAATAAATAATCCATTATTGCACCCACTCTTTTACACTGGAAATCGTGCGATGTGAGACACTACACTAAAGTTGATTCTATTCTATTCGATGCTATATCCTATTCTCCTTCTCTTTCCAAAGTAGAATTGAAAGCCTCTATTGTCAATAACACAGAGTAAGTACTGCTGCTGCACTATTATTAGTCAAACACAACAACAAAGTAAGTCTGTAATGTATACGTGGCAGGGATCGATGGTCGTATTACCGCAGGTCTCCTGAGCAGCAGAGTGAGTAAAAAGGCGGACGGCTGTCCTACCACTACAGATCGATAATGCAGGAGCACTGCAAGGCCAGTGAGGCCGCGTGACTCAAGGAGTCGCCCATGACTGACAATGGGCTGTTGATGCCAACAGCTCAGTTCAGTTTGTGTATTTTATTCTGTATAGACTTTTATACTGTATATAGTTTTATACTGTATAGACTTGTTTGCTTGTTCATTGTATAATTCAAGTCAAATGTTATTTTCATGTATTGAAGTTTAATAGCCTATTGCTAAAAAAAAGAAATCTATCAAAAAAGTATTTTTATTTATTTAAAAGTTAAGTTGTTTTTCCCCCCGACAAAATATCAGCCAAAACATTGGTAATCGGTTGAGGACACTAGCTCTCAATAATGATGTGGGGTCTGTGTCTGCGAGAGTGTACACGGGCTCCATTTGGGGTCCCAGAGTTAAAAAGGTTTAATCATACTGTCTAGGGGTCCCTGAAATGAAAAGGCTTGAGAATCACTGGTCTGGAACTCTCCAAACTCGGCTTCGGACCCAACACTCTAATCCAATACCTCTTCATCTTCATGGTGGTTAGGGAGGCCTCCCTGCTCCTCCTCTGAGGAGTTCTCTGCGTGGTCGCTGTCCTCCATGGCTACTGGGGCTACGCTGCACTCCGCTAACTCACAGAAGGAACCGGGAGCAAAGGAGCGTGCATAATGGAACGTGGAAGGTATAGCGGGGCGAGGAACGGAAGAACAGGGGGACGTGAAAGAATGACAGGACCCCCGCAAGAAGAATGTGCCGTAGGATATTTGGATGCAGGAATGGGGTTGGTGGTTGCATGACGAGAGGAGAAAGTGCATTGTGGTCGTGTACAACAGGACAAACAAGAGGGGAAGTTAAAAAAACAAAACAAAGAAAAACAGAAGAACCATGAAATTAATCAAGTACAAAATAATGAGCTACAGCACAGTTGGATCTCCTTATTAGAAATGATATAGTTGCAAGTGTCAAGAATCAACATGAGGACTGCATAACGGCATAAACCAGTTGCCGTTTACAATCCATGTCTGTCCAGACTAATACAGTACTATCTACTGTATGTAGTGAGGACTTCGAATACATTTAATTAACGTGTTTTTGGGCATAGTGTAGGCTACATATTGATATAATATGGAACGTTTTGTGAGGTCACGGACGGACGGATGTACAACCTGTCTCTGCTGTTGTCAGCAGAGACATAATCAGGCTATGGCAATTAATACAGTGGTCAGAGATCTTTCCATCTGTCGTTACTTACTGTACAATAATGTAATTGGCTATTCCACTGCACTTAATGTTCTGATACGTTTAGTTGAGAGATTAACCAGACAGGCTAAATTACATAGAATAGATCCACATAGAAACACACTTCAGCCAACACAGATTCACCTTTACATAGAACTACTGTATGTGGGTGTTAACCACTTTCAACCTGTCCTCTCTATTTTGGGCATGTCCATGACAAAGTAGAACATAATGCCTAGTAGTTGAGAAATCACTGTTTCAAATGAAGCAAATACATAAATAAATAAATAAAAAGGTTTAGGGAAAACGGATCATCTTTGTATGTTCTTGGGCTGCATGAAATGCAGCCTTTTTTAACATTTCAATACTTTCCACCTAGGGGTAAAAAAAATGATTCTTATGTGATCCCTACCAGATTTTCCATGATACCACCCAACCATGTTCTAATTCACAACAGTTTTAATTACAACTGGCCATTCGGAGCTTAAGGGTAGCAAATACATTGACAGGCTGCACAAGACCATTGACCTCCTTTCCTGGTCAACAGCTGTAGCACATGGATTGATGTCCGATGGCCCCTTCAACGTGTAGCCTCCGCTGACCCACATAGACGAGCTGGTCAATGAGATCTGCTGACCACTTTGAAGCACAGACATCACAAACTGTTGCTCATTCAACTTGGTATAAACTACAAATACTTGTTACGTATTAGTGTCACTGTTCTGTATACTGTATCCTCATTCTCAAAGACTGAGGCCATACTAATGTCTAATTAGAGACACACATGACATACAGTAAGGGTGTCTGGGGGTGCCATTGTCTTAGAGGTGCAAACAGCATGACGTTTTGAAGGATCGTACACAGTGATATCATTTAGTGCACAACTGTAGTGCAGGGACCTGCTCTAACAACCATTGTGCATTGTATGACAAATGTAGACATGATGTACAAATATATATATTTTTTCAAGCTGCTCCGGAGCCACCAACAGGACCAAATCCATTCACCATTGTCTGCACCCACATGCAAATACAGCTGACTCCCTTGTCCGAAAGAGAACAACAACACATGCAACTGAAATTCCAGGTCATGTTACAATGACAAAAACAGACTATATATGACAGCAGGTTCTAAAACAAACAACTTAAAAGAAGTGAACACACGAAACACCCTCGCAAACACACATGTAACCCCCCCCAATCTGCCTGATGAAACCTCACCTGCTCTATTCCAGTACCTCGCCTGTTGTATGCTTTACCAGCTCAAACAGCCTCTTGCATCAGTGGGCAGGAATGAGCGGTTGGACGCTTTATAGCCCTCTGTCCCAGAAGGACACAGTGTCCTTCAGCTCCAGTGAGCCCCCAGGGCAGGGACATCGACCCCTCACACATCATTGTTCACATAGAGGACCCCATAGGCAGACATACCGTCACAGCTTGCATTTTTATTGGCACATGGAGCCACAGCAGCACTCTTTAAACCCCAAAATCAAAAAACAAACCACCATCTATTCATCAAAAGCAAAAACAGGGCCCGGACGGTTAGCTCAACCGTCTGGGCACCTATGCTGCCAATCCAGCCGGACGGTGTGCCGCGGGTTCGACTCCGACGGCCTTTGCCGTGTGTCACTCCCCATCTCTCTCCCCCTTTCATGTCTGACTACTGTTCCCTATCAATAAAGGCATAAAAAGCCCCCCCAAAAAAGCAAAAACAGACGCAATAAAGTCTTCTTTGAGTTCTCCATACTTTCTTTCTCATAAATGTAAACTGTTGTGGAACACAGGTTTTAGGCTTTTCACCCAATTAAATAATAATGCTATATTATCCTTTAAGTGCCATTCCTGAATAATGAGCTCCATTACTCAGCCACCATGCCTGACATTTCAACTCCTCAGCCGTGCGCGCACACACACACACACACACACACACACACACACACACACACACACACACACACACACACACACACACACACACACACACACACACACACACACACACACACACACACACACACACACACACACACACACACACACACACACACACACACACACACACACACACACACACACACACACGCAAATATTGAATGGGGGTTCCTGGCACAACATATTATTTTCAGATGGGGGTCCCATGGCCAAATACATATTAACTCATGGAGGTCCTTGACATGAAAATGTTTGAGAACCACTTGTTTAAACAACATTGGGAAGCAAGCCCAAATACTTTGCAGATAAACAAGCCCACACTAAGCACCCTTAAGTGGATCTCTGAAGAAACGTATCGCCAAAGTCAAAACTGGAGCACAGTAGAGCCATTTTTATGTACCACTGCACAAGTCCGGCCCTCAATCCACCGGAGTGTGTGATTATCCTCAGTCTTAAAGTCTTATAGTTAAGACTTTCAGCCACAGCTGAGAAGGATTTAAGACATATATGAGACCAAGGAATTTCATTATTGATTGTACCAGTTTGTCTGGCAGGAGCTACCATAGAAATAATACACTATCCTTCCCTGGAGTTTCTTTATCAGACTGCAAAGAGGGATCTAATGGTTTTAAACAGAAAGCAGATAACTGCAGATTCAAACAACTCAAGAACAATACAATCATTTAACCACATTAACCTTGGTGTGCTGTCCCTTTTCTCAAAAAGGGAAATAGACAAGGTTTCACAGTAGCAAGATCGGCTTTGTTCGCAATTTGTTGTACAACAAAGTAGTTAAGTGATTAATGGTGGTTAGCCGCACTGATGACATCACCCCGTCGTCCGGTCAGGAGCCAGGGCTACTTGGCATGCCTGGCACAAAGCAACCTGGCAACCACACAGCCTGGCATACAGCCTGCGTGGCACACACAGCCTTCTGAAGGAGGCAGACCTCCGGATTAAAGTCCTGTCCGGAACACTCGCTATAGCTCTTTCACAGCCGGACAAACAAAGGGGAATTGGAGACCTGCTGCACTTAAGATTGCTGCAGAACTAAAATAAATGCAGACGATATTATTAGTGATGCGTTCAGTTTTTCCACATACTGAACGTTTCCAGTTTCCACAGCCCTCTCTCTTGGCTTTATTATGTAAGTTTCTTCTGCCAGAATAGAACAAAAGTGCCAGCCCAGTGCATTAGACTATTCCCTTGCCTGGCTTACAGTCCTTGTACTGTATGTTGGCCCAGTCCAGATTCAGTAATGGGCAGTGTAGGATATTTAGGACTGAGCTGGAGTGGACAGACAGTCAATCAATCAATCAATCAATCAATCAATCAATCAATCAATCAATCAATCAATCAATCCAAAATGAGAATCTTCAAGAGCACGATAGCAGCTGATCTGATTAAAGGAATGTTTCACCAGTCACCACCCAAAATGATCTATCAGTTACTTCAGTGTGGTAGTTACCCATGGCTTCACAGGGTGAGTAAGCCAACTCACTGCTTCCCAAACAGTGGGTCGAGTCCCATTTGTAGAGAAAAAAACCCCATAAAAAATTTAAATATGGATTCAGGAGCAACGACTTGCAGAAAAGCAGAGAACACAGGCTTGACCCTGAACCCAGAGTGGATTATTAGCTAGCACGCACAGTGAAGCCCATACACGCAAAAAGGAATCCAATCATTTTTAATGACCTCTAATAAGCTCTTTGAAGGGCAAGCGGAAGGTTTGTGACTTGGCTATGCTGACCAGGCTTCAATCAAAGGTTGGTCAAGGAAGCCATTGTATCCCAGTATCTATGTATCTCATCAGGAGAGACAAGAGGGGAAAGCACTTTAACATGTGGGGGATAGAACAAGACGAATAAGAAGAAGAGGGACTTTTTTGCGATGATGATGATGATGCCAGGAGGACCAAGAGCTCAGTTGTTAACCCATTTAGCTCTGACGTCGAAGAAAAAAAAATCGCTCTGAAAGAATATATATTCAAAGATTTGTGCCGCATTTTCACGATTTAAAAAAAATAGCTAAAGTATAACATAATGCTTAGTTAAAACACAAAAAAGGATCCCGCCCAGAATGGGTTAACCCAAGCAAGTCTCTGAGAAGCTGTCAAAAGTCAGAACAACATCAACAAATGATGTCGTCTGTCAGGGTGGAAACCTCATATGGTCCAAAACTGTTACTTTTCAGGATTCTAATTCAAAAGCATCGAAAGTAGCAGATCTGCATGAAGCTCAAGCGTGTCAGGCTTGCAGGTCTGCTACTAGGTCTGCTGTAGTATGACCAAGTAGGCGGTAAATGTAAATGGACAAAAACCCACAAAGACTTAGACTACGGAGATAGGAGGTTTGTGCCCGGCGGACGGTGACGAGATGCATTTTACAATGTGCTGCTATGTAAATGTTGGAGCCTGATGGTGCGTTTGGCTGCTATGCATCGTGTTGATGGATGAAGACTTGTAGCCAGAAACTGCTGCTCTCAAGAGAGAGAGTCCACTTCAAACGTACAACTTAACTGTACTGTATGACATGGGAAATGGATTCAGACGTACCCGCCTAGCATGATGTTATGAAGTATATAGTATGATGAAAGCAGTAAGCACATTTCAACTGAGGAGGGGTGGGGGTGGGGGGTTACTTACTTTTCAGCTACTATAATTATAGCACTTTAATTAAATAAATGCCCTTTTGGCAGGCTGTTTCCCTGCGCATAGACATGCTAAAATTGAGCTTTTATTATTATGTTTTGGCCAGGAAATACTTTCTTAACGATGTCGGTTTGAGAACTACAGCGACGACATCCCAAATGAGGTTTTCTTTTTGTTCCCCTTTATTCACTTGCATGGGGGCCATGCAAATGACCATGCATGTCTTTAAAAATAGCAACAATAGCAGTTATAAACTCACAACGCATCATATGACAACGCGTTGTTGTGAACTTGTACTACGAAGTATACCGTACAATGAAGTATATAGCCTAGTCGTGGTCGAGTGGTCTCATGTTATAAAACATGCAAACTACAAAAAATGGCTAGGCGAAAAGATTTGTGGTTTATTACAGCCATTTATGACAAAATTGGATGTATTTGAGAACGTTTTTTTAAAAGCACAGCCTGGCTGAAATAGCAGTGAGGTTTCTCTCTCTGGTGGCCTGGCCAGTGAGGCTATAGTGACAGGTGGTGATCAGTGTTGCCAGGTTGTGCGAGAGACCGCAACCCGCAACTACCAGTATTTACAGTACAAGCGACTTTACAGAAAAACAAGGCCAACATAGCTTATAGTATAGTAGACATGGCAACTCTGGTGGTGATGTGAATGTGTGTGTGTGTGTGTGTGTGTGTGTGTGTGTGTGTGTGTGTGTGTGTGTGTGTGTGTGTGTGTGTGTGTGTGTGTGTGTGTGTGTGTGTGTGTGTGTGTGTGTGTGTGGCGTGGCGTGGCGTGCGTGCGTGCGTGCGTGTGTGTGTGTGTGTGCGTGCGTGCGTGCATGCGTGTGTGCGTGCGTGCGTGCGTGTCTGAAAGCGATGGTTGTTTGGAGCCCTACAGCAACGTCTCTATGTAAGACAGACTCATGCCCCAGTCAGTCACTGGGTGAGACCATTACACCACACTCACACAAACACATTGGGACACATGCACTTAGTGGGCGATGTCCAAGAGATAGAAGGCTCATAGCATCTCTGTCGGGTGGAAACCTCATTATGTCCAAAACCATTACTTTTCAGGATTCAAATAAAAATAGTAAAAGCTTCGCTCTGCGTTTCCAGCTTACAGATCAGCTACTTTTGATGCTTTGTGTGACACTGTAGGATGTTGAAGTAGGGCGTTAATTTACAAAAAAATAAACAAAAAAAAGGAGATACGAGGTTTCTGCCCAACAGCAACAATATATCAGCTTGTCTGCAGGCCTAAAGCAAACAAATATCCCAAAATATCTGCCATTTGTGAAAGGACTTTTGATTTGAGGACATTCCTCTATGGAATCCAAATGACTGAAATCAGTACTGGCAACTGAGAACTTTAATACATGAGGCCTGAAACTAAAAGTTTGCAAAACTCTAGAAATCTAAAATGAACAGACTGCAACAGGGTTTATAACAACAACAACAGGTCACAGACAGAGCTAACACAATCTATGAGTCAACGATCTGTGACTCTACTTTGCTGGAAAAATTCATGCACACATACTGAAAACACACCACAATAATGAATGTCACAGTAGTAAACGCAGCGTTTCAATCCAAACAGTCACTTGATTATTATTTAGCTATTAAGAGTTAGTTAGTGAATGGTAGATGTTCCATTCATAGCGCCTTTCTTTGGAGTGCTTTACAATGTGCATTGTGTTCACCCAATCTCTCACACACACGCACGCACGCACGAGAAGCTGTGGCTCAGTACTTCCTGAGCCACTGCTGCTCTACCCTTTATGATTAACCTCCAGGGTCTACAGAGGTGTCTTTTCCGTTTTCGGTTATTGTTGTTCATTCGTTGCTTCCCCACAATACGGATGCTTGGGGTTTAAGTGGATAAGCCATTCAATGCACACCATCTTGATGTGATGTCATACAAGAAAAACACATGTTACATGTTGTTTATCGGAGAAGCATCAACGAATCACGATACAAACACAATGAAGTCGAGACTCATGAGACTTATTGCCATTGTGGCCCTTATGGAACATGAACAGCCAACTGCAGGAATGCAAATAAAATGAATTATGTTACAGAGGAGGGAATGTGATATTCATTCAATTACTAGCTGATCCATTCAGTAACTAACTGTGTCATTCCTTCCTTCATTCAAACAATCCTGGTCACATGTATTCAGCTGACTGAGTGTATTCTAAACTCCTCATGAAGTTAAACACAGGTACACGCACGCACGCACGCACGCACGCACACGCACACACACACACACACACACACACACACACACACACACACACACACAGGATGAACCTAAAGCCCATTGGACAACCGTCTTCATTTCCCCAAGTACAGGAAGGAAAACAAAGAAAAAGCAATTAGCTTCACACACACGCCGCGTGCGCACACACACACACACACACACACACACACACACACACACACACACACACACACACACACACACACACACACACACACACACACACACACACACACACACACACACACACACACACACACATACCTCAAAGTCACTGTTTGTTTCAGAGATTGCGTCAATGTAATGATAATCCATGTGAAGTCAGTGGTATTCCACAATAAAAGACCCTCTCAGTAGCAGCAGACAGCCAGTCAGGCAGTCTCTATTGAAGTGGTATTCCACAATAAAAGCTCCTCTCAGTCAGTAGCACCAGTCAACATCCAGTCAGACATTATAGTCTTTCTTGCAGAACACCAGCAACAGGCCCAGCTAAAATGCTCCTGAATGAACGTATCACTTCCCCACTGTCAGCGCACACCTCATTACATAAACACGCCTCCTTGTCCCCGCCTCTCCAATTGGCATGCAGTGGATTTGCATGGCCACGCCTCCTTGGTGCGGGCCCTTGGCTTAATTTGCCAAGCACTCTGCTGCCTGGGACCAGACTCTAAACGCACCGCCTCTGCCCCCAGTTTAAGCCAATGAGTGGCTAGTATGCAGATTATTACTGGCAGCTCCATCAGCAGCTGCCCAGCAAATTCCTCCATTAGGTCCTTTTTACACCTTCTAAATTAGTTAACCACTTTCAACCAGACATCCATATTTTGAACAAAAATTGCAAAAATAGCCAATCTACAAGCTATGTTTGCTGATTCTAAAACAGGGGTAACATGGTTATACTAACACTGAGTGAGAATGTAAAAAAATTTAGAGTGAGAATAATAGTTATAGTTAGTTAATAGTTAGTTAATAATAGAACAATAGTTTCTAAAAACTAATGTTGCTACTGTATTATGTATAGCAACATCTGAAATGTGACACAGATGCTGTCCCGAATTGAAAGGTATAAAGACGTATACGTAGGTTAAATGGTAAATAAATGGTAAATGGTGCATTTATAGCGCCTTTATCCAAGGCGCTTTATATAGATTGTGCATCGATTTACCCATTCACACATACATTCATACACTGATGGCGGCGGAAACCATGCAAGGCACCAACCAGCACATCAGGAGCAATTTGTCTTGCTCAAGGACACTTCAACACTAACTCTGGGGGAGCCCGGGTTCGAACAGGCAACCTTGCGGTTGCCATCCACTCTACCCCTGAGTCACCGCCGCCCCACCGGTTACAGCTCATCTAAGTATAGGCAAAGGTTTCAAAGTATATATACTTTGAAATACAATGAAAAGCAAAAAAAGAAAGAAGATAAAATCTAGTTTGGAATCTTCTCCACAATCTTCTCCGTCACGTCACCCAGCCCTATAGTGCCCTCTCAGTAAGAACAACATGGTGGCGTCACGTCACCCTCTCACACTCTGTCACCCAGCCCTAGTGGCCTCTCAGCTGGCGGTACCAGGCTTCCACTGTCACCAGACCACCACACAAGAAGAGTCCCCTCTGTGTGTGTGTGTGTGTGTGTGTGTGTGTGTGTGTGTGTGTGTGTGTGTGTGTGTGTGTGTGTGTGTGTGTGTGTGTGTGTGTGTGACAAGCAGAGAGGCCATCAAGTGAGAGACAGTCACACACAACTACATCTTTTCATCTGCCTACATAGTGCACACAAGCGCACATGCACACAAGCGCACACGCATACACACCCGATCCATTCATCGTGATAGATGTTGGATACTCAAAATGACACTATTCATTCTACGAATAAACCACACACACACACACACACACACACACACACACACACACACACACACACACACACACACACACACACAGAGTGAGAACAGGGCCATAGCAAAAAACTGTTCTCATAATCTTACTGTGGCTTATTCTCCACTACAGCCTTGTAATAATCACTTGATTCTTCAGGAACTAGGACTTTTTTACCCCTTTGGGTCTTGTATAGAAATCTTAAGAAAGGGCAGTGTCTTATTCTATAAAACAAGAAAGGTGGAGCAGTATTAGGTATCTCTCTGTGTTCAGTGTGATGTGATGCTGGTCCCAGAGGTGGACAGCAGAGGACAACACTGGAGCACAGAACTAGGTTAGGATCACAGCCTCCATTCCAGGCTGTTGGCACCTAATCTGATGCTTTTATCTGGACGTGAGAGAGAGAGACAGACAGAGGGCACTTGAGGAGAGAGGCAAAGGCACAACTCACTTTACAATGAATTATACTGCATGATATATAGCCTCCCCATTGTGTGTGTGTGTGTGTGTGTGTGTGTGTGTGTGTGTGTGTGTGTGGGTGTGTGGCACGTGCGTGTGTGTGTTTTCTTTTTTGTAAATTAAAGCCCTACTTGATCACACTACAATGTCAGCATTGAATTTGAATCCCGATCAGTAACGGGTTTTTGGACATATGAGGTTCCCACCCAACAGAGACGATATGCCATGAAAGGATGAGAAAAATAGACAAACATTTGGCAAAAAATAGATACACATTTGGCAATAATACACTAACATTAATCAACAACAATTTAAGCCAGCAGATTGGCTGTTTTCACTATTGATGTTCCGTGTAAGTGGTTCATTTGTGCCGTTGGGAGTAAGAAGTGTATGTAACCTGATCTCAATATACCAGCCATCACTGGCACTGTGCCAATTTATACCACAAAGTAACAACTAACTGAAGCAACCAGACAGTAACAGAAATACACAGTTTTACGTCAACAAATAAATGACAGTCCAGTCACACACACACACACACACACACACACACACACACACACACACACACACACACACACACACACACACACACACACACACACACACACACACACACACACACACACACACACACACACACACACACACACACACACACACACACACACAAATGACAAAACACACAAATGACAAAACAATGAAAGTTAACAAGTGTGCAGTGAAAGAGGACAGGAAAGCTGTATTCTTCACAGACAGGAGAGGTTTTCTATGACTTCCACTCCGGGGGGAGATAGACAGACAGTCCCATCATGAGGGCCATGATTATCATGATGGTCTGAGCCAGAGAGCTGATAGAGCCCCCAGGGACGACTTCACATACAAGCATGTTTCATTTATACAAACAACACAAAACTGAAACACGTGCATGCTGCATGCACCCGCAGCACGCATGCACGTGCACACACACATGCACACACACACACACATGCACACGCACACGCGCACACACACGCACACACACACAGCTCAGACGGACTAGACACGGCAATAACATGCCATGTTTGCGGTTGGAGGATCATATTCCAGTGTAATTAAAATGTCTAAACATATCCCTGTTTATGTTGTAAGGTCATATGGCAGCGTGCCAAGCAAGCCAGAATGGCTTTCTAGATAAAAGTCACACACACACACACACACACACACACACACACACACACACACACACACACACACACACACACACACACACACACACACACACACACACACAGAGGGTGCACCCAATACTGGCATACAGGGGACCAGGGCAGCACTGCAGGGCTGGGGTTAACATTGGGATACAGTATGTTGGGCTGGGGCCTACAGTGGAATACAGTATGATGGGTTGGGGCCTACAGTGGAATACAGTATGATGGGTTGGGGCCTACAGTGGAATACAGTATGTTGGGTTGGGGCCTACAGTGGAATACAGTATGATGGGTTGGGGCCTACAGTGGAATACAGTATGTTGGGTTGGGGCCTACAGTGGAATACAGTATGTTGGGCTGGGGCCTACAGTGGAATACAGTATGTTGGGTTGGGGCCTACAGTGGAATACAGTATGTTGGGCTGGGGCCTACAGTGGAATACAGTATGTTGGGTTGGGGCCTACAGTGGAATACAGTATGTTGGGCTGGGGCCTACAGTGGAATACAGTATGTTGGGCTGGGGCCTACAGTGGAATACAGTATGTTGGGCTGGGGCCTACAGTGGAATACAGTATGATGGGCTGGGGCCTACAGTGGAATACAGGGCCTAATGACCCTGCAATAGTATGTTTTGAGGGGGGCTATTAGTGTAGATGTTCGTCTTACACAAACATTAAATTCCCATTGACAATGAATGGCGAATTTACGTCATGTGGACGAGCAAATCGGCTGTTTTTGTCCTACACAAAAATGTAATTCCCATTGACAATGAATGAAGAATTTACATCATATGTGTCTGAGCAAATAAACATGTTACGTAATGATGATGTACGATGATAAGAGCGCCCCTCACTTCACATGGGTGTGATTTTTAATTTTCTAAAAACCATGTTGGATATTGGACCTCTTTGGGAGCCGCATTTGGCCCACAAACCGTGAGTTGTCTCACGACAACGATTCTCTACTCATCACAATGGACACAACACAGCTGCTGCTGCTGCTGCTACTGACACATACACCAGACATGCTAGAGAGGGTGGCGCCATCTACTGTCTGTGATTGGTGTGTTTGTATGTGTGTGTGTACTTACGAGGCTACTATACTTGTGAGAGCCATAACCACACATATAGCAGATAACAAATAGACATTATGAGGACAATTTTCTTTGACCCCACAAGTTTTCTTTTTTATTATTGTATTTTTAAATTATTTTTGATTAGATGAAATTAAGGAAAATATTAATGTTTAGGATGTGCATGCTCTAACCTAACCTAACCTACCCTAACCTAACCTGTCCAACCTGTCCAACAATATCATACAATATATAGAATATAGAAATTCTGGAAAATAATGCATGAATCAATTAGCGACTTCAGAGACAGAAGTCGCTAATTGATGCAGCATGAAAGGATGAATAAGTTAGTAACCAAGTTTAAACACAGTGCAAGTAGCAATCAGTATCATGTGGTGAACTATAACAGTTCTGCCCTAGATACGATCAAAAAATGTACAATTTATGCAGCGGCTTGCGCAAGATAATGTCCTCAAATAGTGCATCATGTGCTCTGTCGTGGTGGTGGTGAGAGTATTTACAGGTTAAAGACAGCGGAACTGGCACTTTGGGGACATTGTTTAGAGCTTATACAACAGAGCCAACAAAGAGTTTATCCTCAGCAGCATAGTGATACGATTGAAATTCCTTTTTCCACCAAAAAATAACGTTGGTTCTTTTCTACCAAAAAATAACGTTGGTTCTTTTCCACCAAAAAATAACGTTGGTTCTAGAACTGGTTCCATTCTAGATCTCCCCAGTTACCCCAGGTTCGATTCCAGGCCTGGCCAGCAATGTGTTGAACATGACATGGGGGTCTTAAACCCATTCGCCTTTTTTCAGAAGCCCCTTTAGGACAAAACACTGTGCAGCATACTGTAACTGTACCTCTTGGTCATTATGAAAGACAGATGTGTTCCAGGGGAGTCCCCAGCATAAGTAGTTAATATAGCATCACAATGATTTTAACCACTTTAACCATATTTTATGCTTATAGGCTATTCAAAAATGGCAGATCTACAAGCTCATAGCATGGCACAAAGTGGTCCGCTACTGTGAGAGCTTGTAGATCTGGTGTTGCTGCGTGTGTGTCCCTCATTTCCTGTCAGTCTACTGTCCTATCAAATAAAGGCATAAAAAAACTGAAAAAGTTTGAGAACTAACTAATCACATGGACTGTAGGGAGACTTTACATCCGGGCAGATTATCCACCACCTCGGCAGGAACACAAACATTGTTCTATGACAGCAGCAGGGGGAACGACTTGAGGAGACGCTGAACCTACACTTCCTCCACCATTCAATTAAGGATCTTTATCGGACACATAAACATTCCTGTTAGGAATGGGCTTTGTTTATTCCCCCCTCTCTCACAGGGTTCCGCGTTGAGCGGAACAATGGCTCACAAGGTCAACCGCTGAAGGAGAGCTTCCGTTTGAAGGACTCTCAAAGGCCGAGGCGATCACAGTAAAAATCATTCCTTTGTTTCCAGTCATTTTCTTCATTCCACACATCGTATCGAAAGTGCTGATAAAATAAATAAATTATAATTGTATCAGTGTTTGAATTCTAGAGAATGTTCATAAAGGCTTACTGGTTAGCCACTTAAAACTGCAGCATCCGTATCCTGGGGAAAAACTCTCGCCGAAAAGAGCAGATCTACAAGCTCACAGCACGCCGCACAACCTGTATCGGCTATTTTCAAACGAAGATATTTAAAGAGACACTAGTATAGAGCTCTGAGGCACTCCGCTCAACAACGGAATGGGGTTTCATATCTGTCATTATCAGCTATATTTTAACAGGTCAATTTCAGCAATATGATGTGAGTGAGCCTGCAAGTTCATTCCTATAAGCTCTGCTGTAAATAGCTTGAACTCCAGGACCCCTGGTTGGTTAGAGTGTGCCGGTTGAGTAAACTGGCACACTGGGCCTGCAACCACCCATGGCAGTGTTTCTATTGCTGGCACTAACAAAACCTACCATCCCGTGCCAATTCCTAAGTGTTGGGAGTCGAAACCGGAAGCCATGGAACGGATTCAGCATTCCAATCCTCATGTGGTGGGTGTGTCAGCAATAATGTACTGCTGATATTTGACAATGTGCACATTTGACCAATGACAGGCACGTCTATAAGTGCTGCCTTAAATTTGGAGGATTTATTTTATTGACAGGATCAATAAAATGCATTAAAAGCCAGCATTCTTGTGGTGAGTTAGTTGCTTTTAATGAAAAGCAACTAACTCACCACAAGAATGCTGGCTTTTGAGGAGGCCAGCCACCTCTTTAGTCCATTAGCACTAGCTGTACCCTTACTTCCATAAACACTAACGCTACCTGCAGGTATAGACAGGCTGCCCTGCAGACGACATGGCAGTGCAGATACACAGATTTGAAAGATATAGCATCTGGTAAGCTCTCTAAAACACTGACTACAGCATTCTTATAGACAGCTATACTACTAATGATCCAGTCATAGCTTGTTATCTCAACCATATATGCTTGGTGCTATCAGAAACGTAAACATGCTTTATTTATTTATTTTTTAAGAAAAAATGCATGCATATCAAAAATGCATGCAACTCACATGACCATAATTGACCCTATTATTTACAATTTCAACATCTCTTTGTTCCCGTTCTTTTGTACCTCCCTAAGCGGACGTCAGCGGAACGAAATGTGTCTTAAAATAAGCTCCCAGACAGCCTTTAGCATAGCTGGAAATCACAGCTCTCGCGTGTAGAGGTATAATTTGGCTCTGCGCTTGAGCCACGAGTGGAGTGGGCTGGGTTCCGGCTGGCTGGCTGGTGAGAGCAGGAGAGCCATGGTGGTCAGTAGCATATTGTATGGTGGAGGCAGGAGAAACCCTGCGTGGATGGTGAGAGCAGGAGAGCCATGTTGGTCAGTCAGGGGCAGGGCTGGACTGGGACAAAAATCCGGCCCGGTCATTTTCGCGTGAATTTGGCCCAGACCGGCCCACCACAACCAGCGCACACAACTCTACCGCCCACTCCGTCGCGGCACACACAAACAAACAAGCCCTAATACCACCACTTTTACAGAACAACATAAATGATACAAACCAACAGACAACTACACAACCCTTTGTAGAGGGTTTATTTGTCACTCACTGATACAGGTACAGTGAAATTATCATGATGGCACTGGCAGAATGGCAGCACGCCCGGACCTTTCCTGGTGTGCCGCCTATTGGCCTGCCTGCCTGTTTTTTTTTTTTTAATCATGGAGGCCCCCTACGGTCGTGGCCCACCGGGAATATGCCCGGTATGACCTGTGGCCAGTCCAGCCCTGTGGTCAGTAGCATATTGTATGGTGGAGGCAGGAGAAACCCTGCCTGGATGACAGTCTGCTCTTTGCCATCATGCATTCAGTGGTGGAAGTACTCAGATATTTTACTTAATTAAAAGTAGCAATACACCCCAATATACAGCAAATAAATACTCTGCAAGTAAAAGGCCTGTGTTGGTAATCAAAATATACTTAAAGTACCAAAAGTAAAAGTACTAAAATGTTTGAAATTAGCCAATCTACAAGCTCAAAATGCGTTGCGATTTAGTACTTGAGTAAATGTACTTAGTTCCTTAATTACACCATTGCATGTACTCGTACCCTGAGTCATCACATACAGCAGATGACCAGCCAACAGTTCATGTCCACATGCAAGAAATCTGTGGTTTATTGGTCTAGGGGGGATAACTGTATCTAATATGTTTTACTTATTTAGTTTGATCCGTCTGAATGGCATTTTACAACGTTATAATTGTGTTTGCTTTGCTTGATGTTCTGTGTAAAGCACATTGAACTGCCTTGTTGTTGAAATGTGCAATGCAAATAAAACTGCCTTGCCTTGAATAGGAGGAGATATACATGTGTCACTTAATGACGTGTCACTTAATGCACGCGCACACGCACACACACACACACACACACACACACACACACACACACACACACACACACACACACACACACACACACACACACACACACACACACACACACACACACACTCAAAGGGTGAAGCCGTCTCTAACAAACGGACACGTTTCGTCCACCCAGGCCTTCATCAGCGTTTTCAACCTACTGTATCTGCAGCCTGTCTATCTGCACCACAGCCTGTCTATCTGCACCACAGCCTGTCTATCTGCATCGCAGCCTGTCTATCTGCACCACAGCCTGTCTATCTGCACCACAGCCTGTCTATCTGCACCACAGCCTGTCTATCTGCACCACAACCTGTCTATCTGCACCACAGCCTGTCTATCTGCACCACAGCCTGTCTATCTGCACCACAGCCTGTCTATCTGCACCACAACCTGTCTATCTGCATGGCAGCCTGTCTATCTGCACCACAGCCTGTCTATCTGCACCACAGCCTGTCTATCTGCATCACAGCCTGTCAATCTGCACCACAGCCTGTCTATCTGCACCACAGCCTGTCTATCTGCACCACAGCCTGTCTATCTGCACCACAGCCTGTCTATCTGCACCACAGCCTGTCTATCTGCACCACAGCCTGTCTATCTGCATCACAGCCTGTCTATCTGCATCACAGCCTGTCTATCTGCATCACAGCCTGTCTATCTGCATCACAGCCTGTCTATCTGCATCACAGCCTGTCTAGTCTAGCTCCCACATTACATGAACATAACAGCAGCTTGTGTGACTGATTGCTGTCTGACTCCTGCATGGCCTTACCTAAATGCTCCTGAAGACTTCCAGCTCTAAATGAACAGCCACACTGCAGCACAGCTCAAACAGAGCTGTTATTGTGTGTGTCTCTCACTCTGTGTGTGTGTGTGTGTGTGTGTGTGTGTGTGTATGTGTATGTGTATGTGTATGTGTATGTGTATGTGTATGTGTATGTGTATGTGTATGTGTATGTGTGTGTGTGTGTGTGTGTGTGTGTGTGTGTGTGTGTGTGTGTGTCCTGTATGGCGGGACATTCTACAAGTGACGTGATGTAAGAGTCTGGACTGCACTTCCTGTTTTGCTAAAGGTGCCAATCTAGGAAATGACCTGAAGATAATCTGAGATTAAATGCCTTGTTTTGCAACAGTCGATTTAGCAACCCCGAAAGTGGTGAAGTTGTCCTTTAGGATGCGAGTGTAGATTTATTACATCATATACATATGAAGGTTATAATTACACCCTTACATTACATGGAATTAATTTGTCCTATTAAATGAGGAAAAAGGAACAATTTTCTCTGGAAAAAAGTCTCATATAGGCTATGTCGACAAGAAGAACAAATTATAATAATATCCTTTTGTGTAACAACAATTAATACATAAATATAAAATAATACTATATAGAGCTTGATCTCACAGAGCGGCAAACCTTAAGCGTATATGATGTAACCTGCCCGGCACCTTCAACTATGCAAGCACTGTATTGCATCTGTATCAATTTCTGCAAGTCTGCAAGCACCAGTTGAATCAATGTCCCTATAATTTACTAGAAATGTGCATGATGGCCCAGGCCGTAGCGTAACGGTCTGAGCACCGGACTGGTGATCCAGTCGCGGTGTGCCGCGGGTTCGACTCCCGAACCCGACACGGCCTTTACCGCATGTCATCCCCCCATCTCTCTCCCGTTTCCTGTCAGCCTACTATCTGTCCCTTAAAAAAAAAAAAAAAAGGCGTAAGCCGCAAAAAAAAAAAAAAAAAAAAATGTGCATGACTGACCAAAATCATTTGGTGCAAGATCAGAGTGAATGACATGTAGACTCAACAAAATGTAATGGTCACATGGAACAGAGTAACTAGGATATATCAGGTAAACATCAAAACTAGCAGCTGTCCCTAGACACACAGTCACACACATGGCTATCTAAATAACATAACATGAACTATCTAAAAGATAGTATGTGAAGTATCTATACACAACATACTGTAGGTCTAGAATAACTTGCATGTTTCTAAATGGGTGACAAAACGTGCTACAAGGAAAGAGGGGTGCTAGGGTTTGAGGTCCATGCAGTTACTCCAGTTTTTGGTGATAGCTTATCACCGCGGTGTAGTTTTTAAAGGGTTGGAAAACTACACCATTACATCAGTCGCGGTGATGATCAGCTATCACCGCGGACACAGACCCATCTCTCTGTTTTTACTATCAGACAAGTCTTTTCACTCTGGAGCTATCACCCCGTTCACTGATTGGTCTAGAAGTTGGGTAAACCACAGGGAGGGGGGGTCAATCCATAAGTTAAGGACATCACCGTGAGTATGATGGCCTCAACTCTTATCACCGTTTTAGGTGATAAGCTATCACCTAAAACGGTGATAACCTATCACCAAAAACTGGAGTATGTATGAGCCTTAAGTGCTACAAGGAAAGAGGGGTGCTTCGGGGTGAGGTACAAAACGTGATACAAGTAAGAAGGAGTGCTAGGGGTGAGGACTCGGAGTCAGAAGAGGTGAGCTTATAGATTACAGACCATAAAACTGTAAGCTCTAAAGCATGTAATTAGACCTGTTCAGTTTATATGAGGAAAGACCACAGATGAAAGACAATCAATATAGTACAGTTGTAGTCCATAAATAAAATCCTTCACCCCAAAAAGAGGAACGTGGCTTTACAAGAGCCCTAGTAATACTAGATAAAGACCACACATTCTAGACCACAGTTATGGACATAATTACTAACTGTCTGAACTGAATACCAATGCTAAAAACATTTTCAGTGTCTTTAGAGTTTAGAGAATAAAGCAAAAATACAAGCTCACAGTGTGTCACATTACGATGCAATGTGAGCTTTTAGATTGACTATTTCCGCCATTCGTCGTACGATAGTATATAAGTAAGTATATGGCTTAAATGGTTCATGGACAGATCCCAGTGAGAGGAAATGGATGGTTGGTATACAGATGACAGATCTGAAATGCTCATGACTTCCCCTTTCCTCCGATGAAAAGATTTGTGCCCCCTACAACACACGTGCAACACACACGTGCACATGCACAGTTTTTGGCAATCCTCTGCAGTGGAGTCATTTGACCTCTACCATTTGACCTTTGACCGGGCAGGGCAAGGCAGGGAGGGGTAGGGTACACAATCTGAAACTTAAGTCTGCACACCAACACCACATCTGCACACCAACCAGTTCCCATAATTAAAGTATTTTTCAGCAACAGTGACGTTTTGAGCACAAAGATCTTCCTCATGAATACAAGTCTGAGATGAAGGAGGATAATAACCATTTCTTTCAAGATCACAATTGTATAAATCTGGATCAAATTATGTGCAAAGACATAATGTTTATATATCCTCCCCGTTCAGTCTGTCACTCTGCCCTTTGACCTCCCGATTTCCTGACGTCCCTCGTGGGTCGTCTGGAGTCGTCTAGCGATGGACCCGTTTAAACTTCTATCTCCCCAGTGAACAGCAAGTGAGTGAGTGACAGGCAGGCAGTAGCGCACAATGAATAAGCCCCCTGGCCACTGTGTGATTGACACTCCAGACACCACATGAGGAATCCCTCGCTGCCATTCATTATGAGTCCGTTAGCATAACATCTAGGCTCTGGGTCCAGTGTCCCACTGAGAGGTTTGTTTTTAAGAGCCTCTCTAAAAGGCCTGCATGCTCTCACACCTGTTGGAGAGACTTGAGGCTCTGAGCGAGCGTGCAAAGCGATCATCATGGACATTAGATGTTAGATAGTGTAAGTCAGTCAGTGGTTCTCAAACGTTTTTGTGTATGTATTTGGTCGCAGACCCCATCTGAAAAGGTTTTGTTCCAGGGACCCTCAGAAGAGAAGATTTGTGTTAAATTATTTTAAAGAATAAAAATAAAAGGTTCTCTCATCACTTCCCTCATCATTTCACTTGTTTATCCATCACACTGCACAAGTTATCTTTCTCCATGGACAAACCGAAATCACGGTAAGGTTTTAAATATATCACCAGTCATATATTGATTGCCTATAATGGATACCGGTACTGTATGTGAAGACAATGGAAACAAAATGTTAGGAGCCTGATATACTGTATGTATATACAGTATCAGCTGTTGAACTATGTGGGTTTCACCTGTGAATCAACTACACTACAGTACTCTTCTAAATTCTGGGGAGCCCTCACACTGACAAGCACTTGTAGGAGTTTAGGCATTGCATTTAGTTTGACATGATTCCACAGATAAATATTGTGAAAATAGGCCCAGGCGGTGGCGTAACCGTCTGGGCACCCGACTGGTAATCCAGTCGCAGTGTGCCGCGGGTTCGACTCCCGAGCCCGACACGGCCTTTACTGCATGTCATCCCCCCATCTCTCTCCCGTTTCCTGTCAGCCTACTGTCTGTCCCTTCAAAAACCAATAAAAGGCGTAAGCCGCAAAAAATATCTTAAAAAAAATATATATATTGTGAAAATAGCAGTTCTACAAGCTCACAACAGCTCGTCAGTTCACTGTCATCTGGGGACCCCCTATAAAATGAACAGTGTGGTTCTGGCTGTGTGCCAGACAGTCACTGAGCTGTAACTGTACCTACAGTAGTTCAACAGACGTTAACGTCACGGTCTGGAAGCCATATGCATATATAGTTTGTAAAAACGTGTACGTCACCAAGAGGGGGACCGCGTCTGAAAAGCTAGCGGCACTCTGTTTCTGGGATTTAAACTCTAGCCCACATGACTCAGAATAGAGTGACGGTGCTCTGTTTTTGTAAACATTGAGCTCATTCTTGACGAGAACATAGTGAACCAACACCAGGATGGATAGAAAGAATGTCGGGCTCGACATACCTTACAAGGACAAGGAAAATGTCGTGAACAAACACGGCTGTGCTTAGATACTTTGTTGAACGTTATGTCTCGGTGCCGTACAGCCGAGATCCAAGCCATCCTACGTCTTTGTAAGCTCGTCAATCTGGGTTCCTTGATGCCATCTCCATGCTGGAGCGTGACCTGCTGTGGCACTTAGCACTTATGTACTGAGCGGCCACTACCACGTGACACATATGTTGACGCCACCTCAAGGATATTTTGGTACTCCCTATAAAGGCTAGATGGCGCAAGGAGGAGTCTCCAGGCATTGTTCACCAGCGGCCATCTTGCTACAGTCTTACATTCTGTGGTAGCTGATGATCAGCTAAAAAAAATACTCATAACTTGCTCAAATTTTGACAGATTTTCAAACGGTTTGGTTTATTACAAACATTATCAACCTGGCTATGATTCAGATCATTTTATAACAAACCAAACAGTTTGAAAATCGGTTGAAAATCGAGCAAGTTATGGTTATTTAAAAAGTACATGCCGGCTAGACACAATGTTATGAGCGGGCGAGCTACCTGAAGCAAGATGGCCACCACGTAGCAACGTCGCTCTCCATTGGTCTTTCTTATCTATGCTAGAAGCTCTCTGGTCCTGGACATGATGCTAGTATGTCGGAAGCATGACACTTAAATAAAGAATCAATCATCAATCATATAGTCTTTGGTATGACCCGGCCGGGGAATCAAACCGCGACCTACTAGTCTCAGGGAGGACACTCTGACCACAAGGCCACTGAGCTAGTAGAACCTATAAGGTAGGTGGACATTAACGATGACAAACAGCTGGACGGAGGAGCAACAGGACCAGGAGTGAAGTCAAGAACAAAGTGTGGTCTGGCGGCCTTCATGTAATAAGCCATGACAGGTTAAATGGTTCAATTAGCTACAGTAGATTGGCTTATAGCCTAGAGGATATATCTCACTTCCCATCATAACAGATGACAGGCTAAACTTAACATGTTAGCCGGCTGCCAAGTCCGACACACACAATAAAACACTACATCAAAGGCCCATAGTAGGCTCAGTGGGCAGTAAGCTTTCTACCAGTGTTGCCAGTTTTGTGAGAGAAATAAGTAAACAGGCCTACAAAAACAAGCCCAAAATAAGTGAGTAGGCCACATGAGCACTTTAAACCTATATGCTGTAAATCAGCTATTTGAAAATAGACGATCTACAAGCTCACAATGCATCGCATCAAAAGATCTTAAAATAAAATGTGGGATTTGGAAGATTAACAACAACACTAATCTGGAAGGGGGCGCCCTGGCACAAAATATTTTCAGATACTTTCAGGTTTAGGGACAAATGCAATGTTTGCACAACATAATTGGAAGCAAGCCCAAATAAGCACATACACTTTAGAAACAAGCCCCCCAAAAAAGCCAGCAACCCGCAACTTTTAATATTTACAGAAAAACAATACCAAAGCTTACAATTATGCAGACATGGCAACACTGTCCATGATTCTAAACAGGCGCAATGTTCAATATGTCACCAGTTAGCATGAAGCTACACAGTCCCTTCGTTAAGACACCAACAACATTATGCTGCACACACTACACTAACAGGCCAGTCTGAAAGGCCCAGGGGCTAGACTAGACGGACTGGGGCTTTTGAACAGAAAGATCATCATCATATACACACACACTCACACAGACACACACTGTGGGAAAAATACAAGGGAGAGAGAAGGAAGAGGGAAAAGAAGAGAGAGAGGGGGGGTCAAGTGGATCAAGCAGTGTGTTGGTCCAGTACAATAGATGTCAGACTCAGGAAATTCCAGCAGAAGCTGGGGAATCAAACACCAGGGAATCCCCAGCTAAATATGTTACTATATACACTATCACAATTTTAACCACTTCAATGACTTCATCCATGTTTTATACATTGGTTATTCTAAAATAGCAGATATACAAGTTCACAGCATAGCTGTGCACTTGTACATCTGCTAATTTGTTTTGAGAAAGTAATTCTCTTCTGGGGGTCCCTGGCATAAAACATATTCAGTTGGGGGTCCGCGACCAAATACGTATCAATTTACAGTCAAAGAATCAATATGCTGTATAGGTTTGGGCACTAAGGTTGGTGGTTCTATGGCAGAGACGCTGTCATGTCAATCCACAGTTTATTCAGCAGACTATGACCCTGGGGAGAGGTTGTGTTTGGGAACATTCAGTGGGGCATGATGATGTGTGCTTAGGCTGCTGGGCAATGCCACAGGGCCAGAAGGACAGCACAACTGTGTCCCTTGTAGTTATATCTGAAGCTCCACAGCGGGACTGAGCAGCCTCATGATATATACTGTACACACGTACTGTATACACACTGTACACCAGTGCTTCTCAAACCTTTTTGTGTCAAGGACCCCTACATTGATATGTATTTGGCCGTGGACCCCCATCTGAAAAGGATTTTTTTTTAAACAGCAAAATCATTAAACATTTACACTTTCAAGGTTTTTCAAGCTCATAGCTCATAGCCCAGCACAAAATAATGTTCTGTGAGCTTGAACATTTTTGAACATTTTTTATTTGTATAAAGTATATTTATTGGTTTTAACAAAATTAAGGACAGATCTGCTATTTTTTTTATAACCAATGTATAAAATACCACCTCTGTACACAACATATATTGTTCATCAAACGTAATAATTGCCCATGACTCAAGCTGTGTACGATGGTTAATGCTGCATGTGATTCTATAATCCCACTTAGTACATGGTGTGTGTGTGCATCACCAATGCAAAGACTAAATCACATAAATAAGGTAATCACACAATTCAATTCAAAGGGCTTTATTGGCATGAGAAAACATACGTTTACATTGCCAAAGCAGAAAGAGAATCACACAGGTGCACCTGTTGAACTCATACTTTGCCCAACTGCAGTCAGTGTCCTCTGACTCTGACTAATCTCATCATTTATTTAGAATCACATCCCATTGCTGTGATATATTTTATTCATCCCCAGTGCTTCTTCCTGCATGCTTTGCTGCAGGATATCAGAGAGTTTGGAATGATATCATTACTAATCATTCTAACCCTAAGAAGGGGTTTTTCCCTAAAAGTGTACATGCCAACGGTCAGTGGACAATTCTGGCACTGGCACATGATACCAGAACCAGGCACAATTGTACTTAAAGCATCTCAATATGTGCCAGAACCAACATACAAACTTTGATATCTTTGACAGACTTGATTTATTTTTATTTCTTTACTACCATTTGCTACCATTATTATTTCTGCAGAATTACGTGAGGAACCAAAACAAAACAACGTATACTCTTACAGACAAACACTTTCTTTATAGAGTTGATTCAAGATTCTTATGATAAGAATCTTGAATCAACTCTATGAAGAAAGTGTTTCCGACTCCAGTGAAGTCATGTTTCTGAGCTGGAGTACAGCCTGTTTGGTAACCTCAGTTTGGTAACCTCAGTATTTAATATCAAAGAACACAAATGTGCACTAAATGTGTTGTCCAAGTGGAAGATGAGATGACCTAGAAGTGTCGGTTCTTTGAGAGGGCAGTAGGTATAGGTGCCACCCATGCAGGGCCCTTTCCTGCTGTGCTGTGAGGGTCCATGTCTCAGACCTGTACAGCGCAACTATACTGACTCCACTGTAGCTACGTAACAGGCGCCTCTTGAGGCCACACTCCTCATCCCATGCAAGACATTCCAGGCAAGTACCCTCTTGACCTTCAGATGCCTCTCCGTCAAGGCAGTCCAGTCCAGGCAGTAAGATATTTGAAGACCTCGACTACCTCCAGCAGCACCATCCGTCCCAATGTCAGTGGCAATGGGTTTGTCCTCCGTGTTAAATGCCAATAGATTTTGTCTAACACCTTCCGCGCTTTATAGTATAATATGACAAGATACCGTGACTGCCGGGATTGTTTAGTTACCTTTGGAGCATACCAGCATACCACTTCAGTAAAGATATAATTGGGAGCATAAAATGGTGTGCGGATTTTTTTCATTTCTTCATTTGTGACCTTTGGAGCATACGCCATCATATTTGCGCCTTTGATCCATGAAAATCCCCCTGAAAATAGTCCCATGATTTGTTGCCTTGCCGAAAAATAATCCACCGCCGTGATGCGGAAGAACAAAAGGAGGATGAATCCAATTGTAAAACCCAGTTCACTTGCATTGCACTCATTTTCCCAGAAGCCCTTGCAGTCCAGTGCATGGGTCGATTTCCGGTTATGTCATCATAACGCGTCGGCCCCGTCACGTTGTCTGCGACAAAGCCGGTTTTTCGAATTAAACATATAAACCAAATAGCGGGTTTAGCGTATTACGCGTGGAAAGACAATGGAATAAATGTCGTGTATGGCGGGTTATGCGGTCAATGTGTTGCACACCCACACCCACACCCACACCCACACCCACACACACTTTGATCCTCTCAGTTAACCTATTGTGCAACTACTTCCAGAAACCCTTGGAAGTCTCTTTGAAAGCCCCATAATCTGTATTCTTATACTTTAGTGTGCCGGTGTCACATCAGGCATTCGCTCAAATTAAGGGATTCGATTTTTCCACAAGGCAACAAACAGAATGTGCTGCTAAGCATCTTATTGAAGGGATTTTGCACATTCGGAACGCAGACAGCAATCTGCATGTTTACATGTTTTCGTGTTCTTCCAGACTGTAACAACTTCTAAGTATTCCCTGGAGAAGAAAATGTGAAGCTATTCCTCCTAACCAGTTATTTACATTCTACATTACAGTACTGTATGGGATTGCATTAATATAATGAAACAGGGGCACAGGGGAACAATGTAACTTCTCATTGAAATGTTCAAACGATGGGATATCTTGTTTCATCATGAATTATCTAGGTGTCACAGTGTGTGTATGTGATGTACTATGCTTTGTTTTACTGTACTTTTTATCAGTTTAAGACAACCGTGTGGCTGGACTGTGGACATTAAGATGGATTTGTGTAGCTCTGTGTTGTTCATCTTGTGATGACAGCTGTGTCTGTTTCAACTCAACCACGCTGCGTATGACATCTGTGGGAAAATTTGAAGCATGGGTGGGCCTGGAAGGAGCCGTGGCATTGCATAACATCACACAAGACAAAGAGTGTGCAGTACCGCACATTGTGTTTGAAGGAGGCAATCATCTTCACACCAGCGCAGCGCCAGAATTCCAGTGTGTTACCGGGAACCCGAAACAGTATTTCACAAACTACAGACAGGGGTTATATTTTATGGCATTTTTGGGAAGTTGATCCTGTCCAACATATCTCAAGTAGTCTGGCAGAAAGTTGTTGTTGATGTTTTGCTATAGATCCTTTAGCCAAGCTGAAACTGATTTACGGCCAGCTTCTGTTAAAGGTTGGAGCCACAATAGAAGCAAAGTTCCCAGTAGATCTTAATGACAACAACACTGCTGCTGAGTAGCGCTTTAAGTCTTTATTGAGCCCATAGCGCCTATGCTCACTCTGAATGAGCAGACCTGTTGCAGTGTTACAATACTTTTGCTGTCGGGCAGAAACCTTGTATCTCCAAATAATCTACAAACTCATTGTGAGCTGCAATCTGCTATTTTTGAAGATTTCGGACAAATCTTAAATGGAACCTAAAATGGAAATGACTTTCCCCCAAAAAAGTCTCTCGATCTGTATTATAAATGAAAAGTATTGGCAGGAGCTTGTGACTAAATAATAACATTGGATGCATTTTTTTCAATTTCCTGAAAAGTAAACCGTATTGGACATAAGGTTTGTGCCAAACAGCGACGATATGTTTATCTAACTTTACTTCCCAATTTCCCCTGGACCCTGAGCCAAGAAGCGTGCCCCTTCTCTACTGTATTACCATGAGAGGCTTGTGCAATGTTATGCTCTTGGCATATCATTTTGGTTGAAAAAGACAGATCTGGTGAGAGTGGAATTACAGACAGAGATGGTTTACGATATGAGTTGTGTATCAGTCGCCACTAAATATATATATATATATACACACACACTCATAGCTTTTTGCATAATTGTGGTTGTCACCAAGTCACACCTGGACTTGCCTCACGGCCACTCAAGTGTGCCTTGGCACACTGTTTGGAAAGCAATGCATTAAGTATATGCATCGTGGCAGGGCCAGTGTGTAAAACACTTACTGAAGGATGTTTACAGAACTAGCATTCATTTCCGTCTCGCTATAAGGCTTAGTGCAGCAGGGTTTGCAACAAGTTGGGCTAAAATGTGAAGGCTGAAGTTGTTCTAGCTGAAGTATGCACGCTGCTGACTTAGGAGACTCCAGCAAACTTGCGTCTGACTCTGGGCTATAAATAGAGTTAGCCTGAGAATTCTGACTAAGGTCAGCCATCAGATTGCTGCTTGCATTATTGCAAGAAAGCAATGAGGGAAAAAATCCTGTGCATGCACACGCCCACCCACACACACACACACACACACACACACAAAGGCACACATGGAATTACGCATATTTAACATTTCTATTTCTGTATGTAATCTTTCACTGAAGACTGATTTATACTTAGAAGTGTGCCCGTGTCGCACATCGGAAAAAAACGATCTACAAATCTCTCAACTCTCTCAGCTTGGAATTGGTTAGTGTGGTGGTACGATGCGCAACCAAACTATAAATCAGGCTTGAGTTGAGCGTGAGGTTGGGGTACTGATGTGTACCCTACATATAGGTCCATTCCGCACCATGGAAAGTACTCTAGAACCATGTGACATGTCCTTGACTAAAATAAATCAGGCCTTTTTTAATTTATGAGGTAAAACATTTTCGAGCATGTAGGGAAGTGTGTCATACTGCATCCCTTGGTGAAGCTTAAAGATGAGAAAAAAATGTAGAAGTAGGCAAGATGCCCAACATGTGACTTGATGTGCCCAGTTTTAACCACTTAAGTCCTATATATAATGAATACCAAACTACTCGCCCCTTTACCAAGCCGACGGAAGTGCGCTGCCTGGTATTCCTAAAGTAACCGAAGTAGATTATGCTTAAACATTTAACCCAACCTTATTCCTAACCTTAACCTCAGTAAAACTATGCCTATACCTAAACTTAACCCCAGTTAAACTATGCCTAACCCTAAATAAATTTCTAACCTTATTCTCAGTAAAACAAAATAAAGAATACAAGAACAGTCAGACCAAGTGGTCGGCGTGAGGGGCGAATCGAGGGGCGAGATGGTCTATGGGCGACCATACCTGATACCTATATAATATACTGTATGCTGTTGATCGGGGTCCTCCAGGGGTCTATGTTCGGTCCCCCACATCATGGCGCGTTGCAATGCGATGTGAGCCTATTTTCACCAGATATTTTCCTGTTTTCACAATATTTTTGCCTAATTATTAAGACCTGCCCAGAATAAGGGCGCTAGGGTTGATGTGGTTACAGAAGCTTAGAGAGTCTTAAAGGGCCTGTTGCCAACCTCTGTCACTAAACTGCACTTGGAACGGAACTGCATGCGCTGATATTTCATCTTAAAGTTTAATAATGACCCATAGTTTTGGATTACAGTGGAGACCACTGCAGTTTCAAATGTCTTATGGTAGCTCATTCTGACAGCGGTAGTTTTCCAATTTCCTAAATTAATCCACTTAACTTGTCCAAAAACAGCTCGTTAGGATCCATTTGTGCCTAATAATGGAAAGAATAACACTCTCAGACACCATGGAGACAGACAGCATTTAAAATTTGCCGTCCAGAAAAGTATTCTTGAACTTAAGAGGTGAGATGGTATTTCACTTATTACTCTGTTAAAGCAGCTGCGGTCCTCTTTATATTGGCTAGATGTGACAGAATGGAATATTGCTTCTTATGAGCACAACATTGCTGCTTAGCTGCTGGACAATGGCTGCTTTGTCAGCATTATGTTCAATCATGCAGAATGACAATAAACACACACTTATCACATACTCTGCAAAGTGTCTGTTTATCTCTTATCTTGAGAGTGCAAAAACAAAACAAGCAATTCGACCGTACGTTACATGATCAAGTTTAGGTATAAGTTGAAACTATAAACCATGCAAGGCACCAACCTGCTCATTGGGAGCAATTAGGGGTTCAGAGTTCAGACGTTCGAATCCCATTCCGGCCGTTCTATCCCTGAGCCACTGTCTGCTGCTATGAACTTTAATCTGCTATGAACTCAACTGACTCCGTCAATTAATCTATGAACTCGACAGACTCCGTCAGTTAATCTGCTATGAACTTGACTGACACCGTCAATTAATCTGCTATGAACTTGACTGTCGGTTTTTGACGCGGTAGCCCATTTGCAGTTCTCTCGGTTACACTATTGAAGGTTTAAATAATGATGATCTGTTTGTATTGGATGATATTACGTCACCTTTGACCTCCCTGCTGCAGTACGAGTACATTTGTGGTGTGTGATGTACCCGTCTAACTGTGCTGTAATAATGAGGCTTGGAATTTATAGCGAATGTTTGTGGCTACCTTGGTTTGCGGTATAAATATGTTTGAGTCAGGAATTTTTACATGATGTGGATGAGAGCATAATATGCACCCTTCAAATCTCTTCATGCCACAGCATTTGTAAATACACCATTATTATTATTTTTTGTTTATGGATATGTCTGAACGATTATTGCATTTCCGCCCTTTCTCCTTGTGCATTACTGTCATACCTCATAACTCTGTTTTAGTAGATTACACTACAACTCTACATCTGGTGGTTTGGATTTGTAAACACCATAGTAAGTATACTGTATGACTGATTGTAAACACATTTTACTTCTTTTCCTTGTGTATTGTTCTTGCCAGTGGAAGAAATTATGAGATGAGCCCACAGCAAAAGCAAGTGCCCAGTTGGATAGATGTTCTGTGTTTCCCCCATATCAGTGCCTACTGTACATCTTACTCCAAACCTGTCTCTAATGCATTAAATGTGTAAGTCTTTGTCATTAACCTATTATTATTAGGGCGGCTGTGGCTCAGGAGGTAGAGCAGGTCGTCCAATGATCACTGAGTCGGAGGTGTCGAAGTGTCCTTGGGCAAGACACTGAACCCTACATTGCCTCCAATGAGTCGGTCGGTGTGAGCTTTGCCACCATTGGTGTGTGAATGTGGGAAGTGAGGACGCTGGCGTCGACTGTTCGCCGTTTCACCTCCCAATGTATGAATGAATGAACCATTGTAAAGCGCTTTGAGCACTTGGAAAAGCGCTATAAAAATGCAATTCATTATTATTATTTATTATTATTAGGATCTGAGCCTGAGGCCGGTTCTACAAATGCCTTCTAAAGCAGTAGTTTTTTTTTGTGCCAAGGACCCCCAAAATGATATGTATTTGGCTGCGGACCCCCATCTGAAAATGTGTTGTACCAGGGACCCCCAGAAGAGAGAGACAAGTAAGGCTTGTCAAACCATGGGGCCCATAGGAGCAAGAGCCTATGGGCTCCATTTTTGTCTGATCTTTCTAAATACACTGTTTTGGGATTTAGCAGTGGGGAATCCCTAAAACACCTCCGTTACCCGTTATATTAAATAATTAAACGAATCACCAGTCCACGTGCCTTTAAGAGCTCCCTTATCCGTTGCCCGTTAGTGCTATATTGCTTCATAGCCTTACGGTCTATAGCCCATGGAAGAGTGTTGCGTTGCTGCCTTGAAGTCTCACTTGTGCTGCTCATGCCGTTCTTTTCTTTTCTACACCCGCACAGAGCCAAGAACAGAGCCAAGAACACTCGTCAAAGTACTATGTAAGTAGTAAAAGTCAAAGTACTATGTATACTACGAAATTCAGGCTGTCATTTGGTATATAGATCGTGCGTGTAAAACTGTAGGCCATCTCTACGAAACGGTATCAAGCGAAAAGGAAAGGTTGGTCAATTGGATTAAACTGAACGACCAAATGCGTGGAATCGCGCACGCTGCACAATGCCCATGGCACAAACCAAATTACGTCCTTGACTATACAATTATAAACACAATGGACACAAGGAAGTGGCATGCAGGCACTCACTTCTGCTGATTATAGGAAAATTACAAAGAGATGCATATAGGAGAATAGGGAGAGATGACGCAGCCTTACTCCTCATGCAGGCGCTCGCCGCTCTACCAAACTAATTTGGCATGGCTTACGGGTATAAGTTACGGGTGGTTTTAAACTCCACTGTCGCTTTCCCAAATGTGTTTGACCAAAATAGCATTTTCCCTGAATCCCTCCTCATCTGCCGGTTATAGCGTCACCATGAGGCCAATTTCTGCAAAACACATTGTTTATATTAGTCGCACAGATTTCATCCAAATCTCACGCAAATCGGTAGACATGATCTCTGTAGTCATGTGATCAAGACGAGTCCCTTGGATTTCTCAGATTCTACACTGATTGGCTAAGATTGCCTTCCAAAGTTTTCAGAAGTAGCCCGTTTGGTTCAAAATGCTGCACATGTCCTGCTTATCCAGAATTCTATCCTCAGAGTTGCTATGAGTGATCTGGCTCTGCATTTCCTCAACAAAATGAAGAAAATTGTTGCAAAAAAAGAAGAAGAAAAAGTTTATATTACTTTATATTAAACTAAACATTTTGCCAAACTTTTTCTAGTTGAATATAAAATGAGCAATATATTTATTATGGTTTGGCAATGAATTTGATCTGCTTTTAGGTACTCAAGCGCATCAGTCCCAACCATTGGGACTCCGAATCCTCCGTACCCAAACAGCAGATCCAAAATGACAGATGGTATAGCTGCATGGTGTGGAGGAGGGTGAGCAGCAAAGTTTAAGCAGACAGCAGCGCAGCAGTATCAGTATGCAGCAGCAAGCAAGCAGAATGAACTTCTAGTTTAAATATGAAGATGGAACGAGTGTGATTGGATGAGTGAATCATGTGAATGAGAAGGTGATGCTGAGGTGGCCCAATGAACGGCCGCCGGCAACTGCACTGAGTTTCCTGACTGAACTTGCTCTGCGCATGTGACAGGCGCGATGCTCATTAGAAATACTAATATCTGCTGAACTACATCTCCCATCTGGGCAAGAGTATAGCACATAATCCATGGTTGTATTACTGTATTACAATTGCCTAGTTTATATACTGTGTATATATACATATTAGGGCTGCAGCAAAAAAATAAAAATAATCGACGTTCAATCGATACGCACGGGAATCGATTTTGAAATTTTGAATCGAATAGTCATCCGCGAGACGGCCCATTTTGGTCCGCGAGCCATGCTCGCGCCTCGCAGAGCCTCCTCCGTCCTCACGTCACGTGTTAACAGCTACAGTCATGCCGTCTAGCTTCTATCCATCCCTTATTCCCTGCCACTACAACCCCTTTGGAGCGCAACAAGTTTTGTTTGTCTGGAGAATGGAGATCCAACACTATGTCATATTATTAAAGGTCTGTGCTGCAGAGTGAGAAGCTGCTCCGCTCTGCTAATTGATCTGACCTATATATATTTGCGCAACTGACTGGCATAAGGTAGCCTAGTAATTATACTTATTTGGCAGCACCTGCAATTCAGTAACATATACACATTTCAAAAGGCTTTCATATGCTATTAATATTTTTTCTAATAAGGTTTGTCCTTGTGAAATGTGATGATTTTTGTATAGTTTTGGATATTAACAAATTAATTATTAAAGCACAGCATTTCTCCCAGGCAGCTATGATTGCGAGCCATGCGTGCGCCTCGCATGCAAGCACTCGTTTCGCTGCTGTCATAAAGCCTCGATTAAATGACGCTTTATTTCAGTTAATGTTAAGGCAAGAGGAGAAGAAAAAAAAATCCGTTAGTTACTTCGTTTACACTTGACAGTGTGTGTTGTTTTGAATGGTAGCCAAACTGTTACTTTTATTACGTTTTTTTTGTTTTTTGTTCCATAGAGAGCCCCCCCCGTTATTTCGAAGCATCGACGATCGAAACAAATTTATTTAGAAGCGTCGATCATCAAAATCGTGATCGAAGGTCAGCCCTAATACATATACAGTATACTGTGAATATAACGTATAAATTCACATTGTGAATGGTGCTTTGCCCCGATGAAGGTCACCATAATGAAAGCTCGACTTTTAATAAAGAAACTTGCATTGAAGTGTCCAAAGCCTCTTTCTTTCTTTCTTTCTTTCTTTCTCTTCCTTTCAGTTTTCTAACAAGCTGGCTGTAGTCATTAGTGTGGTGATTTATGGCATGAAGTAGTAGGGCATGTCATAAATGTTCCTAAAATGCAAAATAGTATAACCCACCAAAACCATAGCGTTGGCTATTCAAAAATCTTGAAAGTGTGAGAACTACGGACTTGGAAGAGATTTGCAGAATCGGCCTCAGGTCTTAATGGGATAGAATATTAAGTTAAATGCAGTTAATTCACCGTAATGTTCCCATTTCTCCAGGCGTTTACCCCTCTTCCCCTACCCTCCCATTGTCACACAGTATCATGGTGGCTCAATGATTGCTTTTCCCTGCAGGGCTGCAGACCAAATGCTATAATTCTTTGTGACAGAGGAGCACATCCCTATATATCATCATGCTCAACTTGTGGGGAAACCAGTCTTTGACTATGGTTTCTTTCATTCCCAGTTGAAAAAAAACTGTCCTTCTCTTGCCATGTTTTTTTTTTATTGAGGTCAGTCAGAGTACAGGTCATCTCAGTGTCTCTCTACAGCGGTGCCAGGTTTGTAGCGTTTTTTTGTTTGTATTTTTGCAGTTGTTCTGCTAAATATAAGGAGCACAGGTGTGAAAGGAAATTGTTGGAACTGAGCCAGTGTGGAAAACAAGACTATGGGGCTGTAGGCCAATGAGGGCAAGCAAAACAGCACATCATCTGTAAAACCATGCATTGACATTATTGTCTAATAATGGATAAAAAACAATTCTGCACTCACTGGCAAATACAGTAAATTACCACTATTAGTTAGAGCCTGGGCATTGGGCAATATCAATGTTATAATGATATTGTCATGTGATATATCAGAAATCGTCTGTGATTGTGGATATCGTCTATGTCGGGTGGAGAGCTCATAATGTCCAAAAGTGTTGGATCAAAAGTAGCACATCTACAAGCTCCAAATACTTTGAGCTTGCTGATATGCTACTTTCGATGCTTTTGTGCGTGACGCTGAAGAATTACTATGCTCTCACACACACATTGTTTTTTATTCCTCGATATCGCCAAGCCATGGTTATTCTCTCTCTCACTCCTGCTTCTCACTGGTTCAATCCTGTGTTACAAAGAACCAATTTCACAGCTCAGACAGCTCCGGGTAGCTCATTTCACTTGTATGTCATCTATCCAAAGTAAACAGAAAACGGTATGCAGGAATGTATGTACAGTATATACAGTATATACTGTATATTGCAGCAAAAGAAAAATAGCAGCACTGGTTCAAGCTTTTATGTCTGTCAAGACCTACTGTAATATTCCCCTTATGAAAGGTCAACCTCTCTCTAAGCGATCAAAATTACCCTCCAATTGGGCCTGCTGTATTACTGATACATTATGTATACCAGTATTATTAGTGAGTGACACACATTCATCTCTACAGGGATATTTTATATTCTCCTGGCTATTTTGATATATAGAATTTAGAAGACTTAGTTTTGATACTTTTGTGTGACGCTGTAGCATGATCAAGTAAGGCCCAGCGTTCATTTACGAAAAAAAAAACACAAAAAGTTAGAATATGGAGATAGAGGACAGAAACGATAAGTACAACCAAAGCAGATAGGTCGATGATGTTTACATTCTGTAGCTGGATGCACACCCCAACACCTCACGCACCACCAACTGATTCATTTAACGTTTGGAGACCTTTGATTCTGTTGTTTTTAGACGGCAAAACGATAATTCACAACTTCTTCTACGGCAATTCTGCCAGATTTTTTTTTTATTGAGGCTCCGCTTAAACAATGAAGCACTGGGTGGGAATATTTATCACACAATTAAAAACGTCTGCCAAGTGAAACCTGTTAGTGCGCTAAAGCCTCCGGATGTTTTGCTCCATACAAGCCCTCCACACAAGTGGCTGCATGGGGCTCTAAGAAGAGACTAGAAGAGGTTTACTGGCAATAAAAGATAAGGAAGTCATTAGTTGATTATGGTACTCCAGTACTATGGGTGCTAAAACTGGAATAGGCATTCATGCTACTCTGTGTCCTCTTAACCTTTGAAGATCACACGCACGCATATACACATGCTTGTACGTACAGTACGCACACGCACACTAGAACAGTTCTCAAAGTTTTTCATGTCAAGGACCCCCAAATTAATAGAGTTGGCTGTGGACCCCAATCTGAAAATGTTTTGTGCAAGGGACCCTCCAGAAGAGAAGATTTGTGTTGAAAATAATTCCAAGATTTTCAAACACTTTGCCCCTAGGGGCTCCACTTGAAGAACCACTGTACTATAATATTTATATACAGTTGATTACCAGTGACCACATTAATAACCACTGTACTATAATATTTATATACAGTTGATTACCAGTGACCACATTAATAACCACTGTACTATAATATTTATATACAGTTGATTACCAGTGACCACATTAATTCCGCAACTAACTGACCTTGTGAGCACATATTTTTATCACAAAGGCAGTAGTACAAGCAAGCACGCGTACGCATGCATGCATAGACGTGCACACACACACACACACACACACACACACACACACACACACACACACACACACACACACACACACACACACACACACACACGCAATTAAACCTCACACAAAGTCTCAAGTAGGCTAAAAGGAGAGACTAAGATTGTGCAATGAGTGAGTGAGTGAAGGAGAGGAGGTAAGGAAAGAGAGAGGAGAGGAGGGAGGAGGCATTGGGGTCTCCTCTGGGGAGGAAGGAGAGGAGGGAGGAGGCATTGGGGTCTCCTCTGGGGAGGAAGGAGAGGAGGGAGGAGGCATTGGGGTCTCCTCATGGGGAGGAAGGAGAGGAGGGAGGAGGCATTGGGGTCTCCTCATGGGGAGGAAGGAGAGCAGCTAAGGAAAGAGAGAGGAGAGGAGGGAGGAGGCATTGGGGTCTCCTCTGGGGAGGAAGGAGAGGAGGGAGGAGGCATTGGGGTCTCCTCTGGGGAGGAAGGAGAGGAGGGAGGAGGCATTGGGGTCTCCTCATGGGGAGGAAGGAGAGGAGGGAGGAGGCATTGGGGTCTCCTCATGGGGAGGAAGGAGAGGAGGGAGGAGGCATTGGGGTCTCCTCATGGGGAGGAAGGAGAGCAGCTAAGGAAAGAGAGAGGAGAGGAGGGAGGAGGCATTGGGGTCTCCTCATGGGGAGGAAGGAGAGCAGCTAAGGAAAGAGAGAGGAGAGGAGGGAGGAGGCATTGGGGTCTCCTCTGGGGAGGAAGGAGAGGAGGGAGGAGGCATTGGGGTCTCCTCTGGGGAGGAAGGAGAGGAGGGAGGAGGCATTGGGGTCTCCTCATGGGGAGGAAGGAGAGGAGGGAGGAGGCATTGGGGTCTCCTCATGGGGAGGAAGGAGAGCAGCTAAGGAAAGAGAGAGGAGAGGAGGGAGGAGGCATTGGGGTCTCCTCTGGGGAGGAAGGAGAGCAGCTAAGGAAAGAGAGAGGAGAGAGGAGGCATTGGGGTCTCCTCTGGGGAGGAAGGAGAGGAGGGAGGAGGCATTGGGGTCTCCTCATGGGGAGGAAGGAGAGCAGCTAAGGAAAGAGAGAGGAGAGGAGGGAGGAGGCATCGGGGTCTCCTCTGGGGAGGAAGGAGAGCAGCTAAGGAAAGAGGAGGAGAGGAGGCATCGGGGTCTCCTCTGGGGAGGAAGGAGAGGAGCTAAGGAAAGAGGAGGAGAGGAGGGAGGAGGCATCGGGGTCTCCTCTGGGGAGGAAGGAGAGGAGCTAAGGAAAGAGAGAGGAGGGAGGAGGCATCGGGGTCTCCTCTGGGGAGGAAGGAGAGAGGAGAGGAGGGAGGGGGCCACGGGTCTCCTCTTTGATCCTTCAATGAGACACACATGCTGCTGTTGAACCAGGTCTCATGGTCTCACTTCTAAACCCTAAGCTTTTCCTGTTCCAACCACTAACGCCTCTCTCCATACACTAGATCCTATTCTGACTTTGTGTTTTTTGGTAAATTAATGCCCTACTTGGTCATACTGCAGTCAGTGTCACACAAACGCATCAAAAGTAGTTTGTGCAAAATTGCGTCGTATTTCGAGCTTGTACTGTTACTTTTGAATTTCAATCCTGCAAAGTAGTGTTTTGGACATATGAGGTTTCCACCCGTTTCATCACACCATATACACTACGCCATTTTCCAACATAATGTCTAATAATCACTGAACACACCATAATGACCATAATATATACCTATACATGGCACCAATACACTACAGTATATTGTTTCAACATACTGTTCAATCACTGAATATGCCATGTACATCACATCGCTACACTACATTGATTCCACTAGGCACCATGTTAAATCTAATCCGGGACTGTCGGAACATCATTTTTTTATGAATCAAATCTTATTTTTACCACATGAATCCTATAGCAATATTCCTGTTCTGTACATTCCTGTATGCATGTACAGTACGTGAACATTCAGCGACAATTGGCTCTTAGGGAAAAATATCAGATCTACAAGCTTACACCGCATTGTGTTCAGTGTTGCAATGTGATGCGTTGTGAGCTTGTTAGAATATGACCGTTTGAGTTTTGGTGTTGAGGGGAAAAAAAGATGCAGACCAACTATAGACACCTGGGAGACCCTAGCCAATTAACTGTTAAATACCTGACAGTTATCTGACACTATATATAAAGTCAAATCTACAGTCAGTTTTAAGTAATTTAAGTAATTGAACCTACTGTAGGACATTTATCGTTTCTGTCGGTTGACCTTGTATACCCAAAACTTTTCAGAATTCAAATTCCTAAAAAGGAGATGTATAAGCTCAAAATACGTCGCATTGCAACGCTTTCTAAGCTTGTAGATCGGCTATTTTTGCTACTTCTGTATGACACTGACTGTATGACAAGGTATTTACTGAAATTTACGAACAAATCACAAAACAAATATTAATATGGCGATGCAAGGTTTCTACTCGACAGCAATGATACGATGCAGATATCATTCTTGTAAGAAATCATGAAAAAAGTAGAGCCGGTTTTTCATGATCTACAGTTAGTAAACTCCCTTAGATCCTCTGTGACACTGTGCAAAACACAACACTGCACAAACCACACACACACAGCCAAAACGAATACCAACTACATCACCTGCTGCCAGCAATAAGTCATTTATATAATGACACTAAATGTCATGTAGGATTAACTGTTTTTACAAGAGTGAAAGAACATTGCTGAGTTTATGCAATGACTCCATTAGAAAATATTCATGGAAATGGTAGAATGCCAGTGCTGTGGCTGAGGTTTAGGTGTCCATTTTCAGAACCCACACTCGTACAACGTTTGTACCTTCAAGCTCACAACACGCTGCAACGTGCTGAGAGCTTGTAGATCGACAAAGTTTGGTGTGCGACACAGGTGGACAAATTAGGTAGGTATATAACCATTTCCCTTGTGAGGACCAGGTAAATTGTACTCACAATGTCCATTTCTCAAATTCTACATACATTTTGCCTTGACAAGTGTAGCACACACACACACACACACACACACACACACACACACACACACACACACACACACACACACACACACACACACACACACACACACACACACACACACACACACACACACACACACACACACACACACACACACACACACACACACACACACACACACACACAGCAATGTGTGATATCTGGAATGAGGAAATTTCACACCCTCTGCACGCTTCATAAAGAAACACACATGGGTCCTTCAAGGCCTCATCGCACTTCAGATCTGCCTTCATACAAATATTTGCTCATTCTGGGTGAGCAGCAGACTCTCAGTCAGAGGTCAGAGGTCATGGTTGTGTGTCCACTGTCCAGTGGGTGGATGCTTCTTTCACCAGAGAGAGAGAGATGGGAAGATGCTTGTTTATTTTGTGCTAAATAAAATAAAATAAATCAAATCAAATCCAAGTGCCCAGGTGCAGGACAAACAATACATCAAATATTATACCGTCTGCACGCTGACAAAAATAAGCTCCACTGTTTTATTGCTTATTAAATATTCAACATTTCAATCCAAGTGATGGAAATCCAAACAATTCCTGATGACGATGAATGAAAAGCAATAACCAGTGGATCTTATTTTGCCAGTGTGCAGACCTTATTTATCTTATCGTTTTTAGCATAGATTTAACTGCCATTTGGCACATGGCAATGTGAATCATATCATTTCATACTGTGCGTTGGTTAAGAATCTTTCGTTTTTTAGACCATACAGTAATGCTGTCACCCGTTACAGTATCTATAGGATATCACCCAATTTCCAAGAACCAGAATCAAACAATATAAATTTTACTCTTCAGTGGTTAAGACTAAGAGGGTGCTGCCGCATCCCTGTCGTATTTATAAACTCACCCAGTGGGTGAGCTTCTCTGAGCTGTGGGATAAAACATCAATGATGCATACACCGAGGCTGTAACAGTGGGCATTTAGCCTGACAGGGACACCCCCAGGGTTCTGACACCCCCAGGGCTCTGACAAGTTTGATATGAGGGACAAACAATCGAGTTAAGGAGCTGATAGCCACACTTCACTGTACTGTAAGGGCCGATTCATACAAACAGTGGTAAAATAGGAGTATGAATCGGTCCTAACAGCAACACATTTTGTGAACTGTATGAGCGTGAAAGTTCTTTTTAAGTAACACTTTCTTTTTTTCTTTTTTTTTTTTTTTTTTTGCCGCTTACGCCTTTTATTGATTTTTGAAGGGACAGACAGTAGGCTGACAGGAAACGGGAGAGAGATGGGGGGATGACATGCAGTAAAGGCCGTGTCGGGTCCGGGAGTCGAACCCGCGGCACACTGCGACTGGATCACCAGTCCGGTGCCACTGCCCAGACCGTTACGCTACGGCCTGGGCCTTAAGTAACACTTTCAACCGGCGAAACGTTTCGCTTTTTTATGTTTCAAAAGTTACAAAAACAGGCGATTGGATCTACAAGCTCACAAGACATCATTATGACAAGCTGTGATCTTGTACGATCAGCTCTTTTTGCCATTTGATACATTAGGGCTTAGTGGCTATAAAGTGGTTTTGGCTGGCTGGCAGGGACATTGGCTAACGTCACATCATGTTCTTCTTCTCATATCAGAGCTAATTTACTCCACGGGAGAAGTTGCATGGTCAGCCAAATATAACTTTGAATGCAGTAACTGGCATTAAATGTGATCACGGCGGTCTACCACACTGTACCTCCTCCTCTAATGTACAACAGCAATAGTCCTACTTCTTTATCACTGGTGGACCATTTTGCCAAGTCATCATTATCTTGATGCAAAGAGGTACTTCCCTTCCCTTCATTATGAATGCGTCTGACATCCTCCCGGTGGAGACTCATCTCTCTCGGTCCATCCCTGCACCACATGGGCGTTTCACAAGACCCTTATCGTCTGTGTCGGGTGGAAACCACATATGTCCAAAACTGTTACTTTTCAGGATTCAAACGGGAAGAAAAAAAACATAGCAAAAGTAGCAGATCTGCAAGCTCAAACACGTCGCAAAGCTGCACATTTTGAGCTTGTAAATGTCTGCTACTTTGGATATGTTTGTTTGACACTGTAGTATATATGATCAATTAGGGCGATAAGAGGTTTCCCGACAGCAACGCTATGAAACCACTGCAGAAAGGAAGGAACCTTCATGGGATAATGACAATAGGACACTAATTGTAATGGCATCTTCAGGGAGCATTTAACCCTATCATGCCTTCTCCCCATGCATTTACCACTTAACCTTCTGATTTTTAGATAGATGGTGTACTGTTTCATAAGGTTCTTCATTTCCCTGACTCATGTCTGTTAGGCAGCGATAATGTTATAGTTTGCGAGATTGAGACTTGGCGGCTGCTTCCAAGCATTTCTTCCGGGGAATAAAACAGTGCCTTTTCCGACAGCACATGGTGGTTGCCAGCTATCGGAGGTAATCACAATTATTTTGGACCAAAATGAATGTTTATTTCACAAGCATAATATTGATATATTCGTAACGTGATATTTTGTTAAACGCTCTGTGAAAGTTATTATCGTCTGTGTATTATTAGTGAAAATGTCAACATGACCTAGCTCTGGTCCATAGCTCCAATGCCTTAGAGCTATGGAACTGTTCTCTTCCTAAGCTCGCATAAATGCAGACCAGCCTCTCGCCTGTAGCGTAAATATAAAAGACGTTTTACCTACTCACCAATACAAAGGCGGTTTGTGTAACATTTTTGTAATGTACAGGTACTTTCCTTAGTGGACGCACTCTGAGCCAGAAAGCGATCAATTTTCTCCGGAAGGAAAATCTTGTCTATGAGATTTTTCTCTTGGCAATAAAAGAGGGCGCAGTGGAGTAACTCAAAGTATTTATTTCTGGTGGAAAAACAATCCCTTTCTGGCCAAAAAGTGCATTTTATACATGTGGTACGTGGGGATCTCAGAGTCCACTAAGGAAAGTAGGCTTTCTAATTACACAAACCGCCTTTGTATTGGCGAGTAGGTAAAAAGTTTTTTATATTTCCGCTATAGTCTGCATTTAATGCGAGGGCTAGAAGCAAAGAGTGGCAGAGCCTTAATGCAATGGCAGCAGAGGGCATTAGGGCTATGGACCAGAGCTAAACATGACCCATGAACTTTTTTGAAAAATGTAACAATTTGTATTGGTTTACTGCCCAGCTCTGTTTGTTGGCGGCTTGGCGCTCCACTAACATTGTCACTTCCTGTTTCTCACTGCTTCCTTCCTGTCCCTGGCCTGCTGGGGCCTGGCCTGCGCACCAGGCACAACGTGCAGCTAATTGGCTGCTTGCCTCTTCATCACTGTGCAGATGTCCCACGCCAGGCCCTACGCTCGCTCCTCAACCTCCAGCCCTCCCCAGTGCTCCGCTGAGGGTGACCCTGCACATTCCTCTGAAGCCTCCGTACAAGCCAAACTCCCCTAGCATTACCAAGGGGTCCCGGGCTATTAATATACTCAAGCCCGGTTCCCATGGCCTCCACTGGGGGTCCCTGCACTTGGCTATAACTATGGCTAGAGAGAGAGAGAGAGAGAGAGAGAGAGAGAGCAGCATCCCACTCTGCCATCCCCCAGAAATGATGAGTGTCTTGGGACAAACTGGATGCTAATCTGACAGAGGGTGGTGTCGGGATGGGGAGTCATTACGGACGCCCATTCTTTCTGGTGATGCACGTTAAGATGTCTACAAGCTGCAGTATTTTCTGCACCCCCCCCCCACGGGCTGTCCTCTAACCCTCACGGGACAGATCCTAAATCTGTCTTTGACATCTGAATGGATGTTGTTGCTTTATCTCTGCCTGTGGAATTTTAAAACCGTCTGAACCACTTAACCCAGATATACTTTGTTTTACACGACGAATAGCAAAAATAACTGATCTACAAGAAGCTCACCAACAACACATCACACCGCTTGAGCTGGTATTTGCTAGTTTTGTTATATTTTTGAGTGTTGCAACCACTCCATTACGGAGCTATGTGTGTGGGTGGGTGCGTCTGAGCACGAAAACAGCATGGTTGTTTTTCACCACCTGTGCGCAACCTAACACACACACACACGCACATATTAACTGTATATATGGTGATTCCGGGTGTGCCAGTACAGTACAGTACAGTACAGTAGAGGGTACAGTAGAGGGAGACCCCTAGACGGTAACTCTGTCATTTCTCAACCGGACGCAGGGCGACTCGCCGGAATCGGCCCGGTACCCTAGGTGCGTTCCTATGGGTCCCCCCGGGGACCCCCACACGGAGTTGCACCACTCACTTCACACGGGTGTGTTTTTTGTGGACACCATGTTGAAAGATATTAAGCCCTTCGCTATCAGCCATTTAAAGATGACATGTTTTGAGGATTGTCTACCCATCATACCCATGACTATCGTCAATCTATATAAAAGATTAGACAGATGCCTGGGTTGATGGATGATATCTTGGACTGACAGCAACCACACTGAATCACCAATATCATGGCATTAGATGATATATTTTTCATCTTTGGTTAGTGGCCCCAAACTGATGTTTAATTAATGGGTCAGTAATGACCTATATACAGTACTTGCTTCATTCATGACAAATTACAGAATAATTATGTTTGTGAGTCTTCCGGGTTGCGGACATTAAAATCCCTGATCTGTAGTAGAATGTGGTAGTTGTTTTTTCAGCTGTTACACAGTTGAAGCAATAGTTCTTCAGCAGTAGCAGATCATGACAATGACAACCTCGCGCTTTCAGCCTTTTTAATTGTTTTGTTTACTTGAGAACCAGCATGGATGTGTGACTTGGGTTAATGCCATGGGACCTGATGGCTGTGTGTGTGTGTGTGTGTGTGTGTGATGCATGCTCATTTTGTGGAGACGAAGTGACAGAATGTGCATGGCAGGGACATGCTCCTCAAACCCCTCCCAACCCCTACGCCCTCCCCCCACCGCCACCAAACTACAAAACCACTTCCAGATGCTCCCAGCATGTTGCAGGATAGTGGGAGGAAATGCCAAGCGAGCTCAGAAGAATTAAGAAGAAGAAGAACGTGGAACTAACCATATAGGATAGGAAGAGATGGGAACAGCAATGTACATAACATGATGAGGCAGAGTGGTCCTTTGATGCTCTGCTTTGGAGGATGCTGCTAATCTCATCTGGAGTATAACTGGTGTTTGTAGTTTGTTGTTGTAGTTATTTTCCTCCCCAGTTTAAGTTGTCGTGCCCTGCTGGGTGTGGTCCTAGTGGACAGACAGCTGTCCTTCGAGGCACACATGGCATAGATCATGTACAACACGTGGAGGATCAGAGCTCACCAAGGAGTCTGACTGGCCTGCAGCAGGCCTGCAGCTCCTTACCCAGGCCTGCAGCTCCTTACCCAGGCCTGCAGCTCCTTACCCAGGCCTGCAGCTCCTTACCCAGGCCTGCAGCTCCTTACCCAGGCCTGCAGCTCCTTACCCAGGCCTGCAGCTCCTTACCCAGGCCTGCAGCTCCTTACCCAGGCCTGCAGCTCCTTACCCAGGCCTGCAGCTCCTTATCCAGGCCTGCAGCTCCTTACCCAGGCCTGCAGCTCCTTATCCAGGCCTGCAGCTCCTTATCCAGGCCTGCAGCTCCTTATCCAGGCCTGCAGCTCCTCATCCAGGCCTCGGCTATCATCTCCAGGCTGAACCGTTGCAACTTCCTCCGTGCTGCTGGTCTTTCTGTGTTCCGTCCACTGGCTTCCGCTCACTGCCCGTGTCCAAGTCACAAAACCCTGGTGATGACCTACACACAGGTCAATCAAGAACATGCACCCCCTTACCTAATCAGGAGGACGCATTGTTGACAAATGCGTCCATTTAGCATTACCAAAGCCCCCTCACACTCTCTTCCCAGAACCCTTGTTATTTATAATACACATCGTCTCAGAGGATGTTTAGACCAGTGGAGTAATATCTGGTAACATAAACACTGTCTTCCATTTACATTTTACAAATCTTAAGTTTTGCTGTTGTCCTTCTACTCAAAATAAATATAAATAAATAAATAATAATAATCTAACTATAAATGCACCAAGTGTGTGTGTGTGTGTGTGTTCGTGTACGTCTGTAATCGACATACTGTAACTCGAGAACCGATCACCCCACCTACTTTGACACACACGTTCCACACCCGTGGAACATATCGTGATATGTATCTATCTATCGTGAGGTTGCAGACAGCCCTAATCAGGACATCATCAAACCCCACACCCCTTCCTTCCTGCTCACTTACAGTAGATCAGCTCTTGAAACCTTTCCCTGGACAACAACGCTTCACATGTCCTACTAGACTCTTCTCCCATCTGACTCCTAACCTCGCGTCACCATGCAGGCTTTGAACCTCGGAGGAAAGCCTGGTCTGTGTAACTAAATCGCAGTGTGATCCGGTCTAGGCGTGGTTTAGACCAGATCATACAAAATAATAATAATATTAATAATTGTTGTTGGGGTAATGTTCCGGTCGGCGTCGCTTTGCTTGGTCCCCCCCGTTAGTTTTTGCCAGTCGCTACGAGTTGGAATAAAATAAGGATATACCAAACAAACTATTTCAAGAAGTACTTTAAGAAACGTGTCGGATTCATAAGCCGCATTAAGCCTTTTATTGGGTAGGCCCTTAAATTATGATTCCCTTGATCACGGCAAATTTTGGGTCATACGGATGTTCCTGTTAGGGGTTCCTGTCTGATGACTACAAATCAGTGACTACAACATGACATAAGATATTGTCCACTCACGACCGGATCATAAACCCAGAAAGGAATCCTTCCCAGGCTACCTGGCTCCTAATCTGTGGAATGACCTCTGACCTCCCCACCTCAATCAAGACACACTCAGTCACACCGCATTTTCCACAGCAGCAGTCGGTAAACTCCCCTCTTCAGTCTCTAAAACACTCCTCCCTACCTCACACCTCAACACTCCTCTGTCCTTGTATCACGTCTTGTTTCATATTGTTTGATAGGTGCTAGTCATCCTATAGTGCAAATTAGAGCATAGCGGTGGGTGTCATTTCTGAAAACTCTCCAATTCATTTTTCCCATAGAGATTTACAAAAATATTGATACCAGAATACCACGGCCACTGCTATGCTCTAGAGCGGTACGTGTACCTGTGCTGGGTACATGTCCCACTGGTAGGCCTACACGAGAAGGGAATCCCAAGTTTGACAATGATATAACATTATGTTGTGATATAATAATATAACAGGGGTAGGCTACTTGAGGCCAGTCAACTGTCTTCCGTGTTTTGATACGATGATGTGCGACCGCGATGCACCCCCACCCTCCCACCCCCCAGCCATGCTGGCCCGCGGACACTTTATGAACTGTCAGCCGGTCCGTGGTAATAGAAAGTTTGGGAACCCCTGCTCTAGAATCTATACATAGTTCAAATATGTTATTTCAATAGGCATATCATTTAGAGTTTAGACAGTTGCTAGGTTTGGTGAGAAGAGCGCAGTTTGCCCGGCCACTGCTACAGAGCTGACAATGAGTGGCAAAAGTTTGAAATAATCATGATTTGACATATCGCACAGCATAATGTATGTCCTTCCTTTAACTACAGTTCCACACACGCACACGTGCACACACACACACACACACACACACACACACACACACACACACACACACACACACACACACACACACACACACACACACACACACACACACAGTGTAGACAAAACAAATACTGAAACAGATTTGACTGATTCTGACTCAGATTTGAGCACTTAGGTGCAAGGAAAGCAAGGAATGTGTTACAGTAGCAGGTTGTGACATGTTAATAGATTGATAGATAGACCACTGCAAAGGGCATGAGAATCATGGTACACTAGTTTGGATGTAGAGATTGTTCTGATGTGCATGTGTGTATGTGCATGCATTACAGAATGCACCCGTGTTCCTGATCTGCACGTGTGTCGCAACTGTGTTCTTCTAATGTTCTTTTCTGCTGCACAGGCTATGGATCTAGGTCAGCAGAGAGAGAGTGTGTGTGTGTGTGTCAGGCCCACTATCAACTGTAGGTGCCTAAGCACCATAAGATACAACACTCTAAAGGATGATGTATAACCCACACGCGGTACCAGATGCTATGATTCATTCGCATTGTAACACAAATAGTTAAATCTATGCTACAATGATGATGAGAGCAAGTAAGTAAGTAGGGTCCGACACCCAACCCCAAACCCTATCCTATAACTCTAACCTCACACGGCACGGGTGAGTTTTAACCAGCAACGCATGTCGGGAGCCACGGGTGAGTCTTAACCAGCCACGCATGTGTCAGACTCATGCATACTGTGAGTCCGACACAAGGACCACTGGTGGTCCCTGGACCAGTGTTGAGCCAATTGATCACCATAGCAACACCAGCCTAGGCCTGATTAGGTGAATTCCCAACACCTGCTAAATCCTCCAAACCTGTATCTTGATTGGAGTCAATATCCACTCTCCACACTCAGTCACTCACACTCCTCTCAGTCATGCAGCTGCCAGCTACACAGACACATCCCTGCAGGCACACTTTGGTAGGCCTATAGCCATGTCCTGTTTGGATGACAATATTGCCTTTCCAACAGATAATATAAAAATAAAACAGAAAGAAAAGAAAAACGATTATCGATTATTAATTTTAATAATCGTTTTCGGGTCCCGTTTTCGGGTCCTTGATTATCAATTAATCGATTAATCTGACCCATCCCTAATCCTAGTATAGAGCCATCCCACCCTAGCATAATGAGCACGGGTTAGGTGAGTCCTAGGTGGAAATAACTATATATAAATGTTTTTGAAAAGCACACATCTGTGAGTATCAACAGAGTTAGGCACCGCCACCTATCTGTCTGAGTTATTGGATTTATACAACTAGCAAATTACAATGCATGCTCGCGAGCACCCGTATGCGCACACACGCGTCTGTGTACATTGCATGCCATTACTTTTCAGTTTCATATACAACTGACTGTTCATTTGTTTGAGCGCTGCAATAAGAGAGTCCTTTATTGCCCCGTGCCTTTCCTTACCACACACAACAAACAACGTGTATACTATATCGGCTCTACTTCTGTGGTTAAATGCTTATGGTCTTGGTCTTGCTTCTTGACACATGACCACCTCTGTGCAGGGCAGGCCTTATGTGCATTAATGCACATCAGCCACAACAGTGGTTTAGAAGCCGTCAGTCAAAAGGAAAGGGGACGGGTGTGGCGCTGAATTATCTGTCGTGGGTTCGCCACTTTCTGTGCGACGGTAAAATGAGAAAAACAGACACAGCTTCAAGGGCGAGGAGGCCAGGGAGGAGAAGAGGAGAGGAGCAAAGCTACTGCAGCAGCTAGCTAGCTACTGTAGCTAATGGGCTAATAAAATCCAAGTATAGACTGTACTGCCCATCACTGCGGCTGGAATGGTTAAGCAAGCAACTAAAGGCACACAGAAGCTAATGGCTGGTTGAGTAAAAGCCACAACGGAATGTATGTGTGGTACACAGTACGCGCAGAGAGAGAGAGAGAGAGAGAGAGAGAGAGAGAGAGAGACAGCAAAGTGATCTGTGGCCACTCGCTATGCTTCTCTGCCCAGTGTTGGCACTGCCCAGGAATAGTGTGACATCCCTGTCTGTGTGTGTGTGTGTGTGTGAGGGTGTGTGTGTGTGTGTGTCATTTTTAGGCTGGTAAAAAGGAAGCCGCAGTCACCCCGGGCTCTGACCACACCCCAGACGGACGGGCGGATGGACAGACCATGGTCAGGCAGCATGGCATGCGATGCCCTCCCGCCCGTCACGGGTGGAGGACATGCTGGAAGTGCAATTTGGCAACAGAAACTCCCAATGCAGGACTTAATTATTGTTTTGATAGGAGAGATGTAACATTATAGCACTTCTAAAGGAACACCAGAGAATGGGTGTGGTAATACCATACACCTTGATTATATTCATCAAAACCAGGACACCAAAACAGTACCAGACCCTATCACTTGAGTTGGGATCCTTTAGCATTATAACGATTCCGGTTGCTTAACGGTCCGATTCTTTAACTGAGAGTGTACAAATGGAACCAAATGGTCCATTTAGTTCCATTTGTACACTCTCAGAATTAGCTTTGAAATTAAAAGATTTGAGAACTACCAGTACTTTACTTGAATAGCAGATGTGAAGTGCACATACCAGCTCTAATAAACTGGATAATTTGATTGGCTCAAGCAGCAGATTTGTTGAGCCAATCAGATGACCCGGAACAGGAAACGGTAATGCCACCTTCTTCTAAATGGAACTAGACTCATGCACTGATCCCGTTAGATCCCTCAACCCAAGAGCAACTGAGTGTCAACATGGACTGCTCTCTCAGAGCGTCACTGAGTCTGAACTTCTTCTGACAGGTAGGGCTGTCACAATAATGTCATCTTCCTTGACAATTAATTGTCATACAAATAACTGCGATTATCTCAAATAATTGCGGTCAGGCGATTATGTACTAGAGGGCCCTCACACATACAGGTACGTCGGTCGCACCACATGCCACTGAAAGGTCTCCACAAGGTGTGCTGCTGCGCCCCAGCTTTTGCCACGTAGGTTTGGAATGCTACCGAGGAAGGAACCCATGGTGGTGTCACACCCATAAGGAGGAGGATCCACCCCTCCCTACCCCCCTGTGAACTGTTTGTGCTTCAAAACAAACACGCCCCCCTTTCATCCCCTCTGGTCTCCCAGACCAAACACAGCTGTAGGACGTGGGACGCACTGAGAGGGGGGGGGTGGATCTGACACTGAGGTGACAGGCTGCTGGCTACTGGAAATTGGTGGTGCGTGCTTGTGTGTGTGACAGACAGACAGACAGACAGACATAGAAGTCGTTCATCACTCCAAAGATATCCTGCTGACTGCTCTGAAAGATGGTCAAGTTGGCTTGAAGAAAGACTCACAGTTACACGACTTAAGTTCCATTCTAAAGACCCCCACGAAATGAGATGATACATCTCAAAGGGTTTATCCTTTCAATAAAGTACTATATAAACCAGAGTCTTAAAGCTAAACCAGTCTTAACGCCCAACCCGGGCACTAGACGTGCACATATGCACACACACACACACACACACACACACACACACACACTCGCACACACCTCCAGGCAAAAGCTCAAGAGAGACCGTGACACGCCTACAATTACTGAAGAAGTCTGATCTGTCACTTTCTGTATGACAAGGAACAAGAAAATCTGGGTTGTGAGAGATCACGCCTATTTTCACACACAGCTAAACAACCACCTTGACGCACAGCCAAGAATCCTCACAGGCAGCAGACATATGCTGCTGCATAAAACACGCTCATCCACCAAATAATTACACAGTTCAACTTCACACCTTAGCCTCGGTAGGTACCCAGGCTTCACACCTTCCTTGACTGAAACACACTGTTGGTGCATGAAATGAAAACGTATTTTCAGATTTTTTTGCGTGTTTCTACAGAGTACATTTTGACCCAAGGCATCAAGATGTTATCAATCACTGAAATATGAGATATACAACGCCCTGAAGCATCTCCGTTATTCTTTTGTGCAAACCTCATTCCACGGAGTATATATCAATAACACGTTACTGATATGCCTGGTTTAAACGTAGTTGCACCCGCAGTGTCACGCACACCCAAAATATCACATCTACAAGCTGACAACGCTTCATGTGAGCTTGTAGATCTGCTATTTTAGGGGGGTTACAGCATAATTACTACACTGTAGTCCGTCAGTGTGCTACTGTATATCGTTTTTCCAAGGATGGCTAGGGAAGAGTTTTTGTTATGTCCCCAGGACGTTTTTGTGTTATCTTTTAGCTTTAATGTCTGACTGTACCATGTGCTGTTTACATTTCTGACTATCTAAGAAATAAATAAACAAGGCAGAGAGGTCAACAGCAAGGCTTTGAGGCTTGTGAGGCGAGCCAGTGCCCATCCGTCCACTGGCTTTGTGCGTCGACAAGCGTGCCATCTGAGTCAGGCTAGTCAGCCAGTATACGTGGATGGAAGAAATCATATGTCACATAAAGCAAAACGAGCTCCCCCCATCCCTCAAATGAAGTGTTCCCCAGGAAGCCATCCTGGGAAAAACAATATGACCGCCGCCATCGTTTGTCAATGAGAACAGATCTTCAAGCTAACATTGTGTCACGAGTCACGACGATGTGATGCGTATAAATTAATTCAAGGAAGACGGCGGTTTCTTACCTCATCATCTGATCACAGAAGGACACGATTCACCAACAGAGCAGAGGACAGGTCCAGCATCCAAACAGACACACATGGCAAGAGAAGGAGAAAATAAATAACGTTATTTACAACAACCACCATGCTGCATTGCATCACTTGACCTTGTCAAGTCAGCTGATATTTCACAGCTGCAAGCAATATTGGCACAGAGTGAATGAGAAATGTGTGCTAATCCATGTTGAATCTACGTTTGATCTGGCATTAGATTAAATATCCGTGTCAGCTCTTGGCTGGGCTGGAAAATATGTGGAACCCAGCTGAAGACTGGTTACAACAGGCTATTTTCACAGGACTGTAGAAAAGTACTTGTTCTAGGATTTTTTTCCTAGGCAAAAATAAAACAACTTCCAAACTATAAATTAACAGTTTTAATGGACCATGATCCTACCATTATTATTATTATTATTATTATTTTTTTCTTTTTTTTGCGGCTTACGCCTTTTATTGATTTTTTTGAAGGGACAGACAGTAGGCTGACAGGAAACGGGAGAGAGATGGGGGGATGACATGCAGTAAAGGCCGTGTCGGGCCTGGGAGTCGAACCCGCGGCACACTGCGACTGGATTACCAGTCCGGTGCCCAGACCGTTACGCTACGGCCTGGGCCGATCCTACCATTATTCACGATCAAATGAATAATAGACAAGAAGTTACATCTCTGACAGTATCAATGTGAGTGAGTGAGTTTTTGTTTGATTGAATAATGTATTAGTGTTGTTTATTATTCTTTAAATATAAACCACACCGCCCTCACTACCGAATATTGATGATGCTGGGGGTTCGCCAGCTTGCTCAAGGGCAGTGGTTGTGTATCACTGGTCAGCTGTCTGTACAGGAATCAGTCCAGAACAGAGCAGACACAATCAGAGCAGACACACAAATTAAATGTATACTTGGAGGGGTTAGTGAGCCCGCCTAGGGAGCCAGAGCCACTGTTGATTCCAGGCCAGGCCAGAAATGTGTCAGTGTGTGTCGATGTATGTTGATGCGTGTCCCTGAGCAAGACCCATAATTGCTCCTCGAGCGCCATAGAATCCAATCCTAGTTGTTATAGGATGGGTAAATGCGACGAATTTCACCTGGGTGTGTACTGTGTACATAACATATGTATAAAAATAACACCAATAGGAGTGACTATTCTAATTCTATTCTACTTGATGTTTCAGACTCTCAGTTCTCCAGAGCACTTTACTGTATTTTCAAATTCAAAATTTGCAGATCTACAAGCTCAAAACTGTATACTCTATGAGCCATAGTCTGGGTATTACAACTTAAAGGTTCAATAGACCAGTGATTGTCATACTTTTTACAGACCCATAAGGGTCCATTTGGTTCCCAACTATCAGGCATTTTAGCTGAGGTCCACCTGGAACCCCATCAAGAACCCCTGGAGGTCAACGGAGGACCCCACTTTGAGAACTACTGCAATTAAATGAACATCCAGCCACTAGAACCAGGGACGTGTCCCCCCCCCCCCCCCCCCCCTATTATTAATGTGGTCGGAGGATACAATGGGTATATATGTATTATATGTCTGATAAAATAATATAGTATCTAAATACTGAATCAAGCAATTAAAAGAATCTCTGGGTTTGTTTCAACACAAAAGCCAGAGTTGTCACGGTTTGAGACAAGGAGAGATAGGACCCAAGTGCAGGACAGACAAACGGAGGCTAAGTACGATGCAAGAGGTTTTAATAGTAGAATTAAATACACGAGGAGAAACACTAAGAATAAACACGCTGACTTACATTGAGGATCTGACAAAGGACTGAAACACACTGGGGCATATATATACAAAGACTGACTAGACACAGGTGAACAACTAACAAAATCAACACAGGGATTGGCTGAGAGACAAACAAGACACAGGTGGAGAAAACTAATAATCACAGGTGGTGAGACAACACAGGTAACAAAAGCAACAGAGGAAACCAATGGACCAGAAATACTACAAAACAAAAGCACAACAGAAAACGTCACGGATCGTGACAAGAGTAGAGTTAAAAATGAAGTCTTAAAGTTAAATACCCCATTCTTCAAGTCTGCAGAAACTATCATACGACAGATGAGACACCAGAGGTTAATATGGCTATTAATACAATTATTAATTCACTCATCATGTAGTCATCAAGTGGCAGCCAGGGGCAGATTGGGGGAATGGGGTCAAGAGATTACAGACAGTCTGCACCCCATACCCACTTCCATTTAGACACAATGGGCACTCATGTGCCTAATCCAGTGTCTGCGACGTTCTCCCGCTACAGTAGCTCATCTACGAGAGCCCAGTCATGCTCCACCAAACGCATTAAAGTCGACATTAACATCATTTAAGACAGTGGTGCTCAAACCTTTTCCATGTCAAGGGCCCCCAAATTATCATGTATTTGGATGCAGACACCCCATCTGAAAATGTTCTGTGCGATCTTGTAGATATGCTATTTTAGAATAGCCATCATATAAATGGATGAAATTATTATAATGCTGTATCAATACGTTTTGCTGGGGACCCCGTGGAACCCCCTCAAGGGCCCCAGGGGGTCCTTGACTACTTGGACCCCACTTTGGGAACCGCTGATTTAAACTGCACTTTGAGGGACGGTAGTACAGCTGGATACTATCAAAATGTCAAAAGTGACAACAAAGGGATCAATTAAAAAACACCTACATGGAGGCTTGCACTCTAAAACAACAAACCCTGATTTAAAACCCAAAACCTGAAATGGGGGTTAACGCAAAAACTGTTATGAACTGTTATAAACGGCTAGTTCGTTTTCTTTTTCAGCTACATTTAAAACGTCCTCAACCAATGATGTGGCTAGTGTAGCCACTGTGGTTAGACGGTTGTCTTTCGCCACATGAACTTCACTGTGGCGTTCCACTTCCAGCCACTGCCTACTGTGCCATGCCAGCCATCTGCAAAGTAACTCACTCTACTCTTATACCGGCTGGTTGCTTATTTTTACATCTCAAATTGTCCATGCTAACAGTGGCCTTAACCACTTAAACCCTATGGTTGAGCGGAGTCCCTCAGAGCTCTATGCTACGTAGCTAGTGTAATTTATGTTATTGTGGGGAAAGCTTTCGATGAAAATAGCCAATCGGCAAGCTCACAACACGTCACAGTCTCCGGTGGGAGATCTCCTAGAGATTTACCGTAATTGATAATATTTATATATATATAAATTGTTAACTACTCTTTTAAGCCACAGGTTTCCGTTCATGTGTGCAGAAAAGGAGGGTGTTGCTAATTTGTTGGTTGGGTTGTGTGAGTTCTTAATCAGGAAGGCCTACATTCTAACTTGATCGACAAGGTCAGTTGGAAAAGCTAAGAATGGAACACAAGGAGGGGGAGAATGAAACATTTCCTTTGGGTAGTGTTTAATGAGGTGTTAAGGTTTTATTATAGTGTGTGTTGTGTTGTGCTACTTGCACACACATGCTACCTTTAGAATGCAGTAATGGCTTTACTGGTCAACTGAAACCAACGGGGACAGTTGTTGTAATATACAACTACATTGTACAAGTACACAGCGTTACTTTTCAGGATTCCGAAATAGCAAAAGTAGCCGATTGATGAGCTCAAGTCAAAATGTGTCGTTTCGAGTTTGTAGATCTGCTACTTTTGATGCTTTCGCGTGACACTGTAGTATGATCAGAGTAATCTAGTAAGAGAGTGGCGACACTAGCGTTGACTACTTGACTCCCATTGTAACAATGGAATGCGGAAGTGCTCATTCTTCTATCTCAATGGGATAGTTCCAATGTTTGGAACTATATAGCCCATAGCACGATGAGATCGAAGCGTGTCGCCACTCTCTTACTATTCCACTCGGAGTATGGTCAAGTAGGGCGTTAATTCACCAACAAAAAGTAAAATATGGAGATAAGGTGTCTGCCCAACAGCAATCTTATTATGTTCTGAACAACACAGCCCGAGAGTATATAAACATGAGAACTACCATTCTGAACAACATGTGACACAGTATGTGAACGTGATAAAATGATGACATTTGGTGTTGTGCTCCATATGAATTGGGTTAGAAAGCAGCAGAGCACCCAGGGACAGACATTCTGCTTCAGATTGGTTGATACTGTTACTGATTAAAAGTCAACTGTGAAGACAACTGAAGCATTCACTACTGGGTCTGCAGAATAAATCTGTCTCTCTCTCATCGCCTACAGCCCTACAGAACGGCCCCAGTGTTGACATTCTGGTGATGACATTTCAAAGCCCTAGTTAAACCATAAGAAGAAAGTATGGATTCATAAAGTCCATCCATATGAGAGAATAATACAGTATCCATTGTTTCAAAGCTCACAACCACTAGTAATGAACATCACTTCAAACTCTATAATGTTTGTTTAACATAATAGGCCTACACACTGGATCTTTTGGCCACAAGTCAGGAATTGGGCCAAAGGCTGGAAAGTATGTCATTCAAATGAGAAGACAATTAAGGGGACGAGTACTACTCGTTTTCTCTGTCCTAGAATGCTTTGATTTGTATTAATTGCGCTCGTGTGGCACAGTGGTAAAGGAGTCTGGGGGTTCGAATCCACCGTGGTGCATCCGGATTTGTAGACGGTATACAAACACAATTGGCCCATGTTCAGGGAAGGGAAGCTAGGGCGGGGTGGACGGTGACATTTGTAACTGCACATAATCCTACTGGCTGGGAGCGGAGCCTGTCAGCAGGGAGTGTTGGCCGGAGGCTCTACGTCCTCCCGGTGGGGGCTCCTCACTGGCAGGTGAGTCAATAGGATACAGCAGAAATGTGCGTGGGGAGGACATAATTTGCTTAGCACGGTTGTTACTAAAATAATAATCCCAATTTAGAATATTTTGGATTATTTAGAAAATGTTGGAATATTGTAATTGTAATAATTTATTATTGTTGGTGAATTTTGATATTTTACAATATTCATTCTTTATTCATTGTTAATTTCAGTGCCATACTGTATGTTTGGCTAAATTGTGTTTAATGACCTCTGTAATCATAGTGTGACTGTGAGTCTGATGGATCTGATTTACAACATTCTGATGATATTAACCACATGAACCCAATCATCCCCATTCCGGGTCATAATAGGCGAACATTAGGTGAAAATAGGGAAACATTTTCAGCGAAAATATCCTTGTAGATATTTCCGGCGATTACAATTACTGTAGAGGAAAAAAAGAAAGGATCAATAGACATCTGAGGGAACCATCCCGGTCAACAAAGTGTTGTTGAGGACAGATGGAGGGTAGGTGCAACTCCTGACCAAATAATGTTTTAAGTAATCTCCCAGTTTCACAGTTGCATGACCTAAAATCACTGTCCATTACTTTTGATTAATTGTGCAGCCTCTAGTGACTGTACATTACAGAAATGTTAATGTGTGGAGCTGACCATGTTCATAAAAATGAAATGGCTATGGGTCATAAAATCATACTGGAGATAAAAATCATTCATTAAGTAATAATCATTAAGTTTGGGAGACTGTCAAATGCAGTAGCCAAATAAAAAATGGTCTGGAAAAAGGTCTGAACAGCCCTATCGATGCAGGAACAGATGGACGACTCAGCAGAAATGTTCTCTAATTCCATTCCCCACAGAGAAAGTGTCACCTCATATCTCTCCATCTCTCTGCCCTTTTTCTATCTTCATCCATCCATCCTCTTTCGCTCAGTTTGGGTCAGAACCAGAGGATGTGTGTAACTCACATGGGTTAGTGGGTCCATACCACACTAAAACAAATCAGGTGTAAACATTATGTCCAAAAATGTTACTTTTCAGGATTCAAATTTGAAAGCAGCAAAAGCTGCATATTGACAAGCTCAAAGGAATTCGCTTGATCCACATTTCGAGCTTGTAGATCTGCTACTTTTGATGTTTTTGTAGTTGACGCTATATTATGATCAAGTACTTAGGGCATTAATTCACGGAAAAGCACAAAAAGTTAAAATATGGAGATACGTTTCTGCCCGAGCCGACAGTGACTAAATACATTCTCTAGGAGTCCATTTAGCTGGCCCAACAACAATCAAGCAAAAAAATAAAATAATAAATAAATGTTCAGGTGTTGTTGCACAGCTCACTGAGATGATGGCCAATTAATTCCCTCAAACAGCTGAGAGAAGAATTTCACACAGAAACTAAAGGGACTGTAAAGTAACTTAGACCAGGGTGTTATATGATCGGACGCCAGACAGGAACTGTTTGCTGTTATACCAACGTGAACCTTAGGTGGGTGTGTCCCTATTCTGGGCATGTCATTAATGGGACGCGAACATTCAGATAAAAATGGAAACAGCAGAATGTTTTTGTGTACCCCAAGACTTTTGGTGTAGAGGGAAAAGGGCATGTCATACTCATAAGCTATGTTTTCACTACTACAGCGCCAACCTGCAAAACAATTTGCATACTCCAACCTGCTGGAATGGCAATGGGAGAGACTGTTTTCACATGCCCTCCTTGGCAGAAAAAGTGCCGGTATTGACTGACTGTCTTCATTTGCTTATTTTCTAACGGTATATAGAACGTTTTGTGGTAAAGGGAAAAGGTACTGCACACAGTGCACAGTTATACACCCAAGCAATGTGTAGATGTAGTCTGTGATGTAAATATACTGTCACAAGGAAGTTAAAAGCTCAGCTGACCTGAGTTGACCATTGTTATTGTGAGAGCATAACAATGACAATAACAACATTGTTCCTTCTTACTGAAAACTTAAAAAGGGGGACATATTTGAGGGGAGGGGAGGGGGGTGTCTGTAAAATAATGCTCATATTTGACAGATCACAAATGATTGCTCTACAGGGCTTTCCATCCATGCTCATCAGTCAAAATAATACCAGAGAGGCCAAACTAAACCAAAATAGTTGGGTTTACGACCGCAGGGGCTCTGAAGTACAGTAGAAGAAGCAAACACTGATGGATCTTTAGTGTTTTTTGTGGGATTTTTATTTATGCGGTCCTAAGGGAATATCCTCCTCCATGATGCAGTTAGAAACATCCAGCTAGAAACAAGCTAAACCCATCTGCCCAGAACCAAATATAGAAGTCTGGTGATGATGGTCTAGTGTGTGTGTGTGTGTGTGTGTGTGTGTGTGTGTGTGTGTGTGTGTGTGTGTGTGTGTGTGTGTGTGTGTGCGTGTGTGTGAGTGAGTGAGTGGAGAGAGAGAGAGAGAGAGAGAGGTGGGGGGGATGTGTGTTCCAGGGGGTCCCCAGAAAATCACAATCATTTTAACCACTTTGACCATATCTTATACTTTGGCTATTAATAAATAGCAGATCTAAAGATACAAGCTTGTGGTGCAGCACTATGAGCTTATGTAGATCTGGTATTTTTTGGGAGCATTTTCTAAAATCTTATATATATATATATATATATATATATATATATATATATATATATATATATATATATATATATAGGGATTATAGACATATACTTTTTTTACTCAAATCTTTGGTCTGGCACAAATGTTGTGGGGATGCATGCATGTGCTGGTAGGCTACTACAATTATTCTTGCATAACAATAGCTATAATCAGAGAAAAATACCCTGACACAGTTTAAGAGTTTAGAGATTTGAGAGTTATAAATGGGTTATGGGTATAGTACAGTAGTCAGTAGATAATGTTCCATTTGGTATTTATTTGTACTCTATTATCTACCATGGCGTGTATAAAATATGGGCTCATGACTCATCGAGGGCAGATACATGTTAAAACACAATTTATCGTCAATGGTAAAGCTATAGAATCAGATATAAGCCCATAAGCCATATAAGATGATGAGACGCAGAGACAGACAGAATAAAGCGTATTGATTCATATGTGGACCCGCGGTACTGGCCCGGTTGGGTTCGGGTCCTGTGCTGTTGCAGCATTATTATGTGTAGACATGATGTCAATGTCATTCAAAGCAGTACAATACTATCATATCATAGAACAACACAGACACTCACCGTGGTTAAACATCACTGAACGGAACCGGTTGTTTGGAGACGAGTGTTCCATTTTCGGCAAAGTTTGTTTTATTCGGCAATAATGCCTCGCGTCCCGTTCCGTTTATGTTGTATTCCTTAGTGTCGTCTCGTAGAAATAGATAATGTAATACATAGGCTAATTGAGAAATATGCGTGAAAGCAAACTGCCAGTGTGTGTGCGTGTGTGTATGTGCGTGTGTATCTGTAGTTTGCAGCGTAAAACCTTCACTGTACTGCGTCTGTTTGTGCAGCTTTTTAAACGTGCACCATTCACACACACCAGCGTTCTGTCAACATGTACGCGCGTCAAGTTAAAGTTGTGTATGTATGTGACGTCCGGTTGGTGGACTTCAAAATAAGATTGTTTTTTACTTTCCTTCTTTTTTGCCCCTGACTGGCTGTGGCTACACTGGCAGGCGTGAAAGCTTCAGTTGTCCGTCGCGTCAGGTCTCACTTTAAATCCTTCCGGGGCTTTGGGCGGTTCCTAGAGGAGACGCACACGGAAGCCTATTTAAACGCCTGTAGTCCTCTATTTCTTCGTTAGCGAAGTGGGCGTGAGAGGGACGTTTGAGTGACAAGATGTTGACACAGACAAAGGCGCATTCTAGTGTAGGCTGTATGGTGCTGTGTTGCTACTTGGTTATGGACTTATGACTGTCTAGTCGACTGGTTAACATACGTGCCTTTGGAACGGGGGACCCGGGTACGCCTCCCGGCCGGGGAGTTTTAAAACTAGTTTTGTTTTCGCCGACGACTTGCGGACGGACAACTTACATCTGACGCTCTCCTCCGCGCGGCGTCAGATGTAAGCTGCCGACAAGCGTGTGTCACCCGGCGGTGAGAAGGAGAAGGAGATTTTTGATTGATTGATTTAAATATTTATTAACAGTTTGCAGAATTACAATACATTTCAAGCACAAACTCAATACAAAGACTGCATGTTAACTGTGAGTGGACGAACCAATTAAGCATTACACTTGTTTACAACAGGGTCCACATTGTTCAATTCATCAAAACATTAAAGACGTACAAATAGACACTTCTATATAGTTAAAGAACAGAACAGGAATTCATCATAAAACAGTGTTCCCTGACCGGGAATAGAACCCGGGCCGCGGCGGTGAGAGCGCCGCACCCTAACCACTAGACCACCACGGAGATTGATAATGGAGATGAGAAGGGCAGCACATGATGAAGAGAACGGGCTATTTTATAAAGTATAAAAAAAAGTTATTTTCAATGTCATGGATCAGGGTTACAGTAAATGACAATGTAATTCAGCCAGGGGTGCCATGGATGAAAAGATTACAGGGGTGATCTGAAGCAAACATGAGAACCAATGCTTTACTTTATTTCTTCAGACGATTTTTCAATGTTTTGTTAATAATTTGGACATAATGTTACTTCGAGCAGTTCGAGCTGCCCACTGCCCAGATGTCTTCCTGTATCCCTTGACATGGCTTCACAATTCCCTCCCAGGGGGCGTTTGACAGCGTGAAAGAAGACAACTACAAGTATAACTCCTCCCAGTGGACGGGCTGCAGGCTGCATCTGTTCCATTGGCTAGTGCCTATCACTGCCGGGTGACGCGCTTCATTTTCACGCTTGTGCGCGGCTTCCATTTGAGTCTGTCCGTCGCGTCCATTTGAGACTGTCCGACGCGTCCGTCGGACGCGGAGGTGGAGCTTATTTTCCATCCACCAGCTGTCTAAAAAACCCACGAAGAAGAATACTTGAGCTTCAAGTTCACGCCTGCTGAAGGCTAGATGTGCTCACAGGGACTCTCTGTCCGGCTCATTGTTAATTCATGGCTCACCCATACAGATTGGACAAAAGTACATTGTAGTAATTAAAAAAAGTTAGTTAAGATGATTTCATTAACTAATGTTGCTGTGGACCCCCTGAAACTCCCTCAAGAACAAGGACCTATATCTCTCTGGGTCCCTGCGGACCTCGCTTTGAGAACCACTATAATATATTCTATTCCACTGGAAATATGTGTGTTTTTACAAATCAAATGTTTTCAATTCACAGCCCTTTTCTGTGTCACTGACTGAGTAGCCTCGATACCCAGGCTTTCATTTCACCGACTGAGTGAATACAGTGTCAGTCACAATAAGCAGCTTGAGGTACCATATCAGAAATTCAATAACATTAACCACTTATGCCAATATAGCCTATTCATCATACAACGATTTAACAATGTTATTGTTTAATAGCCAAAAATAGCCGAACTTCAGGCTCACAATGTGTTGCATTACGAGCTGTAGCCTAGATCTAATATGTTTTGGCAAATACATAAATAAATAATAAGCTTGAATTTATATAGCGCCTTTCATGAACCCAAGGACGCTGTCCCAAGGACAATTAAAAAAGGGGGGAAAAACAACAACAAACAACTATAGCCATAAGCCTGAGAGAATAGGTGTCTTTTCAAGGCAGCCTTAAGAGTCCAGTGTTTAATGGAATTCCCTGGCCTGGCAGGGTGTCAGGTTGAGATGTTGTTAATATTAATATTAATAATATTAATAATAATAATATTACCTACAATTTACATTTAAATTAGCTAAAAATGAACCTAAAAAAACTAGATAAACACTGAAAAGGTGGGTTATTATATTGAAACATGTTATGCCTTTTACTTGTAGGGAGAAAAAAAAAACAAGCAGACAAAACTGTTCAACTACTAGGCCTAGGGTAGCCCATATCAACATTGGTAGTTTTTTAAGTCCTCCGACCGGAAGTTAAAAGCGTACTAAAGGTCACGGCTTGACGCGCTTGTATTTGGTGTAGATTCCTTAACTTGACGGAACAGTGCTTCACACACAAGCAGCCAGCCTCCTGCCAGACTGACATGACGTCACGTCAAGGCACATGCACGCACGGTCTGCAGCAGCGCTGACGGAATGACAACAATCGCACATGGGTGCAAGGAGCACCCTGCCGGGATAACAACACCCTGCTGGGGGACAGACCACCCTGCTGTGACATCTACACCAATCATAGCACGCTTCAGTTTGGTGTAGTAAAAAGTAATACTGGGATTTCAGCGGTTCAGCCCGAAATGTGCAAACTCAGTGTGTCCCGAGTATATAGGCTACCATATAAAATACTAGTCTAAGGTGTGTCCCCCTGCTTATTATTCCAAGGGTTTCAGTGCACCGACCCCAACATAATGTGAACTAGTCAAGTGGCCAATTTGGTATTAAAAAGTCATTCAATTGAATCAATTCCCAGTTTAGTCTAGAAATATACAGATAATGCCTATATTACACTTTTACTGTAGTTGGTTTGTTTACTGTTAGTGTTGAGTGAGAAAACATATAAAAGCTATTGCTAATCATTTGGGGATCACTCCAAAAACAGTTAGGGAGCCACTGTAGTGTTTATCCAGAAGGTGGTGATGACATGGATACCATGCAGTGACTTTGGCACAAATCGGGTGCCGGCTGGGCATTAAATAGAGGAGGTGCACCCAGTTTGCCCATTGTCCTCAAAATAGTTGTTTTCAAAAATAAATTAAATATAATAAGAAAATGCACAAACAATGAGTTCCCCCAAGTGCCCAGTGTGTTTGCAATGTATTTTCCTCACAATTGATTGAAAGGTTAGCTCCATGTGATGTAGCATCTTATTTCAGAATGAGAATTATCTTTATTACACAAGGAAGTTGTCTCCACATTGTAACCACTTTATTAAAGCCCTATATTTATATCGTACTACAGTATTGCACAAAGTATCAGCAGATCTACAAGTGTGTGCTTTTGTTAATTTGAAAAATGTTTGAACATTTGAACATTTGTTGGAACACTTTGAAAGATTTTGCAGATAATGACATCCCCAGAGTAGGGTTGGCAGGTTCAATGTAGTCCTCAATGTCAATTATTTTATTTTATTTATTTATTTTGAATTTTTTAAATGATCTCATAATGTTTGGAGGGTAAAGTACTTGCAAAACAGCTCAAAAAACATTTCAATCTTTCAGTTTAAGGAGCAACAGTTTTATTTCAGCTGCAATGAAAAAACAGTCGCCTCCTCAGATTCTAAATATTCACGTAGGATTAAAGTGCAGAATTGTTTTCACAGCTTGTGTAAGAAATAAAAATAAAAGACAAAAAGAAATATAATCCTAAAATATCAAGACAGACAATGGGAGATCTGGAAAATATAAATATGATACAGAACAAGAGGAAATACCATAAAACATATATAAGTATCAGCCACGACAATAACAATATTTGATCCATTAGAATCAGGCTTGCTGCTTTACGATACAAAAAAAGGAAATCAGTTCAAAATGGATACGTTTTCGAAGTCGTTGGCAAGGCTAGCTTAAAACAAAGGCACAGCATTATTGAAGAGGTAACGATCCTTTGCAAAAAGAAGTGCTGCGACAACATTCTCATTCATTAACACACACGCACACACGCACACATGCACGCACGCACATACTGTACACGTATGCAATCACGCACGTTGGAACATGCTTCACATGACACACCGTGCGTGAGCTGGAATGGAGACACACTGCGAAATCAATCGTATTCAAGTCTGCTGACAAATATTATATTATTATCAGTGGGATATGGTCTTAATTAATTAACAGAGAAATGTTCTGTGTTGGTTCATTATATGCATGCTCGTTTGAAGTCTAAGGTCAATTTATGCTTGCCTTTATGTGACAAATGTAAAACATGTGTCACAGAGCAACTTTCTCAGAGGGTGTCAGGCCACGAACTGATGCAGAGTGTCTATGGGGGATGGACTTGTAACCAGGTGTTGTAACCAATCAATCACAACACCTGTTTCATTCACGGAGAAAGAAAACAGATTCGTAAAGCATCAACTCTTCGCTATGCTCTTCGCCAATAGAAGTCTATGTAGAAGAGCCGCCATTGGACTGGCCCCGTGAAGTGAACGGAGATGTCGTAACTCTCCTTCAATGGCTCTGGGTCTTGCCCAAGGCGGGAAAAGCGAATGGTCGCAGACCCCACACATAAATTGTTGAGTATACTCTGATTGGTAGTAAGCTCCGTTATTTTGTTGGGTGACACTGTCGACAAGACGCAGACAGTATGAACGCTCCCATCTCAGAACGCAGTGAGAGACGTGTGTTGCTGTTCGACACACAAAGCAAAAAAGCATAAACTGACCTTTAACAGTTACTATACTGTGACTGCTCTCCTGTGTGATGTCACTGTAATTTACTGAATTGTAAAGTAGCGCCAGAAAGATTTACAGCCCTGAGCCAGAAAGTTATGAAAACGGAAGGTGAGACCAAGCCACTTTAACCACTTGATTAACCACATAAGCCCTATGTCATACGATGGATTGCAAAAATAGCAGCTATATAAAATACATGTAGGCCTACACTATTTTTGCTATTGTTTGACCATTTTCGCCTGAAATAGGGAGTCCAAGGTTAATGTGGTTAAAAGGGTTGGGTTTAAAGAGAGGCGAACAGCAGTGGAAGCCTCTTCGGGACATCATCACATTATGAAAACACGCATAACCATTACACAGAATCTCATTCACAAAGGACCAAGCTGTAGGCAACAGGCAGAGCCAGGTCCTCAACATCCTCTTGGTAGCAACGACCAACCAGACAACGTTGTGTGTCTCTCTTGCATGGCATGCTGCTGGGTTGAATAAGGACATAAGAGTGCACTTTTCTGCATTCATTCATCCAGCAGATGGCTTATTCAGATGGCTTTTTTTGGACGAGCGCTCGGAAGGAGCTATTAGTGGTTAAGTGTTTTTGTCAAACCGGTGACCTTCCGATTACCAGATGACCTCTCTACTCTACCCACTCAGCTACAACCACATCGGATGGCCTTGCTGGTGAATTTACAAAGAATTAAATAAAATAAAATAACCAAATTACTTTTTTACGTTTTTTGCAGAAACGTCTAGTGGTATTTACAAAGTCAGTTACAAATTTGATTAACAATAATAAAAAAACTCGATTCTCTGGCTTGTTATCAAGAGGATGGATTTCCCAGTACACATGTTTGAAAGGCTTGATCAGTGTCTTGCATTCATATATTAATATACTGTATCAACCTGAACCAATGTCATTTTGAATTCTTTATCACAAGTAGCCCAAAAGAGGAGAGAGGGAAAAAAGAGAAATCATGGCTTCAAGATGCGACTTGGGTATATAGTGCAAATTAAAGTACTCAAATCTATACAAAAAGATTTCAGTGGTTTCATATCAAAAGAGATGCTGTTTTCTTATACGATTCTATTTTTCCATTCACTCGTTATCGTATTTTATTCTTTATTTTCTTATTTAAATTCACAATGTATTAGAGACAAAAATAGCTCGGTTTAATAGCATAAGTAGCCACACCTAGCTAGAAACACCATGCAGCTCGTGTTGTTACGCCAGATTTATAGCGCACTTGTATAAATCAATTAAGAATTACGGTGAAAAAACTAAGATGAAAAGAAATCGATTTCAGATTAGAGAGTTACTGAATGTTAGGTGTAGAAAGAGAGAAAAGTGACAGCAAAAGAGAGCGATAGAATGTATATGCAACACACAGAGACAGACAGACAGACACATACAGAAGTATTTACAGCCAGCATTTTACGTGTAAACAAACAGTGGGGCATCCGGGCGTCCCACATGGACACATGAAAGGAGAGAGGGGGATGTGTGTGACGTTCTCATCACCTCCACACATTCAGTGAAGCCAAATTCATTCATTGATTTTCAACAAAACAAAACATAATGCATCTTGTTTCTATGTGTAACACCCGGGATCGAACCCGGGTCTCCCGTGTGGAAAGCCAACACATTAACCACTAGCCTAAAGTGGAATTCACCCTTGGCTTGGTGGGAGATTTCTGGATTTTGGTCACCAGGCAGAGGCTCTACTGAGCCACTACTGCTACATACGGCGTGGGAGCGTCGTCTAGAAAACGTTTGTGCGAATGTATTTATTATGTATGTCTATCCCCGATGTGTGTGTGTCCCCGCAGTTAATCTCGCAAACCACTGCACCGATTAGTGTCACATACCTTGTGCCCGTTGTGAGCAAGGCCAAGAAACTACATTTTTCAAATCTATTAATGTTATAATAATAACTATGTTCTTTTTTGGGGATATCTTTATCTCAGATCCACGGTCATTCCAGACTAGTCTGGAGCCAGGTGGAACTCCATATTTGAGCAAGAATGACGACATCAATATGACATCAGAGATCCACAGGGAAGCCATATGATTTCGCCTTGTTTAATTGACAATCCGTCATGTTTAGCGAGCCACGCCTTCTTCTTATGACAAAGCATGAATTAGGCTTAACGACTGATGATTAACACATTGAAGGTGGTCATTACTCATTAGACATTAGCAACTATGTTTGGGCTTTTTGCTATAAAAGATGCCAATGAACCCATTGAAGGAGATCTTGTCTTACCATGTGATTCTATGTTGTGATTGTGTTTGTGGCAAGTCTAATGACACAGTGACACAGAAACTGCATGGCTGAGGTTTTAGAGACAGCTCCCATGTTCACTTATAAACAAACATGATGAATTTTGCGGTGACGTGAGAGAATGTAATGGTTGAGTTCTAAAAGCCTGATGTATACTTAGTTCTTAGTTGTGCACCAGTGTTGCACATCAAAAATAGCAGATCTTACCAGCTCACAACGCACAGCTGTGAGCTTGTAAGATCGGCTATTTTTGGCTTGTTTGACTCAAACAATTAAAAGGTGGTGTAAGTTAAATTTCTGTGTTAAAGTAAGTGTTGAATTGCTCTATATTCAGTAATGGTTGCTATAGAGTTTGTTCTGTAACAAGGGGTCTCCCTAGTAAACAGAAAATACATTTTCAAATCGGGAAACGAATTTATGATAATATCTGATTACTATGGGAATATAGAGCTTTAACCTTTTAACAAAAATATCACTTACACTAACTTTGACATCCCTAACACTGGTATCATGGTGACTCAAATGTCCCCCCAACATGTTCACTTCACTAGAGTCAATCCTTTCTCTGTAAATTTCAGCCGGTAGCCCAATAAAAATATGGCAATGTAGCATACGTATATAAAATATGTCTATCCATTTTACAATATTTAAAACATTTACAATATCACAAGCTATGTACAACAAGTATGAGTTTAAAAGCAAGAAGATTTCACCTCAGAAAATCACTGAAATAAGTTACATTGTTTTAAAAGATCAGGAGGCGATGTGTACCGAACGCAAAACGATGTGTACCTCGGGTTTCATCAGTGCTACACGGTGTGACGGAGAGGAGAGCAGTGTGACAGACACCAGTTGGCCTAGTATTCATTATTCTACTGGAAGTGTGCAAACCAGGTCACGCACATTGGGGACAGACAGAGGCTCACGTTGACAGGGATGTGACCCGACAGCATTATTTACAGTCATGCACTTTTCAGACTTTTCAGCCCTGAAAGAGCTTCAATTAATAAAACTCTAAAACTGGATCTCGACATATACTGTGTCATTGCACGTAGAAAGCGCACCTCTCCGTAGCATTTAAAAAAAGGTTGACCACTGATAACCAAACCAAATCAAACCCAAGATCACGCGGGTGAAATTTGCAAACACACGCAGAACAACTGATACAGTTTTGATGAGGCATCTTACTTCACCTCTATGGCCATATAACGTTACAGCTTCAACAGTTTGACTGACTGGTGAGATGATCTGACCTGTTAATCTGCTTCAGGTTATCTTAAGGGGTGTAGAGAAACATCAAGCTATGGTTATAACCTTTCTGTTGTTGATTTGACGTTCCATAGGACAACCTGTTCAGCTAGAGCCAGACTGTTTCCCTCCACACCCAACTGTGTCTACCTGGGTGTGGAAGGGTTTTCACAGTACACCTGTCCTTAGGCAACACAATGCCATCCACCACGCCCGCTGACGTAAGACAGGTGCCACAGCTCCCGTCTCTCTCTGCCACTCACTGCCACCCACCACCAACGCTGTGGGGATTTAGCTGGAAGCTGCGGCCTCCTCTGGTTGCTCAGCATGAGGTGACAGGCCGTTCTCGGAGCGTGACGTGGTGGTGGTGGCCATGCTGTGGTTGGTCCAGAAGGCCTTGTGTAGCTGTTCCAGTTCAGACACCACGGGAAGGCCCATGTCCAAGTGCATCTTCAGGTTCCCCAGCCACTCCTCCAGTTTGGTGAATGGCGGACTACAAGAGAGAAAAACGTTTTTACAACCCCATTCTGTGCCTTGTTGACCTGGCTGGTCTCCCTCTACAGTCTACACCAAATCCAATTTCAATGAAAATAGCCGATCTACAAGCTTACAACGTGCCGCAACACAACCCGTTGTGACCGTGTAAAATAAATGTAACACTTTGCGATTTGTTTCAAATGTAAAGTCAATTTACTAGTTTATCGTTGTATAAAATCCTTTTATCCTACTATAAAATCAAGGAAACTCTGTCAGTCAGTCCATCTGATACTTCTTTAGTCATGGTTGTGGTCACTTAGTCCGGTTGGACAGTGGGTAGAAATCAGGTGTATGAACTAATTAATATTATTGTCATTGTAGGTCAGTGGTTCTCAACCTGTTTAAAGACAATTTAAGGACTTTCAATACCGTTTTAACATCTAAAAAAAAAAGAAAGACAGAAAAGAAAAGAAAAGAAAAGAAAAAGACTGCAGAAACAGTAATCAACAAACCTTTCTATAGAAACTAGTAAAACATTGGCCAAATAGTCAAATAATATCTTTAGAAAAATCTGCTACTTTCACAATATTTATCTGTGGAACAGAGTCAAACTAAATGTAATGACTCAACTCCTACTACAATGCCAAGTGCTTGTCAGGGTGGGGGGTTCCCAGTTCAAATATGATTATTTTGGGGGGGTCACGGCCCTGAAAAGGTTGAGAACTGCTAACATAGATAAAGAACGACTTACCGTTTGTCTGCGTCGAGATCACAGCAGATGGCTGCCACGGGGAAGAAGGTCGGAGGGCAGTCAGCCGGACAGAAATGCTCCAGGAAACCAGACACGTTCAGACCAAAGTCCCCGGCCCGGGGCAGGTAGTCAGGGTCTGCGTTCACCCTGCCAATGATCTGGAGAGAAAGGGACACACACACAGTTTGAAAAATGTTTTGTCTAAATTGACGTGCCCAATATAGGGAAGCCGAGTTAGAAAGTGGTTAAGTGTGCCTTTGGGTTTTTATAAATATTCAACCAATGAAAAGTGTTAACAAGAGCTTGTGAACTCAAGTAATAATAACATTGGATTCATTGGAATCTCCTGAAAAGTAAAGTTTTTGTCCCTGGTGGGACAAATTACAGAATAATTACTTTCCATATCAACAACAATATATCACCAGCATAAACCATTCATTGTTCCTACACCATTATAAGGGCATAATGCAATCAGCTAACAGCACATCAACTTTATTTCAATTCAATAGTATACAGTATGACATATTAAGCTATGGTTTGGCTCTACAAAAACCATGGGGTGTGGTTTGGGTTCTGGTTGGGTTTTCACATTACATGGTCCGTAAAAAAAGAAAGAAAAAATAATAAATAAATAAAACACAAGGGTGTTTTAGCGTTCAAAAGATCCACAGGCTAAAAGATCCATTTTCAGCATTTTGGAGGATGGACAAAAATAATATTTAGCAGCCACCCCTCCCAACCTAGCCGTAGGGGGAAGGCTTTCACCCTGTCCCCCATCATCACCGTAACGTAAGGGGTCACAAAAACAGATCCAGAACAGTGCCACAACAGTGAGACCACCAAGCTGAACCTGATGGTTCAAGGCATGGCATGTATATCTGTCAGGAAGCCACATGAAGAGCAGCTTCCCCTTCTCTCTCTAATCTATCTCCTCTTCTATCTAATGATGTCCATGTGTGTGTGGGGGGACTTTTAAGCCTGATTTAGACCTTGTTGCACGGCGGCGTCGCGTGCCACAAGAATGTCAGATCTACAAGCCACCAACACGTTGCATTCACGACACACTGGCGGCTTGTAGATCTGCAAGTCTTGCCACGTAACACTGTCGTACGACAAGACATACATTTTAGGCATTACTTTGACTGACTGACTGAGCTCTGGAGCCCAAAGTCTGCTAGAGTAGAGCCGGGGCTGAGCTTTAATGCTTACCACACGTCACCAGGATTGAACTGACAAGACCCCGGCAATGGAATTTCACTCAGATTTTAAAATACTTTTGCAGTTTGGCGCTCTGGGAAGTCCTTCCAGTAACATGAAACTAACTTTACTTTTTTCTTTTTAATCTATGAACTTTTCAGGGTTCACTTATTCGTTCCCCAATAATAAGCCCAAAAATACTTTAACTACTCAAGCCTCTTAATGTGGCTTCAAAACAACAATCCTTACTCACACACAAAAGGCAGAGCACTTCAACCATGTGACAACTTTGTGTCATTACATTCCAACATGTGCGAGAAATAAAAGACACAAAAACCTTCAATGGATGTTTTCATTGGATGTATTTTACTGACCTCACAGAGCATGATTCCAAACGAGAAGATGTCCACTCTCTCATCGTAGCTTTTCCCTGAGAAGACAAAAACAGGAATATTTTCTGTACGTTGTTGAGGTATGCAAGGTTAGCAACAAATACAAATACCATTCAAGTTACAATAAAGTTACAAAAGCTACATATCGTCGCTGTCTGGCAGAAACCAGCTAACTACATTTTTCAGTTTTTTGATTTATTTTCATAAGTCAGTGCTATTGAACACCCTTTCTATGTGTGTTGGTTAAAAAAGTATTAAAAAGTGCTTTTGACAAAACCAGCTCCTCAAACTGTCTGCTAAAACAGCTAACTCCACCACCTCATTAAAGTCAGTATTGCTTTTTTTCGTTTTGTTTTTAATACAAGGTTTTCTTCCTGAAAAATTATCCTTTTGGAGTTAGGTTCTGCCCGACAGCAGTGATACAGTTCTGTATAGGGCTGCTCTGTCACAGTTGAATAATCAATGAATCAGTTGGATCGGGTTGATCAGGACTTCAGGATCAGGATCTGTTAGTTTATTAGTCATTTCTTTATGCATTTTCCATACTGAATGAATTATTTCTTGCTAAAATTTGATGAGCACATCTCTGGTAAACTCTAGATATTTCAGATTTTTATTGAAGGGCTAGCCCCTTGATATGCATCTCATTTAACCCTTTTAATTCAACCTCTATAGAGGTCTATAGAGGTCAATAGCAAGCAACAATTAGTTGATGAATTCTGGGGGGAAATAAATAAATTAAAGGTTACTGATCTACCATGGATCATCTCTGGAGCCATCCAGTAGGGGTTCCCCACCACCGTGTATCTCTTCCTACGGTCAGGTTTCTTCAGGCCGGGCAGGATGCCCTGTGCCAGCTTGTCAGGCACCATGAGCCGTGCCAGGCCGAAGTCTGCCACCACCACACTGTTGTTCTATAGAGAGAGACGAGAGTTAACCTGAGGCTAATGCTATAACAGTGGTGCTCAAACCTGTCCATGTCAAGGAGCCCCGGAATTATATTATATTTGTCCCCCGACTCCTATCTCAAAATAATTTGTTCCAGCGACCACCAGAAACAAAGATTTGGCTTAAAAATATATATTCAAAGATTTGCTCACGTTTGTTCACGATAAAAAAAGAGGCAGATAGCATAGCATGGCACAAAGTGACACACTATGAGCTTGTATATCTGCTATTGAAATAATGGTTAAAGTGGTTAATATATAGATAAAATCTAAAACGACACAGATGCTTTCCCCGTTGTAATGGGTTAAAGTCTGCCACCACCACACTGTTGGTCTACACACAGAGACAAGAATTAGTTCAAATCTAAATTAATCTGCTACCGCCACACTGTTCTACAAAAACAGTGAAAATGTAAATTATCACAATATTTGTGACCATATATTTATACATATTACTGTAGATATGGTAGATGAGATATAATGGAAAGAATATCACAACCTGCCCCTTGCTCCTAGAAGTTAAAACCTCACTCCTGTAATTTCTCCTTCTCTGTATTTACACTGTAGACGGTAAGTCTTTAATCAGGACACACTGCATGCGTTGTGTTCCTCATGTGGGCTTTATTTGAAGAAGATTACTGTAGGTCTGCTGTACAGCATGCAATAACCTACTGTGTGTGTTTACACACTGCAGGGTTCACTCAACATGTATGTGAACATCTCACATCTCTGTTGTCACTGTGCACACCTGACTGTCATCATGAAGGACAGCTGCTAATCCCCACAGGAAGCAAACGCATGCACGTGCATAAGAGTGACTTACAGTACACACATGCGAACGCATGCACGTGAGCAATACTCTTGCTGTAGCCCTCGTTCAATGCCACGTTGACTACGCTTGCACCTCTTGGTTCTCCAACATCCCAATTTCACTAAAAACTAAGCTTCAGACTTCCTAAAACAAACTGATTCGACTACTTCTCTGCCTAAAAGACCCACCTAATTCCAACAACAATTTTGCTAGCCTGGGATGGCTCAGGGTAGAGGACAGGGTTAAGTAATGGGATTGGTTATTAAGATAGTCAAAGGTAACCTGACTCCGCCAGATTGTGGCAGTATTGAGTTCACAAGTTCCCTCCTCCTGCCTGCATCTGGGCTCTCTCAGGCAGAAACGATGAACCGGAAACAGCGGGACAAAAATTGTTAGGTTGTGTTTGCGCTGTGGCAGTGCTTCAATATGTCATCAGTCTCACGTTGATCCCGCCTCTAGCGACCGCATATCACTCCGAACAGAACTGGTTCGGAGTACATCGTCTCTGCCCGAGAGAAATGGCTGCATGGAAATGTTGTCCAGCAGGGGGAGTGGTTTCACCAGGCTAAGTCAAAGGGGCCTTGCCTTCAATGCCCACATACCTGACTTCTCCAAAGTGAGTGACATCCACTGCCACAATACTAGAGGGAGTGGCAACAACGATCTGGTTCCACCCATCTATAGAACAAATTCTCATTCTATTACACCAAAATGTGGAATGCCATCACACCACTTAAAACATGTGAATCACTGCCGGGTTCTTTCAAAACAGGCCTGAGGTAAACTCACTCCTCCCATAGAAACGAGATGACATTCACTGACGACATTTAAAAATGTATTTTTTTACTTGAAATGTATTTTGGTGTTATTATTATGCTACTGTATGTTGATGAATTGAAAACATAGGACCACACTGGAAAGTCCCCAGGACTTTTGTGTCTTATCCTTTGATCCAAGCTGTACATTTCTGTCTAATAAAGTATTCAATCAATCAATCAATCAATCAATCAATCTCTTACCTCTCGGACCAAACAGTTGTATGAGTTCAGATCTCGGTGGATGATGTTCATGGAATGTAGATATGACTGCATGACAGATACAGCGAGCGAGTTACACAGATAGAGAGAGAGAGAGAGAGAGAGAGAGAGAGAGAGAGGGGGGGGGGGGGGGGGGGGGGGGGGAGGGGGGGGGAGGGGGTGAGGGGGGGGGTGGGGGGGGGAGGGGGGGGGGGGGGGGGGGGGGGGGGGATGAGGGGGGAGGGGGGGGTGGGAGGAAGAGGAAGGAAGGAAGGAAGGAAGGAAGGAAGGAAGGAAGGAAGGAAGGAAGGAAGGAAGGAAGGGAATATAAAAAGAGAAATTAAAGAACAGAAGGCTTAGGTAATCTTGGTACCAAATGGAACCGTATAAGCATTGTTTAATTCCCTCTGGCTTTGTGGATTGCAGTAATCCCGTCACGCATTGTTACTGTAGTCAAAGAAAATATGCCAAAGCAAAGCATTTAAACCCGTCTAAAGCTATCTAATCCTGTAGGAATTCATCTTGTCATTTCAACCTGTCTAAAGCTAACTAATCCTGTAGGAATTCATCTTGTCATTTCCACAGGCTACTACAGGACTGATGCTGTAGTTAATACAAATAGCCACTGGAGGGCAGTATTAGTAAGGCTAATAGATACTATTGCATCCACATCCACTACTGCACTGCAGCTTTCTCTGCTCAAAATAAACATATTTTATTTTGACTTGATGTACTCTTGCCCACCAGAGAGATGATGTGAACTCACCATCCCTGCAGCTATGTCCTTAGCAAAGCTGACCCTCTGGTTCCATGGGTAGTTACTGTCCTGTGATCGGAGTTAATGACAAACATCACATTGTTCATGAGCAGGAAGGATTCATGTCTCATTTCTATTAATATTTTAGACCTGATGTTCCAACAGGGATAAAAGAATACACCAGCAGCCAGAAGCCATTCCTTCCATTAGCTTGCGGCTAATGGGGTAATTCATGCTTATTTGTGTGCTGGTGGTAACACACACGTCGTGCTGTGAGCCTGTGACGCATTGGCCTTGTAGATCATCTATTTTACGGTGTGCAACATCAGCACAAGTATTAAATCAACACACTCTCACTCACACACACACACACACACACACACACACACACACACACACACACACACACACACACACACACACACACACACACACACACACACACACACACACACACACACACACACACACACACACACACACACACACACACACACACACACACACACACACACACACCCCTCACCATCTTCTTGATGATCTCCCTCAGGGTTCCTCCCTTGATATACTCTGCAATGAAGTTGAGTCTCTTGTCTTTGTAGAGGACGCCGATAAACTTCAGCACGTTGGGGTGTTCCAGACAGCGCATCACCTTCACCTGAACACACAACACAACGACAGGCTTTAGTGTTTACACACAGAAACCTGAAAAACCCTGATGTTTAAAAGTGAAACACCATCTTAAAGGACAACTTCTTTGATTTGAGTTAAACTGAACTCTCTCCGACATAATGAGACTTGTCCTGTATGTCAAAGTCTTCACGCGTTGTAGATTGGCTTCCGACTATAATTGGCTAGATTGCCATCCTACAACTTTTGTAAATATACCAGTGTGTGTGTGGGGGAGACCTGGTTGGAATTTTGACAGTACAGTGGGGAGTTTTCGACAGTACAGCAGGGTGTTTACATAAGGCACCTAAAGATGACTCTTTTTTTCTCCTCAGACATTCCAAACTCAGTCAGGATGGGAGAGTTTTATGAGCTGTCAGCATCTCAGCGTGACGACAAACCTCTAAAACCCAGGGGTGGAAAGTATATTTACTAAAGTACTGTACTCAAGTACAATTTTGAGATATTTGCAATTTCCAATACTTTTAGTTCTACTCCACTACATCTCGGATCCAAATATTGTACTTTTACTCCACTAGGTTTACTAGTTACTTACTGTAGATTTAGATGATTACCAGTAAGACGCCCTGATAGTCTACTTGCCAGCCCATAGAGCCCCATTGTGAACCCGGACACCAAGGTTTTATGTTAGAAATGTTGAGTATGGGTCCCCAGCATGTAGAAAATGCCGGATGCTAACTTGCATATGTTGAGCAATTTTCATAATTGGAATAATATGTGACCATAT
>NC_139706.1:31269567-31354567 GCF_964188405.1 Protomyctophum parallelum
GATTATAAGACGACGACGCCCAGACGTCAAGACTCATTTGTGTAAAAAAACAACATCATTGAAGACAACATCTGGTTCTCTGAAAGGAAAATCATTCTATTTTAAAATGTTAGTAAAATGTTAATATGTATAGACTGATATGTGTGTAGACTAGACCATAGTACCATAGTATAGGGTACCATAGTAAATGACACACAACTGTTCCTATCCTTCCCCCCCTCTGCCACTCAGGTGGAAGAGCGCATCACTGCATGCCTGGCTGACATATCACAGTGGATGTCCTCCAACCACCTCAAGCTGAACCCAGACAAGACTGAGCTTCTCTTCTTCCCAGCTAAGTCCTGCCCTATGCAGGAGCTAACTATTTCCGTAGACAACGCCCTGGTAACGTCTGTCCCAACAGCCAGGAATCTTGGTGTTGTCCTGGACAGTCAGCTCTCGTTCAAAGCTCACATCACAGCTGTCACTCGATCATGTAGGTTCACACTCTATAACATACGACGAATTAGACCGTTCCTCACCCAGGAATCAGCCCAGCTCCTAATCCAGACAACAGTCTTGTCAAAACTCGACTATTGTAACTCCCTCCTTACTGGCCTACCAGCATGTGCACTTAAGCCTCTCCAGCTGATCCAAAATGCAGCAGCTCGCTTGGTCTTCAACCAGCCAAAATTCTCACATGTCTCCCCCCTGCTCCGCTCCCTCCACTGGCTCCCGGTCGCTGCCCGCACAGAATACAAAACTCTGATGCTGGCATTCAAAGCAACCAAAGGTATGGCTCCCCCATATCTTACAAGTATGATTGAACCCTACAAACCCTCCCGCGCACTCAGATCAGCCAACGCAGGGAAACTGGAAGTACCCTCACTAAAAACGCCGGGACAACGCTCCACACGTCCCAAACTCTTCTCCCTTCTGGCTCCAAAACTGTGGAATACACTTCCCATTGCAGTCAGAACTGCAGCATCACTCCCAATCTTCCGCCGTAGCCTGAAAACCCACCTTTTCAGACTCCATCATGGCCCATAGCACTTACCCTAACCCCTTAGATAGAATTTCTGTTGGCTTAGATAGCATTTGACTTAGACTTATAGCATGTTATGTAGACAGCACTATAATTGTATTGAATATAGTCATAGCACGCCATAGTACATATGTATAGCATAGTAGTGAATATGTATAGTTTATTATGTATAGTGTATGTATAGTTTCATCATATAGATATTCCACTGTTACCTTCTTAGCTTACGCATGTTTCATGATAAATGCTTTTATGTGATGTATTCCCATGCTTTTGTTCTTGCCTAAATGTAAGTCGCTCTGGATTAAGAGCGTCTGCTAAATGCCTAAATTGTAAATTGTAAATTGTAAATTGAAGGAGAAGAACTGTAGTCTCTTGGTATTTCTTATACCAGTAACAATCAGGCTATATTTCAGGTCTCCTTGCTTTAATGTTAGTTCCTACCTCAGCGAATGTTGTTAGGGGGACATGTAAAAGTGTGGGACAGCCAGATCCACGGTGTTATGAAGTTACTGCTCTGAAGCGCTGCCGTATTGGTTCCAGTTGAATAAAGAAGGCATCATAACTTATCCTCTGTTGTTTGGTTAACTTGGCCAGCTTTTAGAGATGTCACGTCGCGTTCCTCTTCCTCCATCTATTTTAGCAGTAGTAGTGTCTGTCTGTTGCTTCTGTCCCTTACACTGGTTTCAGCAGTACTGGCGCCATCTAGTCGCGCGGATGTGCAAGGACTAAGGATATGTCAAAAAGTCCAGTCCGCGAATATATATGACCCTGTTTTGTAGGATATTTTCATTTGATAAAAACTATTTGGCACAATACGGATAATGGTTTTTATGGGATTTTTTTTAAATCCCATTTATTTTCCTACATAATTTAATAATAATTATATGAAATATGTTTCAATGATTAAAACAAATAATAATAATAATAATGTTCTACATTTTAAAACAAATCTCAGAAATTCCATAAATAAAGAAGAATAATAAGAAGTAGTGCAAATAGCCGATCTACAAAGTCGCAGCGCGAAGCGACACAATATGCTATTTTCACTAGTTTGTTTCCGGGGCAAACATAGATTTTTCTTCATTTCTTTTATATCAACGAATCGACATAATTGACTAAATGGAATACTTTGTTGTACAACAGTACAAAAAAAGGTCTTGCAAGAACATCAATCAATTATTGATTATGTTTTATAATCCATGAAATAGATTATTTTGATTAACTATTGCAACCCTAAACCGTTGGATACACGTCAAATTGAAACTCAAACCTTTTATTTATCTGCGTGTGTGTGTGTGTGTGTGTGTGTGTGTGTGTGTGTGTGTGTGTGTGTGTGTGTGTGTGTGTTTCTCTCTTACGTGATGATGCGAGAGCGCAGGTTGGGGGGCTGGGTGACGGGCTGGACGGGGCTAGGACTCTCTGACAGAGGGGTGTACAGGGGCAGGTCCAGCTGGTCCTCACCACACCCTCCTCCTCCGTGAGGGTCGTGTTCGATGGTCAGCTGGAGGAGTCGGCTGGTCTCCTGGATCAACAGGTCAATCTGTGTGTGTGTGTGTGGGGGGGGGGGGGGGGGGGGGGGGGGGCCGAAGGGCTAGTTACCAGTGTTGCCATGTATGCTTATTATAAACAATGTTTTCTGTAACATACTAGTTGCGTATTTGGACTTTCTTAATTTTTTTGAGTGGTGCAACCACTCCAAGGAACAGCAATGTCCGTGTTCACCTATTTGCCTATGTGACGTTAATGAGCACCAGTATATGACTATGAGTACCAGTACCAGTCCCAAATTAGGTCCCTGGACACCAGGTTGAGAAGCACTGTGATAGGTCAGGATTTCCTGTTTCTGTCTTGTTAAAGCTGCACTTTATAACTTTCCTCTTCTACCCCAGAGTTTCCTGCACAAGTGCTGACATTTTTACCATTGAGCTAATAGAGCCTGCCTGCTAACTTGCTCATCAGGTCAAAACCTTTGTCAGATCCTCCTGTGTTTGGTGAGAAACGACCTTTGACACGATCTAAATGTCTCAGTCAGTAGAAGAGCAGGGAGACTAATCCAATTGTATAAGTTATAAAATATTAATAACATACTCTACCATACAAATTGGATACAAATACATTGTATTAATTAAAAAACGTTACATAGTGCCCCTTTAATAAGAGAGAATATTCAAATCCTTTATTTAAAGGGCAATTGTGCTGACTTTCAACGTAAATCTCATATCGTTCTATATTGTGAGGAGCTGGACATACAGTATGAAGGAGATCTGCTCACCTACTGTACAATGTGTAAAAGCTTTAAACCTGTTCAACATACTCTGCTAGTCGCTTCTTTCCAGTGCCCTTGACATCCAGAGCATAATAGGCTTTGCACATACTCCAATATTATTGGTATGCATTCACAGGTGGCTGTTAATGGAAGTGTGTGTGTGTGTGTGTGTGTGTGTGCGTGTGTGTGTGCGTGTGCCTGCATGCGTGCAGGGGCTTAGTTCCCACCTCATCCAGGGGAACGTTGTGAATGGGCGTGCCGTTGATCTCCAGAATCCTGTCGCCAACGTGAATGGAGTTCATCACATCTGGACTGATGCAGTCAGTGTCCACCCTGCATAAGGAATGACAATGACAATCACATCTGGACTATGCCAATAACAATCACATCTGGACTATGACAATGACAATCACATCTGGACTATGCCAATAACAATCACATCTGGACTATGACAATGACATCTGGACTATGACAATGACAATCACATCTGGACTATGACAATAACAATCACAACTGGACTATGACAATCACAACTGGACTATGACAATCACATCTGGACTATGACAATGACATCTGGATAATGACAAGGACATCTGGACTGATGCGGCCAGTGTCCACCCTGCATAAGGAATGACAATGGTAAGGACTTGTCGTGGGTCAAACGTTCACTTCCACCAATCGACTGGTTTATAATCCCCCCCCCCCTCCCCCCCCCGCCCCCCTCTGCATGACAAACCCTATACAGCTTATCGCCTCACCTTTGAGTTCAGCCATGCGGGATTGGTGTGAATGACCTGTCTCTCTCCTACAGCCCTTAGTCGGACAGTCCATCACACTAAAAGCCTGATTTACACTTGGTTCCGTGTGGCGTCGGGCACCCTGTCGTATGCATCATGCATCACATGGCCCCAGTGCATGCTCTCACATAGAAAATGAATTGGGGCCTCGACTTGATGTCTGTAAACACATTTACTGTAGTGTGGAATGAATGCTCTTAAACCATCAAGACCAATTCTGAAAACTCCTTCTAAATCCTACCGAAGTTTTCAGAAAAACTGCTTTAAGATCAGAGCTCTCATAATAGTTCTGCAGGAGGCCATGGGCGAACACGCTACATGATAAGATTTCTACTTATGATTATGAATGACATTAAGTTCCACATACAGTATTAACTGCAATGATTCCATTTTCATTATCAGTATATTGAAGAGATTTCAAATTAACCTCATTCACCCCCACTATGCCATTTCTTTATGTTCTCTCCCTAATCGCTAATCCTCTGTCAAGTTCATCTTAACTACATTTGCACTCTTTCACCCACGCATGCAGTCACACACGTTTGACATTAACATTTTAGCACGACGATTTTATCAATGCCATTCGTACAGTTTATTTTTATTTTTAGCTGTAAACCTATAGAGCCGAAGAATTGTCGATCTACAAGCCCACAACACGTCGCAGATGGACAATTTTTCGGTGCACGGCTACAAAGTGTAAATCAGGCATATCTCCAACTCTACATCCCTAAACCTAACCTTTAATTGTCCAGTCCTAACAGAACCCCAACCTGAGTCCATTCCTCATTTTAAACCTCTAATTATAAATCACGCACGCACGCACGCACGCATGCATGCACACACGCACGCACACACGCACGCAGTGCAGCAGACTTACTGTGACACTCTGACGGTGGGTTGGGTGTGTTCGGGGCTGTAGCCGTTAGGAGGGCTGATTGGCTGGTCGATGGAGACGGAGATGCCCCGCCCCCGGCGCCCGTTGCCACCGGCGTCTGCGGAGGCCGGAATGGACACCAGCGTCACCGTGTGGGGGATGCGTGAGCATGGCGACGAGTCCGGCAGGGTCACCGGGGTCACGATGGTCTGGTAGTAACACTGACCGCTATACGACACCACAGCACGCAGAGAGACACCGCGGGGGAGCAGGGAGAAGGGGTGGACAGGAGAGAGAGAGAGAGAGAGAGAGAGAGAGAGAGAGTTGTTGTTTGTCATATTTGTGATTGTGCTTTGGCAACACTTGTAAAATGTCATGCCAATAAAGCCTATTGAATTGCATTGAATTGAAATTGAGAGAGAGAGAGAGAGAGAGAGAGAGAGAGAGAGAGGGAGAGAGATCGATAATTGAACACTGAAAGTGTAGAATTTAAGGTAAACACTAGAAAGTACATCAAATGCATATAGTATGATAATGCAAATATACAATATACACACATGTGTCTGAGTGCATGTGCATGTGCATTACATGTAGATATGTGTGAGTATGTGTGACTAAAATAGATGTTTTTAAACAGGTTTTTTTGTGGCTTTCGCCTTTATTTTATATATTTTATGGAGGGACAGACAGTAGGCTGACAGGAAATGGGGAGAGAGATGGGGGGAAGACATGCAGTAAAGGCCGTCAGGATCGGGAGTCGAACCTGCGGTACACTGCCAGACTGGAGGATTACCAGCCAAGTTGCCTGGACCGCTGAGCCATGGCCCAGGCCAAATAGATGTTTTTAAAATACAACCCGTCTTGTTTGACTTTGCTTGACGTCAATGATCTGTATACTGTGTGTGTGTGTGTGTGTGTGTGTGTGTGTGTGTGTGTGTGTGCGCGCGCGTTTGTGTGCGCGCGTTTGTGTGCGTGTGTTATTGAACTATCTTTGGTAAACAAACATATTGCATAACTGTGAGGCTCTCACGGCTGGCGTCTATAAATGGCTTTATTCAGTGTGAGGCCTTATGAAATATATATCAGATGATTAAAAACCAAGGGCTGCTGAATGTCCCCTATTCGTCTCTGTCAGGTGGAAACTTTGTATGTCCAAAGCTGTTACTTTCAGGATTCAAATTCAAAAACAGCAAAAGTAGCAGATCGTAAAACTCAAAACATGCCGCATTTCGGCCCTGTGCTACTGTTGTTAGTTTTTTGGGATGCTGTGTAGTGTGATCAAGCAGGCAGTAGAGCATTCATTTACGAAAAAACACAAAAAGTTAAAATATGGAGATAAGAGGTTTCTGCCTGACAGCAACGATATGCTAAACACAGACGACGACTACGTGAAGATGAGGCTCCTAACTTGAATAAGACCACTGACGTATAAACACTGAGTGTGTAGGCTGTGACATGTTCACTGCTGCTCTTAGGTATTTAAAAAAAGGTTAAATTACATTTGGATTGCTATGGTGGCTGTTGCTATTTCATATTGATTTGCGTGTAGTTGATTACTGTCTTCTTCAATGATCAGATTAAATGCTCACTATGTGTGATTGACTGTCCTTGGAGACTGTGCTTCATTTTGATTGATTAAAATAACATGATTAGATTGTGTGTGTGTGTGTGTGTGTGTGTGTGTGTGTGTGTGTGTGTGTGTGTGTGTGTGTGTGTGTGTGTGTCGTGTGTGTTTGTGTGTGCGTGTACGTACGTGCGTGCGGTGGCGGGGGGGTAAGGGGGGGGCTCAAATGACACAGTGGTTCTGGCTAATACCAACTGCAACTATTGATTATTTTCTAAGCAATTACTATATGAATTACTTTTGATTAATCAAATAATCTTGAAGCGTGTATGCACGTATATCAACAAATCAATGTCGAAGATGTTGTCATTTTCAACTTAACAGTGTTGGGTAAAACAAAGTTTAAAATAGCCAATAATCTACAGTATCACAACATGTTGCGACGTTCTGCTGGCGTCATTTTCAGTACTTTTGAAAAATGTATTAAACAAACAATATGAACTATAATAATTTGTTACACCGGCCCCAATCTGATTGATTATGATAACATGATTGGAATGGGTGTGAGATCTATTATACAGTATAGGAGCAGCATAGGCTCTTGACAACATCAAACGCTACCAGACCGGTTGTGGTGGTTGTGGTTCTCACCAGTAGAGCTTGGACCTCTCCACCAGGGCATAGGTGTCTCCATCTCCGATGAACGCCTTGCAGTTCAGACAGGTGAAGCATTCTGGGTGATACTTCTGTTCCCCGGCAACCTGCACAAACAGCAGAACAACAAAGCATGGTTATGAATGGACTTCTTATCGCTATTATAAAATACAGCTTGAAACCTGAGCACATACTGTACAGTACAGTTGAATCCAATGCATTCTCAAACCCACTGCTTTAAATGGGTTGACAAGTTGGGGCAAAATCTAACCCTGTGTAAACGGATTCGAAACCCAGGTGTCATGTGTTGGAAGTTACCTAGTGACTAGCCTAAAAGGGAATTTTCCTCACCCTGGGAAGATATTAGAGTTTTGGTCATCAGACAAAGAGGCTCTGAGCCACTCGGCCACCACACTCATGGCATAATACAACTCCTGGGAATTGAACCCAGGTCTCCCATGTTGGAAAGACAACATTTTGTCCACCAGCCTGAAATGGGAATTCTTAATGGGGCTGTCCTGTCGCATGACAAGTTGGTGAGGACCTGATTATTAATGATTCCAAGCCTATCAATATGCATCTGGAACAGAGCTCGGGTCACTCTGCTGTGCCTCATGGGGCCTAAGGCCACTTGGGTCACGCGTGCCTTGTTTTACTTTCTATTTTTTTATTTTTGAGGGGCGATAGCCCCGTCTATATCCAGCTTTTGGTGTATGTAACCAATATTTTGTCCTAACACAAACATAAATAACATTGACAATGAATGGACAATTTTGCGTAACACAAACATTGATGACGAACACCCCTCACTTCACACGGGTGTGAAGTGAGGGGTTTGGATTTGAATTACTGGGAACGGTGAAATGGGAATCCTGTCCTGTCACATCAAATGGGTGACATGTGGTCAGGTTTTTGCCCCCAAATCGTCATGGTAGCGTGACCTGAGAGTGAAGATGTGTAGTTGAAAGCGGTCTAATTTTGGGCTGCTTCATTAAAACAACCCATTAAACATCAATGAAGTTGTGTTCAACGCAGATTCAGGAGTGGAGAACGCCCACTGCTCAACCTGATCACTCAGCTTCCCTATCTCCTTATCGAGTTCACCTGCGTCCTACAATCTCACAGCCAATCACGTAACATTCCCCACAGCATAAATACACCTCCTATCTCATCCCTTACCTGTTTGATACTGCCTCCCCCCCCTCCTCCCCAACTAACCCCCTTCATCCTCAGCCCTGCCCCGCTAACACTTCTTTCTCTCTCCTTCTCCTAGGAGCCCGAGGGGGGCAGCATCCGAGCCAAGGCGACCGATCGCTCCCGAGCAGAGCACGGCCATGCACCCGAGACTATGCCCCCACCCTGAGTCTCGCCCTCCTCGGGCTCCTCATCAATACACAGTCTCACTTGTGCAATAAACACCCCTAAACTTGAGCAGTGGTGTGGTCTCTTACTAGTGAAATAACCTTTGTCAGTGGTGAAGGCAACTCATACATAGCCACAAAACACTGATGTGGGTTTGTTAGTGGGACTTCAATGTGAACTAAAAACAACGCACCAAGTTTGGATGAAATAAACAACCCCACAGAGCTACGCTGTGAGCAGAATAACAAGCAAAGCACAGAATGAGAGACCCCAGAAGAACTACTCTGAGAAGTAGGCCAGGATCTGGTCACTCAGGGCCCAGTGGAGATTGGGTTAGCTATACTGTAGCTGCCAAATGGGTCTGGCTAGCTTCAAGCCTGTTTACGAGCAGCTAGGGATGGAATTGAGTTACAGCCAAAAAACAGAGCAGGCAATGATACGATTAACTAAAGCGAGATCTGGGTTTGATTGCTGGAGCACGACATTTCCTCCTCCTTAGTTTGTCAAGAGGAGATTGAACTATAAGCCAGTAGTTTGTGACCAAAGGCTAGTCAAAATCTCAAGGCATATCTGAGAGAAACAATAGCCGATCAGATTTTTTTTTAAATAAATACATTAATTAAATTAATAAAATAAATACATGTAAAATGTTCGTCTATATCATAATGTCATGCCTAAAATAGCGACACCTGGATGAAAGTAAACAAGTGCACACAAAGTAATGATATTGTAAACTTTTGCTATAGTTGATATTGTAATAATGTGTTTGTGTCAAAATATCACTGGCTCAAGTGTGTTAGTGTCCACCTTCAGACTTGGAGGTTGGGAGATCAATCCTACAAAACAAAAAGGTACCCAATGCCGCCCTGCATGGCACTCCCCTGGATTGGGGTTCAGTCCCTACAACATACAGTACATACAGTACAGTACTAATGTCATGCCTGGGGGACGGACAGGAGATAGGCTCTATGGCCCGGGAACATTACATCAGTGTATTTCGGGCACACTATCTGGGAATCACCGCTTGTAACGGACAATTTTACCTTCCAATTTTACCTTCCTTGGATCTTTGGCACGTTACTTCACAGGTGTGGATGGGAGTGATCAGTGAGCAGTAGACAGTGAAATAAAGAGATTGATGTCCAGTAGAGATTCCAGTTTTACTTTATTGTAGTCGCAGTTGTAATGAATGATATTGCGTTGTCATTTCTGTATATACCCTGATCTCCTGTGGTTCTCTGTCTGCTTCTGTCTGCCTGGCTGGTGAGAACGGTGTACTCCCCCAATACCTGTGTCCTAAATAGCCCACAAACCATACCCAGTGCTGTCAAATCTAGATCCCCCCAAGTGTCCAAAAATAATATTGCCACTTTTCCTACTAAGTTGCAGTGAAATGAAAACATGTCACAAAGTCATTCTATGTTCTCTTAGTCTTTTTGCCTTGAGTTGGAGAGTCATGTCTGCTGTCTTCTTTGTCATCTCATCCTGTCTGTCTATAAATTGATTAAATCATTTGCGTGGACGTGGTACACAAATTTCCTCCCTGCCTCAGGGCTGTGTGTGTGTCTGTCCATGTGTGCGTGCGTGCGTGCGTGCGTGTGTGTGTGTGCGTGCGTGCGTTCCTCTGGTTTCCTTGGTGATACTCCCAGGAGGGCATGGTAGACATATGGATGGATATTACACATTGTTTTATTGATTATTTTATTCTCTTCTCTTTTCCACGCTGCAGTTTTTGTCTTCCCCCACTGCCTTTCTTATTTTGCTGTGGTTTCATGAGTTTTATTGGCTCTTTATATTAGATGCAGCAGCCGTCCTGTCTCAGCAGCGCTCACATTTCCATAAAGCTTTTACTTTGAAGGGTGCAGCTGACAGCTGAGGCTGAACCTCTTCTGTCTCCATGAGTAGAGAAGTCTCGCTTCCATCAGCTCCTCTACAAAACCATAACCAACCCCACAATGGTTGCAAAACACATACTTCGAATTTGGTCTTGTATTTATTATTATTATTCCATCCATATAAATAATAATGCCAAATAATTAGGTTTGTTTGACCCTTTTTGTTTGACACTTTTTATGCCTTTATTATAGATAGCTGACAGGAAATGGGGAGTGACACGCATATGCAGCAAAGGCCATCGGGATCGGAACTCCAACCTGTCACGCTACACATTAGCCTAGGTGCCTGGACCGCTATGCCAGCGGTCCAGCCCCTTTATCTACACAAACCCTATTCTGAGCATGTGATAAATACGTGCACATTCTTCACAAAAAGGCGAACATTCCGGCAAAAATAGTATACCTATTTTTGCTATTTGAAGAGCAACAAAGTATATAGGCTTTAAGTGGTTAAAATAATTGGGCTCCATAACAACCTTGCATCCATTTAGTTTTATTTTAAGTTATTCTGTGTGCTGCATTCTCTCTCTCTAAACCCCACCAGCCTCCCATCCCAGTGCTGCACATTAGAATTGCAAATCACTGCAGTTCCACGCGGGGAGCCAGGGGGGCATGCACTCCCATATCCACCCCACCCATCCCATCCCAAATATTTATGCCAATCGAGGCATAAAATGAAAGCCTCTGAAAATGAAAGCTCTTGGGACTGTGGGACAGTGGTGTTTCTTGACCTCTAGCTCTGACGGTCAGGGTCACAAAGGAAAACAGTGATTTAGTGAGTGAGTGGGTTGGTGGTCATCAACCGCACAGCATTACCCCAGGGACAACATTTATAGATAACACTTCAGGTTATTCACTGTCAATCGATCAGAGCTCCACAAGCAAGGACACTATTGTATAGTTAACATTTCCATCTTTTGTGGTTTGATTGTTTTATTGTTCTCACAGCCTGTAGGCTTATGAAAGAGAGTGAAATCCGCAATGGTTTATATTCGGTGTACAGAATATGAAGGGAGAGTAATTTATCAACAGGACATAATATAGAATATACAGTGAAAAGTAATTGTACACATATTGCAAATCCAGTATGTGTAAAGAGAGAACAAAAATATAGAAAGAGAGAGAGTGAAAAATTAAGAAAACAAAATCAATGAGACAGAGGGGGAGAGAGACAAAGAGACACAGAGACAGACGGAGAGAGAGAGAGAGAGAGAGAGAGAGAGAGAGAGAGAGAGAGAGAGAGAGAGAGAGAGAGAGAGAGAGAGAGAGAGAGAGAGAGGAAGAGAGAGAGAGCGATAGAGAGCAGTCAGATGAGCAGAATAAATCAAATCACTGACTGAGAAGGTTCTTATTTTCCCTTGAAACTGCTTTGTAAAAATGTTCATAAACAACTATAACCACCTCATATGGTTTTGGAACGTACAGTATTGCCACAGGAATGTAAACACATAACCTCACAACACATCGTATGCATCATGTGACTGCAATGAAAGCTGTTTCTAACTACTTCAATCTTTATTGTACTTTGTCCCCCTGGGGTCTACTGTATATTTGGTCCCATTATTTCCCCCCCGATCTATAACAGATGTCTTTGTAGAAAATAGCCGATCTACAAGCTCACAATGTGGCGTGATGCATTGAGCTTGTGGATGGGCTATTTTCGACATGCCCAGAATAGGGATGCAATGGTGTTGGTGTGGTGAGGGACTTAACCACAGTAATACAAGCTGTGTCTGTTTGCATTCCAAATAAGATGGTAGCTGTAATAATGCCTTTAGTAAAAGATAATTTGAAGATAAATCACAAAAAAGGACTGCAGATTATTTATGGGGAGATATTAGGAGAGAGACATGCAAGACAAGACTTGGATTCAAAATCGTGTCCTCACAACAACTCACAACCAAGGAGCGCATTGTGCATCGTGTCCTCACAACAACTCACAACCAAGGAGCACATTGTGCATCGCGTGTTTCCAGCTTGTGGATATGCTACTCTCCATGCTTTTGTGTGACGATGCTAGTGTGATCGAGTAGGGCGCTAATTTTTATGAAAAACAATATGTATTTACTGCTAGGTTAGGTTGAAGGCCTTTGAATTTGACAGAGTCAAGAGTCTGTCTCGAGAGACTATAGTACAGGTTGAAGGTTGTTCAGAGTCAGGTACAAACATTTACAGAGAGGAGCGAGTGTTAGAGAGGACAGCTGGACAGAGACTAGCTAGCGTGACACCGTCACACCCTGTGGTTAGTGGTTACACACACACACACACACACACACACCCAGCACACACTTCTCTACAGTACGACCACATCTGATTGGCGGCAGCTGCTGCTCTCATGGTAAACTACCACTTCAGAGTGTTGAGTCAGATTTAGATAAAGACAGAGGGATAGGGTGCTGTAGGAAGATGATCCATACAAGATATGTTGAATGAAAAAAATAACGTTGCATATGAACCCCTGCGCATCTTAATATCACAAGACTTTCCAACGATCTGCACGCACACTGCCAGTAGGCCAAGGAAGTCTAAATCCCTGAATATCCTATATTATATTAAAATTGGCTAATGGGTTGGCGCTGGGCAGCTGGGCGGATGGACAACAAGCAGTGATGTCAGTTACAAACAGAAACTGTTGCCTAACAACGCAGATTTGCACATGACTGTAACAGACCCTGTGTATGTGCCTTTGTTGTCTGGTGTCTAGAAAGTCCATATCCTGATAGAATTATAATTTGCGTGGATCTGCATGCTCCCTCTCACTCTGTGTGTGTGTGTGTGTGTGTGTGTGTGTGTGTGTGTGTGTGTGTGTGTGTGTGTGTGTCTGCCTGCCTTTGTGTCTGGTGTCCGTGTTAGAATCCCGTATCCTAATCATCGTGTGTGTAATTATAATTTGCGTCGGTCCAAATCCTTGCTCTCACTAATTTATCCAAATATATGGAACTCTGAGAGTATACAGTACAACTGCAACACTTTGTACAGTCTCATAGATGCTAGGGTAGTGTACTTATATTGTCATGATGTAATTGCCTATAGAAACTAGATATATCGCTCCACTGAGCAGTTGATTGGAGATAAATAATCCCAAAATAGCATCTCATTTACTTCCACTGTGCAGTGAAACAGTTCTCAGAGTCACTCTGTTAGCACATAACCAACACTGTTTGTCGTACCATGCAAGTCAAGGAGATGCTATTTTCAGAAAAAAAATTCTGACAAAAGAACAGAGTGATACTACAGTATATGTCACTATTGGACTAGTTACATCAAGACAAGCTAAGAACACAACTCCTTGTCCTATTGCTTTAACCCGGGAAAGCATCATTTCAGCATTGGCTATTAAAAAAAAGCAGATCTACAAGCGCACATTTGTACATCTGCTATTCTTTTATATATTTTGAAAATCTTTGAAGTGTATGTGTTAAAGTGTTGAATCATTTGGATTATTTTAAACTCAAAGAATTTCTTCTGGTTGTGTCCGGCACGAAACCTTTTCAGATGGGGGTCCACGTGGTCATATACATATCATACATACATGAAAAAGTTTGAGAACTACTGATTTAGAAGGCATTTGTGGAGTCAACCTCAGGTCTTAATGGGTCATTCTACTCATACAGTATGTGTTCATTTCCCCAGGCATGTACTGTACTGTGCTTTACCGCACTGGTTCCCAAACAACCATTTGTGGGTCGCGGTGTACTGTACAGTATATGTCTATGCTAGTTGAACCACTGCTGTAGCGTATACTGTAAGTGTCTATGCTAGTTGAAGTCGCCCTTCTTCTACATCATGTGCACATGTCTCCCCCCGAGGGGCAGCAAGTATGGGTGGGGGTCGAGGCACATGGGCCCAGCAGGCATCTGGAACCAGCGTGTGGTCCTGGTTGCCGTGGGTAACCAGGGTTATCAGTCACCTAGTTGGCCTTGACTCCCCTGGACGATGAGATGACTGTATAACCCTGGAGGGGGATGTGGTCACCATCAGGGCCAGTGAAAGATGACAGTCATAACAAAGAACAACCCCCTCCTACACACACACACACACACACACACACACACACACACACACACAGACACAGACACAGACACACACACACACACACACACACACACACACACACACACACACACACACACACACACACACACACACACACACACACACACAGACACAGACACAGACACAGACACAGACACACACACACACACACACACACACACACACACACACACACACACACACACACACACACAGTGCAGATGCATGTATGATCACTGTAACCTACCGTCGCTGTCGGGCAGAAACCTCTTATCTCCATATTCTAACTTTTTGTGTTTTTCCGTAAATTAACGGCGTTTTGAGCTTGTAATCTGCTACTTTTGCCGTTTTTGAATTTGAATCATGAAAAGTAACAGTTTTGGACATTATGAGGTTTCTTGCCGCCAGAGATGATATTTAAAATACCAGCTGGGTTTTACCCCCCTAGTTTCATTAGTGATGCTCCCTCCCTCCTGACACACTGCATGACGAGAGTCAATTAAACCTATGGGACTATTTGTGTCATCTGCTGCCCACCCACAGAGTTGAGATCTATACCAGACAGTCCACATAAATCCAAACGTGTACATACATGTCATGTACTACTCTCTGTGGCCATCTGTGGAAGACAGAAAGCTAGTGCGATAAGCCATCATTATGCACTGCACCCTGCAGTATTCTGCCAGGAGGCTTTCACACCAAAAAGATATTCCACTTCACACCAACCACACGCTTTATTGTTAAAGTCAGACGTCCTTCCCCCTCGTCTGGCTAAAGAAAGCAGTGAGGCTACTGGGCCAGATCTCCTATTGATCATAAACCAGTGCCTGGCAGGTGATGTACCAGCAATTTTTAAACATGCTGTGGTACAGCCGCTGCTTAAAAAGCACAACCTTGATCCTTCTGTCCTATCCAACTTTCGGCCTATTTCCAAGCTCCCATTTAATTCCAAAGTTTTGGAAAAATGTGCCCTGGCCCAACTGATGCCCCATTTGAACACACATGGCATTCTGGAAGTGTTCCAGTCCGGGTACAAAGCTCTCCACAGCACCGAGACTGCACTGTTAAGAATCTTCAATGACATATTTTTGGCTACAGACTCTGGTGACTCTCTAATTCTGGTTCTCTTGGATCTTACCGCGGCATTTGACACTGTAGATTACAGTATCTTGCTCTCTCGTTTGGAGCACTGGGTTGGCATTAAAGGGCCAGCACTAGAGTTTTTTAGATCTTACTTGTCAGGGAGAAGTTTCCGTGTCACCCTAGGGGATGCCACATCCACCACAGCATCCCTCCATTGTGGAGTGCCACAGGGCTCTATTCTTGGACCAATTCTGTTTATGTTGTATCTGCTCCCCCTAGGATCTATTTTTCGAAAACACGGTGTTTCTTTCCATTGTTACGCTGATGACAGCCAAATTTATTTGCCTCTAAAGCGTAACAATCCTGACTCTTTAAAACCACTCCTTGCTTGCCTCGAGGATGTAAAAGCATGGCTGGCTTTAAACTTCCTAAACTTCAATGACAGCAAAACTGAAGTTATGGTGTTTGGGCCCACACAAGCACATGTGTCCCCTCCTGGTGTTTTAGGCCCCCTTGAGCCCTTCTTGAAGCCAACTGCCACCAATCTAGGTTTCAAAATCGACTCTGACCTAAAGATGGACAAACAGATAAATGAGGTAGTAAGAAAGAGCTTCTTCCAGCTTAGGAGGCTATCTAAGGTTAAGTCTTGTCTATCCCGCTCTGTGTTCGAAACTGTAATTCATGCTTTCATGACATCCCTCCTAGACTACTGTAATGCCCTGTATATTGGAGTAAACCAGGTTTCCATCTCTCGATTACAGCTAGTCCAGAACGCAGCTGCTAGGTTACTTACAGGCACACGTAAGCGAGACCACATCAGCCCTGTACTAGCCTCCCTCCACTGGCTTCCTGTGCGATACAGGATTGACTTCAAAGTATTGCTCTTTGTATTTAAGTGTCTAAATGGTTTGGCACCCATTTATTTATCTGAACTGCTGAAACCCTATGCTCCGACACGGACGCTCAGGTCCTCTGACCAGCTTCTCCTGGTGGTGCCTAAAACCAGGCTGAAGCTCAGAGGTTACCGAGCTTTTGCAGTGGCAGCTCCCAAGCTCTGGAATGAGCTGCCTCTGCACACAAGACAAGCCCCCACCCTCCAGGTGTTTAAGTCACGCCTCAAGACTTACCTTTATTCCTTTTCCAAGCACAGTATGAGATGTTTTTTTTAACTACATTTTTATCCCACGATTTTGTAACCCAGTTTTTCCTTTCACCCAGTGCCAATTATCTAATGTAATCCTGGGCGCTACACTTCCTCTGCCAACCTGGGGGGGCAGCGGACTGACCTCATGCCTCCTTCTATGCATGAGGAGTCCAAGCTGCTTCTTTTCACCTGACAGAGGGGAATTTCCCCGGCCGGACGTAGCGCGTGGAAGGGACACGTTTTTCCGAACAGTTCCTTTCCCCTCCATCAGGCGCCCCGGTTGGCCAGGGGGAGGTAGTTTTAGAGACCAGGATTACGGCATGTTTTTGTGAGGGTATCTACCCTAGGGGACACGGGGAGAACATGCAAACTCCACACAGAAAGGCCCTTTCGCCAACCCCCGCCTCGGCTATGGGCACTGATGACGCGGAGGAGGGAACACGCCGCCAGTGCCCACAGCGTCCCCAGCGGGAATCGAACCCAGGACCTTCTAGCTGTGAGGCGACAGCACTACCAACTGTGCCACCGTGCCCCCAGTATGAGATGTTTAATGTGACACTGTGCATGTTGTTTGTGGTTGTTTTGTGGTTTTTCAATGAAGTTGTGTTTTTTAATGTTTTACTGTAAAGCACTTTGGTACAACGTTGTTGTTTTAAAATGTGCTATATAAATAAAGATGGTATGGTATGGTATGGTAAAGTAAGCCTACTACTGAGCATTTGCATTATAATAGAAGTGATTCTAAATCCTTTTTAATTTCATAAGGATCCATTAAGGATGCATTTAGGCCACACATCAAGTGATACTGATAATGTAACTCAGAGAGTGTAAAAATGGGGTAACCAAAAGTCTTCCATTTGCGGGTCCATTTGGTTCCATTTGGACTCCTGGTGGCCCCTCGACCCGGCGTTGAGAACCAGTGCATTATAGTAGACTTGACTGGTAGAAATAAGACTACCATGTTCCATGTAATGTTGTTAGAATAGTGTGAAATTAAAATAAAATAGGGAAGTCCAGCTGTCGGGGTTCGCTTACTGGTTGCAGATGCATCTGGCTATTGGTCATCATCACCCCACATATCAGATGTAATGACCCTAACGTTTTGTAAATTAACAATGATCTGCACAGGCTTTAGTTGAGTTACTGCTTTTTGCTCGTGAGGGTTCCAACCATGCGTCTGCTTTTGATACCCCTCCCCATGTCATGCGGAAAATAGTGAGCTTATACTGTAGATCAGCTCTTTTCACTAATTCTGTTTGGCTTGGCCAGGCGCTCCAGCACACTCAATTGGCCTCGCTGCTCGCGGGTGGGAAGCTGGCAGCGGAATGTGCGTCATTGTCGCTAACACTGTCACTAGCAACTTCCACTGGTTGGTCGGAGAGTTAGTTCAGTGGTGAGTGAGGAGCATCTGGTGGAGATAACATGGACCTGTGCACGGTGAGGGGCATCTGGTGGAGATAACATAGACCTGTGGAGATAACCTGGTTATCTCCACCAGATAACCAGGTTATCTGGTGGAGATAACCTCTGCACACGTCACACTACTGAGTGTCTCTACACACTCCTCCTCAGGCATTTCACAGTGGGGGATGGCAGCGACGTCAGTGAACGCAAAACACATGGGGGGGAATTAGCAATGACTACATTAAAACAACGTCCACTGGGTTTTTGTTGGACTTAGCAAGTTCCAGACAAGAGTTCATCCATTAAATTAGTATCCTTATACTTCTATGTTGGTTCATTTGAGAGACTGAACCAACAAGAGAGACTGTGTGTATTCAGTTGTGCTACTAGTATACCAGGCTAATTTTCTTTTTCAGTTAAAAATGTTAATAGTTTAAAATTAGGGAGGGAACCTCTGTACATAATGGCTGCTCATTATCTCTTATTTGATGTCTTGTACTCTTGTACGGTACTCTGTTCTCTAATGACTTGTACTTTTCACGGTTCGACATACAAATCACTGCAGTGAAATTGGGTTTCACTGAAGTGAAAAATGAAAATGTTTTTTTTTTTCCCACACGCATCCAGTGTTTTGTTCCCTTTCTGTTAAATAAGGAAAGACACCTTTGAGGCTCAAATATCTATCAAAGCAGAAAATGTGTTCGCATGAATGAGCTATAGTACTTAGCACTGGTGTGTGTGTGTGTGTGTGTGTGTGTGTGTGTGTGTGTGTGTGTGTGTGTGTGTGTGTGTGTGTGTGTGTGTGTGTGTGTGTGTGTGTGTGTGTGTGTGTGTGTGTGTGTGTGTGTGTGTGTGTGTGTGTGTGTGTGTGTGTGTGTGTGTGTGTGTGTGTGTGTGCATGGCAAAATGTGTAAAAAAGTGAAAGGTCTCTCAGGTCAATCATTCAATGTATGGCTGCTGCTAATAATCATTAGCAACATGTTCTTCAAAAGCATAGGCATGGACCACCTACAAGCAAAAAACAGTAACTCAGCTAACTTTACGATCAGAGTGGGTAACAATGTTATTACAAGCAAAAAAGAGATGACCTATCTGGTGGGTTGTACTTTAGTTAACCTTTCCAGTGATAAGATGGCAACAACAGATTCAAGAAGGTCAACCAAAGAACAAGAGTTTGGGGCAGGCTCTCCTCGTTGGTCAGTAGGAATGCAGTAGAAGGACACTAGCTGGAGCACTCATCCAACGTCATTTAGACTATGCATGCACCTCAAAGGCACTACAATCTAAACTACAGACCTCTCAAAACAAACTAGTCAGACTACCTCCCCACTGTTTTTCTGCAATTATACCGGTATACATCTGTACTTTTTACAAACTGTTAATAAAGTATTCAATCAAACAATCAATCAAGATCATTGTTAATTTACAAAGGCTGGGGACATTACAACTATGCGGGGTGATGACCCATACATGTCATCTACATAATGTAGACTACATTCAAATGAAATGTTATCTCTGTGATTCAAGCGTTCCATTCTGTAAGCACTAGTTTCCACTGTGTTTTACTGACATCACTTTTACATCCACCAGCACATCAGAGCTTTTGTTGAACAGACAAGCATCTGTCATGATATACTGTAGGTAACAAGAACCATAAGTGAATGTATATACAATACAAAACACTACATGAGTGGCATGGATGGACGAGTCTGATCGACTCAACTAATGGTCCTCAAAGGTTTTATTGTCAAGGACTCCCAGTTTTCTAAGCATAATAAACGTGTTATTTTGGTCCCATTTGTACACTCAGTGTTACAGACTAAGAGGCTCCATTTGATTCATCACCATGATCAATCATTTAGCTGGGGCTTGGGGGGAACCCCTGCTGGGGGTCCCCAGACCCCACTTTGTGCACCACTGGATCGAACCACATTACAGGACGTTATGGCTTCGTTTAGTCGTGTTTGATCGTGTGGAAATCAACCCTGTCGCCCATCAATGAGTCAGAGCTCAGATTTCGACCAAAGAATCCTGTATGTGTATGTATGGGGGGCCTGGGGGCCCATGCTGGCGGAATGACAACATCAGCAGCCAGGAATCTGCACGTGCATTAAGTAACTTATAGTCCCCCCTCTGGGAGAGAGACAATTCTGGGTCAGATTCCCCTCCAAAAAACGTGCAGGAGGGAATTCCAAAGCCATTTTATCCTCGAGGGGGCCGCGGAGCGCTGAGGCACTCAAACCTCTAACAGATGGACTCAAATCTATACCCATTGTGCACGCCACTTGAACCGTCACACCGCCATGACACGGTTGAAGGAGAGAAAGCACTGCAAAGCAGACAACAACAGTCTCAAGGTGCACGGTTCAACGATGTCTGTTATAGGATATGGAGTTATGTGTCAGGCATGGCCAAATATGAAGTGTTGTGATGTCAGGCATGGCCAAATATGAAGTGTTGTGATGTCAGAACAGGCCAGTTCCATGTATGGAGCCTGGGCAGGGGCCCGGGCAGAGGTGTTTTGTTTGTGGCGGTTCTGGACAACCGTGGGTCCGACCGACTCAACACCGACCACTGCACTCCCTGTAGGGGTGTGGAACGCATGTGTCGAATTTGAAGTCGGCGGGGCGAACGGTTCTTGAGGTACATTACAGACGTACAAACGTACACACGTACGTACATACGTACGTACGTACATACGTACGTACGTAAGTACATACAGACAGACAGAGACGTGGTGCATTTAGAGATAAGATAGATGTTCAATCAATTGGATGGAGGTGGAGGTTGACCACTTTCAACCTGGCGTCATACCTGGGGCCATATCATTTTGCACAATGGGGGGACCCTGACACTGTTTGACCTGGAAGGGAACACAATGGGAGCACCCTGACAACAGAACCGTAAGTAGATCATTGATTTGTAACACCTGTAAATTAAGTAACATTACACAGCTAGTTACTGTTACTGTATGTAAATATCGCAAGAAAGGCCTAATCAATAGGGAATGAGGAACACCCACACACAGTGACACAAGTCATCAAGCTTGCCAAAGAAATTACCCCCAGTGTTTTTCTGTAAATAAAGGCTACTTAGTACTGCTCCTAGTATTGATGATCTCTTCTATAGTATTGTATGTCTGTCTAAAGTCCTGTTGAATTGAATACATATGACTACAATGGAAGCAAGCCCACAGGGTTTTTTGTGTTATCCAATTGATTGTATAACTGTACCTTTAATAACCTGTGTTAATAAAGTATTCAATAAATCAATTTTTTTATTTATTATTACTGACGTTTTTGTAACTCTGAGGCAAGAAAGTACAGTTGAGTACAGACTCTTGTCTGTACTCAACTGCAGCAAACAGTGGGTTCTATTGAGAATAGGTTCAATAGACCCCCTAGCCACCCTTCGCCCTCCATTCTGCCACACCATGCAATACAATATCACTGTATGTGTGTGGAACCACTTGCTAATGGATCTGACCTCCACATCCGGCCGAGGTACAGTGGGATATAATATGACGAGATGGATGGAAGTGGCGCACACACACACACACACACACACACACACACACACACACACACACACACACACACACACACACACACACACACACACACACACATAGACATAGACATAGACACGGACACGGACACAGACACAGACACAGACACAGACACACACACAGACACACACACACACACACACACACACACATACACAGAGAACTGTACAGGAGGACCACAGCTAAAAACCCACCGGGTTTGCCCTGCACCAGGACCCGGCCCGGCTGGCGCCACGTGATTAAAAATAGCTTCATCACTTTTTCATGACATTAAATATGAAACAGCAAAAAAGGAAAACTAGAGCAAGTCAGAGAGAGAGAGAGAGAGAGAGAGAGAGAGAGAGAGAGAGAGAGAGAGGAAGTTGGTTGCAGGGCAACACATTTAATCCAATTTGTCAGGATGCACAACTGTTAAGCATCATAAAGCTCATGTTCAGTGTCAAAGAGAATAAATTATGGATAGACAGATAGAGAAATATAGATAGATAAGATAGATAGATAGATAGATAAGATAGATAGATAGATAGATAGATAGATAGATAGATAGATAGATAGATAGATAGATAGATAGATAGATAGATAGATAGATAGATAGATAGATAGATAGATAGATAGATAGATAGATAGATAGATAGATAGATAGATACATAGATACATAGATACATAGATACATAGATACATAGATAGATACATGTGCAGTAAAGCCTGATGTATACTTAGGTTGCACGTTGGTGTTGCATGCAATCAATAGCAGATGTACAATCTCACAGCACGTCACATTCATGGTGCGTTATGAGCTTGTAGGTCTGCTATTTACCGAGGCTTAACATTCCCCCTCATCCCCTCCAGACGCTCTGCTCTGCTCTGCACTGCTCCCCTCCCCCCCGCCCCCCGTTCCCCCACTGTGCCCGTGACCCACTACCCTACAGCGGCAGCAGAGTGCTGACGGACTGACATCATCTTACCTTCTTGTCCTTCTTCCACAGCCGGAGACAGCAGAAGGTCCAGTAGAACACATCTCCCACCATGACAGCGACAGAGAGAGAGAGACAGAGAGAGACACTCTGCCTCTAGTTCATTCTAATAATGTCACAACAAAACATAAGCAGAGAGAGAGAGAGACAGAGAGAGAGACGCCCACGAGCGCTGAGCTCATCTCTAAAACGATGTCACTGCTCTTCTCTCTCTCCCGCTTCCCTCCCCATGCCTCTAGTCTCCTCCCATTTATCTCTCTCTCTCTCTCTCTCTCTCTCTCTATGACCTCATCGCTTCCTGTTTGGCCCAGCCCACCCAAGCTAAGCAACACACGCTCACCGCCGGCTGCATCTCTGTGATGTGTAACAGAAAACAACCCTCATGCTCTCCTTTATCTCTCTCTCTCTCTCTCTCTGTTACTTTACATCGCATCCCCCCTTCACAGTCAACACCACCCTCTGTTCTTCATGTTCAATACCTCCCTTTGGCAAGAAACAAAGAAAGAAAAATTAAGAAATTTGTTTTAAGGAGAATTCCAGTGATGGAGGGGATACCTATACATACTGAAATCAACACTAGAATCAAACAATATTCAGAGATTCTTAAGGCTCATATATACTCCAGTTTTTGGTGATAGGTTATCACCGTTTTAGGTGATAGCTTATCACCTAAAACGGTGATAAGAGTTGAGGCCATCATACTCGCGGTGATGTCCTTAAGGATTGACTCCGCCTCCCTGTGGTTTACCCAACATCTAGACCAATCAGTGCACGGGGTGATAGCTCCAGAGTGAAAAGACTTGTCTGATAGTAAAAACAGAGAGATGGGTCTGTGTCCACGCCGCGGTGATAGCTGATCATCACCGCGACTGACATAATGGTGTAGTTTTCCAACCCTTTAAAAACTACACCACGGTGATAAGCCATAACCAAAAGTATGTATGAGCCTTTAGCCTAACCTAAACATATCAACACAACACCTCAGTAAAAACAAACTGTTCCGTACGTCAAATAAATTGTATCTGACCCCATTACTACATTAGCTGGTGTCTCATGTTTTAAAATAAAATATGAGGATTCAATGATGTGCATGCCAACATAAGTTGACTTGTGCTTGATATTCTGTATGATAATACTCATGTGTGATGATGGGTAAATGGTGCATTTATATAACGCCTTTATCCAAGGCGCTTTACATAGACTGTGCAGTGTGCATTACATTCACCCATTCATACACCGATTGCGGCCATGCAAGGTACCAACCAGCACATCGGGAGCAATTTGGGGTTCAGTGTCTTGCCCAAGGACACATACGACATGTAGACAGGAGGAGCCGGGATTCGAACCGCTGAATCATGGGTCATCGGACGACCGGCTCTACCTCATGAGCCATAGCCGCCACCTGGGTGGAGGGGCTACATCCTCCACTGTGAGCTTGTACATCTGCTATTTACTGCATGCAACATCAGCCTTTTTTCTTTTAAGGAAAAATGTAAAATCTCCAAAACATTGCAAAATCTTCAAAAAAAATTAAGGTAAGTTACTTTCAGAAAGTATCACCCTTGAGCTTTATCTCTCCATATAGGGCTCCAACTATAGATTATTTTCTTACTTAGCCATAATTCTATATTGATTACTTTAATTGCTTTACTCAAGTGCGTTTCACCATTTTATACTTCGGCATATTTTGTCAAATAACTATTAAATTGATTAACTGTTGGACCGCTAGCTATCGTTTCTCTCCTATGTTTCTTCAGTCTCTCTCTATCTCTCTCTGTTTGTCTGACATGTTGTTTCAGTGTGTTTTCAGAATGCAGCCTAGAATAGATATTAAGTCAGACATGCCTGCCCACCACATCCATCATCTGATCACAGGCTGACCTGACCAGCTGACTGACCAACACACTGTTTAAGGACATACCGCTAACCAGTAACCAGGCAGTAAAATGTCTCAAAATATCAATCCAATGAGGAAGCAGCCAGACAAGTAGTTGTACAAACACGCTGAATGATGAAACCCCAAGTGGCTTTTCTGTGGAACTGAACCCTTAAAGGGAAATACCACTCTATTTCAACATAGAACTATGTCATTAATATACTTTAGAGTTGTTGTGTGGGAATTCTGGGAAATAATACAAAAGTTCCCCCCTTCTGTTAGGTAGAACTGGAGGTCTAGAACTTGGGGTCATGTGATCAGTGACATCACGTCGGTGTACTCTGCATGCCATATGTTGCGTTCCCACGGGCAGACGCAAAGTAAAGACGCAGTCTACCATTCATTGTCAATGGAAGTGAAGATACCAAGCAAATCCAAAGCTTGTAGCTGCTGCAAAAGCTACAACAGCTACAAATGCACTGTGTAGATTTGCATCTTTTTGCTGTTGCTATGTTGTAACACTTCAATTACCTCTCTGGGAATAATAAAGTATCTATCTATCTATCTATCTATCTATCTTTGCATCCTTCCACACGCTACGTCCTACCGGGGAAACTCTCCCCTGTCAGGTGAAAAGAAGCAGCTTGGACTCCTCATGCATAGAAGGAAGCAAGAGGTCAGTCTGCTGCCCCCCCCCCCCCAGGTTGGCAGAAGAAGTGTAGCGCCCAGGATTACATTAGATAATTGACACCAGGTGAAAAAATGGGTTGCAAAATCGTGGGATAAAAAAAACAAAAAACATGTAGAGTTGTATTTCCAGGTATGTCAATGGATATTTACACAATATAAAATAAAATGTCATGAACAATATAGCACAGCAGTGGATGCAGTTTTCAGTTCTTTCTTCACTCACAAAAGTCTGAAAACCCACCTCTTCAGACTCCATCATGGCCCATAGCACTTGCTATGGGTCGATAGTGTGCCAAGAAAAGAAAAGTGGAAATGTGAGTACTATGTCATCCTCTATTGTTTTGAAATTGTAATAACTTTTGGGGATTTCTTTTAATTCCTACTTTTGATATTTGGGTTCTGGCACTCAGTGGAGTGTGAGAGAATGAGAAACCCCCTTGTTGATGCACAACCTCTTTTTCTTACACAGTCGATGGAGAGTAAGTACAAGCAGCTTACTCCATTCGTGATGTCATGACTCGGACTCAGTTCAATTCCATTCTGCTACTGTACAGTGACCTTTTCAGAGCATCGCATTTTAAGTAACTGATACGGTTGTCTAGATATTGTGTGGTATGTAAATATCTGAAGTTGTCCTATATCTGCTTGCAACAAGAAGACACCTGAGTCTCCTCAGGCGGGTCCCTACAGAGACTACTAGACTCATTTCTATGAGTAACATTACATTAGTCTACTGTTCATGACAGGACTTTATTCCCACCACACCTCTTGGTGTTCAACTCTTTTCTATCTATGGAGCCAAGGAGTGGCCTGTGTGTGACTAGACCTTCAACCTCTATCTAAAACAATCTCTGTAAAGAGAGACAGAAACATACATGCGATGACAGGAGCTGACAAAACAACAGAACGTGCATTGACGTCTATAAAGAAGACACATGGCTCATCATCAGAAAACTGATGATGAGCCATGTACAAGACGCCCATACCAGTGGGAGTTACTCAACTACAGTATACTGCAGGCAGCACACACAAACGCAGTATTTTGGTGTTTGTTTTGGTATCCCAAAAACACCCCTGTCTAAAAAACAGTGAAAACACCCAAATAGCCATACAGTTGGAGGGCAGTGTGTTTCTGCAGATAAACACCAACACACAGTGAATACTGCTGGAATATAAAAATGTATTTGTTTTGTTAGGTAACACAGGGCAAAGTTACATGCTATGCCTTTAACGATATAATCGTCATAATAATATAATAAACAGTATGCTTATATCTTTCTTTCAATATTCGCTTGTTAAACAGGACATTCCGGTAACAGTGTGATAGTTCCGGTCTAGGGAAGCTGTAGTTCTTGCCACAGTAGAAATTACCCTGGGATTCCCTGGTTTTAAAGTCCCCCTCTCTGTGAGAAACATTGGTGTTTTTTCATTGATTGACTGACTACTTTATTAGTCCGAAATGTAAACAGCACGTTGTACAGTAAGACATGAATGCTAAAAGTATAACACAAACAAGTCCTGGGGGCTTGTTTGTATGCTCCCCTCCCTGTGAGAAACATGTTAGAGAGTTTTGTCTACAGTTTCTTGGAGGCATGACTTGACATGACTATACAGACTGTCCACAACTTTCCACAAGAGTATAATTTCCAAATTCTTCCACTGGAGGTGAGGATCTTCTCTGTAGTTCCTTAAAATCTGAGATATCACTAATCCAACTAACCTATCATGGACTATTATTGGACTAATATGCAAATTAGCCACTTACTGAAACCTGAAACCACTTTGCTTTGGTCAGTGGTGGTGGTGGAGAACACCATAGTACTAATTAGTCATCATACTGTAGCAGTTTTAAAATGCATCTTAAACAACTCTAGTCCAGGAGAAAAGGTTGATTCATTTTCTTTATTTGTGCAGATGGCCAGGCCAGACTTTAGGTCATCATTTATTTAATTGACATCAGGGGTCGTCAGGTTTTTAAACATGTGTGAACATGTGCCATATAGTGATTGTGAAAGGCAGGTCTAGTTGTCTACCCTCCCTCAGCAGTCTGAGTATTGACTGTGAACTGAACTGATGGACACTTATTGGACAGTCAGCAGCCCTGAGGGATGGAGGGATGAAGGGAGGGAGGGATGGAGGGAGGGAGGGATGGAGGGATTAAGGGAGGGAGGGATGGAGGGATGAAGGGAGGGATGCTGCATGAGGGATGGAGGGATGAAGGGAGGGAGGGATGGAGGGAGGGAGGGAGGGATGAAGGGAGGGATGCTGCATGAGGGATGGAGGGATGAAGGGAGGGATGGAGGGATGAAGGGAGGGAGGGATGAAGGGAGGGATGCTGCATGAGGGATGGAGGGATGAAGGGAGGGATGGAGGGATGAAGGGAGGGATGGAGGGATGAAGGGAGGGAGGGATGAAGGGAGGGATGGAGGGATGAAGGGAGGGAGGGATGAAGGGAGGGATGCTGCATGAGGGATGGAGGGATGAAGGGAGGGATGGAGGGATGAAGGGAGGGAGGGATGAAGGGAGGGATGGAGGGATGAAGGGAGGGATGAAGGGAGGGAGGGATGAAGGGAGGGATGGAGGGATGAAGGGAGGGAGGGATGAAGGGAGGGATGCTGCATGAGGGATGGAGGGATGAAGGGAGGGATGGAGGGATGAAGGGAGGGAGGGATGAAGGGAGGGAGGGAGGGATGAAGGGAGGGATGCTGCATGAGGGATGGAGGGATGAAGGGAGGGATGGAGGGATGAAGGGAGGGAGGGATGGATGGGTGACTGAATGCAGAATTGAGGGATGCATAAAGAAAGATGGATGTAGCATGAGATATGGTGGCGTTTCTGCTCTTGAACTGCTGTGTTTTAATTTATAATCCAGAGCGATTTAAAGTAAGCAAGGACAACACAACAATCTGATAAATAATAAACTGTCTGTCTGTCTGTCTGTCTGTCTGTCTGTCTGTCTGTCTGTCTGTCTGTCTGTCTGTCTGTCTGTAACTCAGAGAGTATCCATTTGTACACTCTCAGAGTTAAATCAGCATAGATTTTACAATATAAATTGGGGGTCCCAGAGATAGAAATGCAGACTAATGCATGTCAAACTGAGGTTCCTTTAAATTAAACGGGTTGAAAATCACTGCTAGAGCCATAAAAAACTTCTCTTATGGGGGTCTCTGGCATATCTCTTCAAATGGGGGTCCGTGGGCTAATTGGTGTCAATTTGGGGGTCCTTGACATGAAAAAGTTTGGGATACCACTGGCCTACACTCATGTGGACTTGTGTGTGTGTCTGTGTGTGTGTGTGTGTGTGTGTGTGTGTGTGTGTGTGTGTGTGTGTGTGTGTGTGTGTGTGTGTGTGTGTGTCATTAGTTCACTCTGACCAGACAGTCAGGCAGGGACTTGGCTCATCATCCTCCAGGACAAACCTGAGGCTGTGTTTGGGACAGTGACGCAATACTGTCCTGTGCTGTCCTTAAATGGGGCACGTGCCAATAAGGTTGTGTCCTTCCTGGGTACAGCAGGCAATGTGGACACAAACACACATGAATATGAACTCAGTCTGTCTGTCATCGTAATAGTCTGACCCTCTTCAAGGAACAGTGGAATTGGCTAACTGGAGCAGCAGAGACAGAGACAGAGACAGAGAGACAGAGAGAGAGAGAGAGAGAGAGAGAGGAGAGAGAGAGGAGAGAGAGAGGAGAGAGAGAGGAGAGAGAGAGAGAGAGAGAGAGAGAGAGAGGTGCAGCCATCACTCCTGTTAATCCACTTTCATGTCTAGACTACTACGGTGGACTGGGATGTTTCATTACTCTGATTGGCCTGCAGAGGGAGAGGTGGATTGAGGTAGAGTCAGTAAAAAAGGACAAATCGTGTGTGTGTGTGTGTGTGTGTGTGTGTGTGTGTGTGTGTGTGTGTGTGTGTGTGTGTGTGTGTGTGTGTGTGTGTGTGCGCACGTGTGCATGCAAAGTTTCACAGAAATTGTGTGTGCATGGCAGAACTTTGGAAGCCAATCGTAACCAATGGGAATTGAATATGAAAAATCTGACAGACTACAGAGATAATGTCTGTGAGGTTTGTGCAAAGTCTTTAATAGTAGTAGCAAAGAACTGCAAAGAACTTTGCAAATTGCAATAATCAGCCTCATGGTGGCGCTATAACAAGCCAATTAGAAAAGGTTCTTCCTCTGCCTACTGGTAGTGTGAGTGCAAAGTTTCACACAGATTGGTCCATCGTTGCCGCCGATATTAGCTGTTTTTATTTTCAGCCTATAATAAGATGTAAAAGCCATGGTGTTTTCCACTGTCTGGCACTCATGGGTGATCAACCAGCATTTTGGAAAAACACTAAGTGATCTGAAATCGTATCACAAGGCCCACACATGCCCTGACATTTTAGAGGAAGTTTTAGAAAACACTCAATCTGCTGTGTGTGGGTAAGAACAATGACGAAAAGCCCCTGGCCTCTCCACAACCAGACAGGGGGTTTCCATCCAGATACCACCACTGTGAATGAACTACCCTGTTAACTGGATTTGGTACACTTGTTTCCACTGTGCACCAAACGTCTTCACCAAAAATATCTCCATCTACAAGTTCACGTGTCGCCACATTGTGAGCAGATCAGGAAGGCACTTCCTTGTTAAATTCCAAAACAAAAATAAGATTAACTAAGAAAGCACATTCAAAGAGAAATCTAAAAACATGGTTTGAATGTGTTGTCTGTTCTTCCGCGAATATTATTACAGGATCATCATGAAATGACCCACAGTATTATTCATACATCTGCCATTCCAAAAGGGACCCATTTTAAGTTACAGCAGCCTGCAAAGACCAAAAAAAGGTTCTTCATCACGATCATCAGAGGACTGCAATGTATTTCACAGCGACACCGAAATGTAAAAAAACTAAAAACAAACTGATTTTAGTTTAGATCTGCAGCCATCAACCAACTGACAGATTGATTCATGGCACTGGAATCAATCCAGTCCCTTCTATAATGCAGTACCACTTCATTCTAGAAGCAACGTGTCCCTGTCTACAGTATGTGTCCTCCAGGGACCTGTGGCCATGTCTTTCAGCACCTGTCCGTCTCTCTACTTCCCTGTATCACAACACAGGTAGCAGCTTTCACTGGTGACCTAAACACTGTAAGATAATGTGACCAAGAAGTGCAGAAAGGCTGACCGTGTTCCGTTACAGCTCTGGACACATTCCCACAGTACTACGTACAGTATGCTGCCGCAGAGCTCTGGACACATTCCCACAGTACTACGTACAGTATGCTGCCGCAGAGCTCTGGACACATTCCCACAGTACTACGTACAGTATGCTGCCGCAGAGCTCTGGACACATCCCCACAGTACTACGTACAGTATGCTGCCGCAGAGCTCTGGACACATCCCCACAGTACTACGTACAGTATGCTGCCGCAGAGCTCTGGACACATCCTCACAGTACTAAGTACAGTATGCTGCCGCAGAGCTCTGGACACATTCCCACAGTACTACGTACAGTATGCTGCCGCAGAGCTCTGGACACATTCTCACAGTACTACGTACAGTATGCTGCCGCAGAGCTCTGGACACATCCCACAGTACTACGTACAGTATGCTGCCGCAGAGCTCTGGACACATTCCCACAGTACTACGTATGCTGCCGCAGAGCTCTGGACACATCCCCGCAGTACTACACACACACGCTACGCTGCCCCAGGTCTATATTCGTATCCACAGCGAGGGTGCCCAATGTGGAGCAAACATGGGGTAGCAAAACTATGGTTGCTCCTTTAACCTAACTCTGAAGGTATAAAAGTGGACCCTTATGGATCACTTTTCAGCCAAATACATATAGGCCTATATTAATTTGAGGATCCTTGCCACGAATGTTTGTGAAGCACTGGTCTAGTTTTCATGGCGGAGCGGAGAGACCCTTACCATGATGAGGCCGGTAGTGATCGGGTCGTTGCAGCCGTGGCACAGCTCTCCAAACTTGGCCCAGTAGTCCTTCTTACAGTAGAGACGTCCATCCTTCTCATAGTACCAGTGGGACAGAGACGCACTGCACTCACAACACCTGGAGAGGACAGAGGCACAATAATTTTGTTACTTGTGGAATAATTACTCTATAATTACTATATAATTCTATTATAATACACTGATTATAATATTTTAAGGTCGGGAGAATATCATTCATCTTTTTAACACAGATTTCAACATAAACACACCATGTTTACAATATGCTGGGGGGGGGGGGGGGGGGGCTATGATAACATACTGTACTTTATTGTAATGTAATACATGATTACTGTTGAGTGTTGAAAAGCATAATCATTTAATCATGGTTGGATAACGTGATAAAACTCTGGATGATTCAGAAACAACAAATACAATCCCAAATGTGTGTATATGTGTGACCAAATCTGACTGAGGGACTGCCATTGGCTTTTTTTTTACATTGGTTTTTTTTCATGAGGACTTGGTTTCAATACATGAGCCAAGTATATTTTACTGGGTTCTAACTGACCCAAAATGTGATTTATTCCTTAAGCTGCCTCCTTCCAATAAAAACCCGGTATCAGAATTGGTTGAGACAAATAAAAGTGGCTACGTTTCGACTTTGAAAACATATCGTCTTCATTTTAGTGCTGCTACCAGCCTGTTGTCCAAGCTATGTCCTCTACTGTCCTGTGGTAACATAACACGTTGATCTGCACTGACATCAGAATGGAATGTTTAATTAATGTCTGTGTTGTCGTGACAGCCGACGTGACATACAGATGAAAGTATGATGTCAGAACTGATAGGCATCAGCTGCTGACGGACGGACGGATGGACGGACAGACAGACAGACAGACAGACAGAGGAAAGTAGGACAGATGAGTAGGACTCAGAAGGACAGAGTGGAACAACTGAGACTGTGTTGTTGTCATTTAATAGAGTCCGCAACACTGGTAAGGAAAAACTCAGCTCCACTGGTTTATTAATTCAACCTTTCGATCACTGGGATCATCTCCATTCCTAAAGAAGATCCCAGTGATCGAAACTCTATTTCTTTCTCTTGTACTGCCATTTGTCCAGCACCTGGGCTAGAGAGTGGATGTTCGTGCATGTTCTATTACCTTTGTTGTCATTTAATACCATGGGAGTGTGTAGCTGAGAGAAGACAACTGTAATGTGCGCACACAGTGTCAGGGCATCTACACACTACTCCAGGGGTCCCACCAGGGTCTCCTTAGCCTGCCCCAGCCAGGGTCTACTTAGCCTGCCCCAGCCAGGGTCTACTTAGCCTGCCCCAGCCAGGGTCTACTTAGCCTGCCCCAGCCAGTGTGGTTTCTGGTCTAGAGGGGCAGGTTTCCGGCGAAAACAACCGGTGAATCCTATTGGTTCACCGATCTGAAATATGTCTGTCTGTCTGTCTGTCTGTCTGTCTGTCTGTCTACAGGAAAGCACACAACCCCATGAAACATATGCACTGTCGTCGCTTTGCAGCAACATTCATTTCATTATATTACTTGCTCATAATTGCAGAGCTGCCGGCGTGTCTGGAGTGTTCCTGGAGTGGGTGTGGTCTGACTCAGAGACTGTGAGGGTCTCAGAGGACATTATAACTGACCCCCCAAAAATACATGAATGAACAAAAATACAGCTAGTAGAATATTACTTCCTGTGTGGTGATGAACACGTTTCACAAAATGATAATGTCAATGGCTTGCCTAATATAATATTAGACAAGCCATTGACATTATCATTTTGTGAAACATGTTCATCACCACACAGGAAATAGCCCTTCTCAAAATAACTAAGAAGACACTTGGTGGAGCAGTCAGTATGTAGAAGGATGTGTAGTGAGTTGACAAATAGACATTAGCATAACCTGCATGCTTAACTGCAGGCAGGGCTTACAAGCATTTTTCTCACAAATTGAAAAGCACCATCTATCTATAAATGCACCAAGTCTCTGTATGTCTGTATGTACAGTATGTCTGTGTGTAATCCACGTAACTCAAGGACCGTTAGCTCCACCGACTTCAAACACACACATTCCACACCACAGCAGGAGGTGCAGTGCCCGGAGTCGAGTCGGTCAGACCCACGGTTGTCCAGAACCGCCCCAAAAAGGCCTCTTCCCGGGTTCTTTCTTGGATTTAGGAGGAAACCCAGCGGCAAACTAGACACCCGTTCTGCTGGATTTGGGGTCTCGTCAGACTGGCAAGATCTGAACGACCTCTGTGTCTGCACTGGAGTGTCCTTGGAGTGGGTGTGGTCTGACTCAGAGACTGCGAGGGTCTCAGAGGACATTATAACTGACCCCCTCACCCAGGTCAGGGCAACAGTCACCTATGCTAGCTGGACACAGTCACCTGCTAACAGCTGCACCAACCAACAAAAACAACAACAAGACTGGACTAGACTAAAACTCCAAGGGAAACTCACATGCATGTCTTCCCTGATCACTCTGTATCACACTCTTTCCTGAAGAACACTGCACTCAGTGAGGACATTATCACATTCACAGTTAAAGCAAAACAAGTCCTCCCCACCAGACTCAATCTATGCCACTCAGGTCCCTCACTGCTTGCACCACACCACAGAACAGATAACTGAAACACTGTCACACATCTTGAACGGCTGTCATGCATACAAAGGAATGTACATAGCACGCCATGATAGAATAGTGGAACTCATAGCAAAGGACATATCAAAATATCATGCATCTTCAGTGAGAAATGAGAATGTACAAACATTCCTGTGTCATTCCATCCATGTTTCAACTGTGATAACCCAGACATAATATTATTTACATCTCTGACAGATAATACACCAGATGCTGTTGTGTTTGATGAAGAGTCCAGGGAGGTGTCTGTATTAGAGATAGCCTGCACCTTTGACCACAGCCTAGAGGAAGCCTTTATGACCAAGGTCATTACATACCAACCAACCACTCCTAAATACAATCTCAGAGCTGGGCTATAGGTGCAGACTATTTGTGTTTATATTCGGCAGCCTAGGGCATACCCACAGACTGGTTGTTAGAGGGTTCCAACAACTTGGGATGGCCAAAAAGGAGGCAAAAAGGCTGGCAAAGTATTGTAGTGTCTCTGCTATAATTGGCAGCCGCCACATATGGTGGAGAGAGACGCTGCTGCTTATACCCATAGATATATACTGAGTGACATGCCTGTTGTAACATGAAAACCCATGCCATGATTTTGTAAGTGTAACTCTACTGCACCTTTACTATTTGTGTCCTTGTATGCATCTCCTTTGTGTGGACATAAATAAATGGTTAAAATGTGTGTGTGTGTGTGTGTGTGTGTGTGTGTGTGTGTGTGTGTGTGTGTGTGTGTGTGTGTGTGTGTGTGTGTGTGTGTGTGTGTGTGTGTGTGTGTGTGTGTGTGTGTGTGTGTGTGTGTGTGTGTGCGTGATACAGCTGTGCCCTCTGGTGGCGGGCGGGTGGTGTCCCAGCGTGACACACAGACAGACAGACGGACAGACAGACAGTTCTGCCTAATAAATGCATAGTATATCGTCTCTGTCGGGAAGAAACCTCATATGTCCATAACTGGAAATAAGACGTTTCTGGCATCGATACTGTTCATCTGCATAGATAATGGGTGCATGCTAGATAGCAGTAACAGGTTGCTGTCTGCAGTACACACAGAGAGATAAATACAGAGAGACAAGCTGGAGGAGAGAGAAGTGCTGATAGAGAGAGGAGAGATAGGAGGATGAAGACAGGGTAGGGTTCTAGTCACTGTGAGATGTGTTGACAACAAGCCAAGGACACAGAAAACAGCAGAATCTTTCAAAAAAACGAATAATCTACAAGCTCACAATGTGATGCGTTGTAAGATTGTAGATCTGCTATTTTCACTATTTCAAAATAATAATAATAACTGGCGCAACATTCCATTTTATGAATGAGTGACATCACTTACACTAGGGGTCTTCCAACAGGGAGTCCTCAGAGATACTGCAGTGTGATAGCGACTTTATGTATTATAATAGATTTCTTTAAATTAACCACTTGTTATGAGCTAAGGGTCCTTTGCCAGAATTCTTTTTGAAGACCCCTGATTTACAGGAAGGACTATAGCCTTATTTATGTGTTAAAGAACACAGTGTCTAAGATGTTTTAGTCCAATAATAACCATAAGTTAACAGATTCACAACTTCTATACGTAGGTAGAAGATAGGAAAGAAAGAAGGTACAGTATATAAGCACCCAGCCAGGAACTATACTACTTACTGTATGTGCTGAATAAGTAGTGAACATGCAGACTGGTCTGTCATCTTTGCTCAAAGTGCCTGACATTCCACCATAATGTCTTCTACAAACAAGAGAGGATTCAAGGAGGAGTGCAACGGCAAGAATGTTTATTTAACCTCTGAGAGTTAAAAGTGTACCAATAATGGACCACATCTTTACAGTGTGGAGACATTTGAGGCACCATTATAACCAGCTGTACTCCACTCCCCCAGGACCAGAAAGTAAACCACCGACAAAGAGAAAGAGAATGGGGGTTGTCGTGACAGCCGACGTGACATACAGATGAAAGTATGATGTCAGAACTGATAGGCATCAGCTGCTGACGGACGGACGGATGGACGGACAGACAGACAGACAGACAGACAGAGGAAAGTAGGACAGATGAGTAGGACTCAGAAGGACAGAGTGGAACAACTGAGACTGTGTTGTTGTCATTTAATAGAGTCCGCAACACTGGTAAGGAAAAACTCAGCTCCACTGGTTTATTAATTCAACCTTTCGATCACTGGGATCATCTCCATTCCTAAAGAAGATCCCAGTGATCGAAACTCTATTTCTTTCTCTTGTACTGCCATTTGTCCAGCACCTGGGCTAGAGAGTGGATGTTCGTGCATGTTCTATTACCTTTGTTGTCATTTAATACCATGGGAGTGTGTAGCTGAGAGAAGACAACTGTAATGTGCGCACACAGTGTCAGGGCATCTACACACTACTCCAGGGGTCCCACCAGGGTCTCCTTAGCCTGCCCCAGCCAGGGTCTACTTAGCCTGCCCCAGCCAGGGTCTACTTAGCCTGCCCCAGCCAGGGTCTACTTAGCCTGCCCCAGCCAGTGTGGTTTCTGGTCTAGAGGGGCAGGTTTCCGGCGAAAACAACCGGTGAATCCTATTGGTTCACCGATCTGAAATATGTCTGTCTGTCTGTCTGTCTGTCTGTCTGTCTACAGGAAAGCACACAACCCCATGAAACATATGCACTGTCGTCGCTTTGCAGCAACATTCATTTCATTATATTACTTGCTCATAATTGCAGAGCTGCCGGCGTGTCTGGAGTGTTCCTGGAGTGGGTGTGGTCTGACTCAGAGACTGTGAGGGTCTCAGAGGACATTATAACTGACCCCCCAAAAATACATGAATGAACAAAAATACAGCTAGTAGAATATTACTTCCTGTGTGGTGATGAACACGTTTCACAAAATGATAATGTCAATGGCTTGCCTAATATAATATTAGACAAGCCATTGACATTATCATTTTGTGAAACATGTTCATCACCACACAGGAAATAGCCCTTCTCAAAATAACTAAGAAGACACTTGGTGGAGCAGTCAGTATGTAGAAGGATGTGTAGTGAGTTGACAAATAGACATTAGCATAACCTGCATGCTTAACTGCAGGCAGGGCTTACAAGCATTTTTCTCACAAATTGAAAAGCACCATCTATCTATAAATGCACCAAGTCTCTGTATGTCTGTATGTACAGTATGTCTGTGTGTAATCCACGTAACTCAAGGACCGTTAGCTCCACCGACTTCAAACACACACATTCCACACCACAGCAGGAGGTGCAGTGCCCGGAGTCGAGTCGGTCAGACCCACGGTTGTCCAGAACCGCCCCAAAAAGGCCTCTTCCCGGGTTCTTTCTTGGATTTAGGAGGAAACCCAGCGGCAAACTAGACACCCGTTCTGCTGGATTTGGGGTCTCGTCAGACTGGCAAGATCTGAACGACCTCTGTGTCTGCACTGGAGTGTCCTTGGAGTGGGTGTGGTCTGACTCAGAGACTGCGAGGGTCTCAGAGGACATTATAACTGACCCCCTCACCCAGGTCAGGGCAACAGTCACCTATGCTAGCTGGACACAGTCACCTGCTAACAGCTGCACCAACCAACAAAAACAACAACAAGACTGGACTAGACTAAAACTCCAAGGGAAACTCACATGCATGTCTTCCCTGATCACTCTGTATCACACTCTTTCCTGAAGAACACTGCACTCAGTGAGGACATTATCACATTCACAGTTAAAGCAAAACAAGTCCTCCCCACCAGACTCAATCTATGCCACTCAGGTCCCTCACTGCTTGCACCACACCACAGAACAGATAACTGAAACACTGTCACACATCTTGAACGGCTGTCATGCATACAAAGGAATGTACATAGCACGCCATGATAGAATAGTGGAACTCATAGCAAAGGACATATCAAAATATCATGCATCTTCAGTGAGAAATGAGAATGTACAAACATTCCTGTGTCATTCCATCCATGTTTCAACTGTGATAACCCAGACATAATATTATTTACATCTCTGACAGATAATACACCAGATGCTGTTGTGTTTGATGAAGAGTCCAGGGAGGTGTCTGTATTAGAGATAGCCTGCACCTTTGACCACAGCCTAGAGGAAGCCTTTATGACCAAGGTCATTACATACCAACCAACCACTCCTAAATACAATCTCAGAGCTGGGCTATAGGTGCAGACTATTTGTGTTTATATTCGGCAGCCTAGGGCATACCCACAGACTGGTTGTTAGAGGGTTCCAACAACTTGGGATGGCCAAAAAGGAGGCAAAAAGGCTGGCAAAGTATTGTAGTGTCTCTGCTATAATTGGCAGCCGCCACATATGGTGGAGAGAGACGCTGCTGCTTATACCCATAGATATATACTGAGTGACATGCCTGTTGTAACATGAAAACCCATGCCATGATTTTGTAAGTGTAACTCTACTGCACCTTTACTATTTGTGTCCTTGTATGCATCTCCTTTGTGTGGACATAAATAAATGGTTAAAATGTGTGTGTGTGTGTGTGTGTGTGTGTGTGTGTGTGTGTGTGTGTGTGTGTGTGTGTGTGTGTGTGTGTGTGTGTGTGTGTGTGTGTGTGTGTGTGTGTGTGTGTGTGTGTGTGTGTGTGCGTGATACAGCTGTGCCCTCTGGTGGCGGGCGGGTGGTGTCCCAGCGTGACACACAGACAGACAGACGGACAGACAGACAGTTCTGCCTAATAAATGCATAGTATATCGTCTCTGTCGGGAAGAAACCTCATATGTCCATAACTGGAAATAAGACGTTTCTGGCATCGATACTGTTCATCTGCATAGATAATGGGTGCATGCTAGATAGCAGTAACAGGTTGCTGTCTGCAGTACACACAGAGAGATAAATACAGAGAGACAAGCTGGAGGAGAGAGAAGTGCTGATAGAGAGAGGAGAGATAGGAGGATGAAGACAGGGTAGGGTTCTAGTCACTGTGAGATGTGTTGACAACAAGCCAAGGACACAGAAAACAGCAGAATCTTTCAAAAAAACGAATAATCTACAAGCTCACAATGTGATGCGTTGTAAGATTGTAGATCTGCTATTTTCACTATTTCAAAATAATAATAATAACTGGCGCAACATTCCATTTTATGAATGAGTGACATCACTTACACTAGGGGTCTTCCAACAGGGAGTCCTCAGAGATACTGCAGTGTGATAGCGACTTTATGTATTATAATAGATTTCTTTAAATTAACCACTTGTTATGAGCTAAGGGTCCTTTGCCAGAATTCTTTTTGAAGACCCCTGATTTACAGGAAGGACTATAGCCTTATTTATGTGTTAAAGAACACAGTGTCTAAGATGTTTTAGTCCAATAATAACCATAAGTTAACAGATTCACAACTTCTATACGTAGGTAGAAGATAGGAAAGAAAGAAGGTACAGTATATAAGCACCCAGCCAGGAACTATACTACTTACTGTATGTGCTGAATAAGTAGTGAACATGCAGACTGGTCTGTCATCTTTGCTCAAAGTGCCTGACATTCCACCATAATGTCTTCTACAAACAAGAGAGGATTCAAGGAGGAGTGCAACGGCAAGAATGTTTATTTAACCTCTGAGAGTTAAAAGTGTACCAATAATGGACCACATCTTTACAGTGTGGAGACATTTGAGGCACCATTATAACCAGCTGTACTCCACTCCCCCAGGACCAGAAAGTAAACCACCGACAAAGAGAAAGAGAATGGGGGGTGTCGTCGTTGGTCAGAATGTGGAAGAGCTCACACTGCTTCCTAAAATATTGCATGGAATGAAGTCAAACTACACTTAGGGGAGAGAGGACAAGCTAGCTAGTGTTCATGCACTCACTGACCCCCGCAGATAGATCACATCAAATACCCATATTGGTAATAGGTTCATACTGTGGGTTTGGTATTTGTAGTGCGGAGTGGACCCCATCCAGTTATTACGCAGTCCGCAGTCCAAAGAATGAGAAAAGGAGAAGAGAAAAACATAGGTCCAGACTAGGACAAAAAAAACTTAGTCACACTGTCGGTCTCAACAGGAGGGAGTAGAAACTAAATACCCAAACAACCCACAAAACAAAAGTGTGAACCTAGGAGTCCTATTCTACAGCAGTGGTTCCCAAACCTTTTAGCTCGGGACCCAAACTAGTGAAAAAAGCTCTACAAGCTTAAAATGCGTCGCTTCGAGCTACACAAATCTCTTTCTTGAAATCGGCTGTCATATACTGTATCTTTGTGGATTTCACACTATACGATTAATCACAGACAAGGGATCACACACTGTAAGATATTTCACATGACTCATCGCCAAGAGTAGAGCCCTACTGCAGCTGGACCCGGCGTTGCACCCGCAGGTCCCGACGCAAATGTCTGACTGTGTATTTATAATACACACACACACACACACACACACACACACACACACGCACACACGCACACACGCACACACACTTCCCCCATTTATCCTGTAATGTGAGACCAGCTTTAGCAACGTTTAAAAAATGAAGAAAAAGATAATAATAAAGTGGGTGAAGGGGAACCTTGGCTCTTAATCGTTGGTATAACCGTGTTATGAAAGTAATCATACGCTGGAGGTCATGATAATTATGATTATAAGTAACAGTCATATAATATTTTATATAATAATACTAATAATTAATAATATATTAAAGGTAACAACACCTGCAGCCAGTTTATTAGTCCTTTGGAAGTTTATATAAGTTAATGTTGTTTCAACAGTACAGTGGTTCTCAAAGTGGGGTCCTTGGGTGGGGGGTTCCAGGGGTCCCCTGCAAACGTTGTTAATATAACATCACAATAATTTTAAACACTCTATTCATTCAAAAATGGCAGATATATAAGCTAACAATTATTGACAACATTTTAAAACAATTATAGACCGGCAAATAAATTGCACACTTCTAATTAGCAAATTACAGCCATTATCCAATATGTGCAATTGTGCATTGAGGTGATCTCATTAGTCTGCCCTGAGTTGTGATGTGCTTTTGAACCACAGTCAGTCGGTGTGCAACATTTATCACACAAACCACTTGACCCGAGTCAATAATTTATGTGATTATTAACCCATCGATGGTGGCCTCTGGCCTGAGTGTATGAGCAGCTGGATATGAATGGGAAGAGTAATGACTGGATGGAGTAGAGTGTTCCCAAGGTGATTAGATTGTGTGGAAGGTGGGTTGTATTACAGTAATTGGACAAGAGATGACAGACTCATGCCGTTGCAGGCAGACACATGCAGCATCATATTAGCTATGCAGGCAGTACAGTGCGCCCAATGTGTATGCATGGAACTGCAGACATGCATGAACAGGCACGCAAATAACAGCAAACAGTTGATATTGAATGTAGAAGCAGAATAGGGCAATGGCACCTATAAGGTGAATAGGGCTCAAGTATTATCGTGCAAGTGAGCATAGATTCCATCTGTTCCTCAGGCATTGTCTATGTCATACTATATGGCAGGAATGTACAATGTAAATTGTAAAATCCCCACGTCTCACCTCTAGCCTCTATGTTAAACATGGTGACTGTTCATTTCCTGTCAGGATGAGGGTTTACACAACAGTGCCTCTCTAACTGCCTTTTCTCGGCTAGTTATTGTTTTAGCTGAGTCCCCCCTTCACCTGCATCCAATATTCATCTACTGTAGCACTGCAACGATCCATTATCTTTATGTCACTGCTCAGTAGCATGAAGCAGCTCAGTGGCCTTGTGGTTAGACTGGGAGGTCGGGGTTCGATCCCCGGCCGGGTCATACCAAAGACTGTAACGAAATGGGACCCAGTGCCTCCCTGCTTGGCACTCAGCATCAAGGGTTGGATTGTCCCTGTGACATACATACTAGCGTCATGTCCAGGGGGTGTACTTGTACATCATGTCCAGGGGATGTATTTGCACATCGTGTCCAGGGTGTGTACATGTACATAATTGCAGGCAGCCACAGTCACACTACAGAAAGAGGATATTGGCTCCTGCCCTATGGGCCACATGGCTCGGCAAGGCTTACTCAGTATTATGGTCATCTGCATCTAATGGTCTGTTCTAAAAATTTGTGTTGTTCAAAACGAGGCTGCCAGACTGGTTCTGGGTTGTTGAACAAGTGTGGAAGACATGCATGAGTGTCTCACTTGGCCAAGTGTCAAAGGAATACTTTATGCTAGTTTACTGAGATATAGCGTTTTTAACGCATCCTGCACGGTCCACACTGAGCGTGCACATGTCTGTGTTTGTGCACGTGTGTCTGTCCACAAAGAGGTGAATGAGTGACGCAGCTGGAAGGGTAGACAGGAAGCAGGCGATGGATGGGGTGTTTTAGGGAGGACTGTGTATAAGAAGACATGTGACAGAGGGTGGAAAAAAGAGTGAAAGATTGATGAGACACTATTCCACTACAGACTGAGGAAATGTGAGACACGCACACACACTCTCACTCACTCTCACTGTTACTTTTCAGGATTAGCAGATTGACAAGCTCGAAACGTGTTGCTCTGTGCTACGTTCCGAACTTGCGGATGTGCCACTTTTGATGGTTTTGTGTATGTTCATAATCATCATATACAAGAAAACACAAAAAGTTATCTGACATTTCGACACAGAATACGTCATAAGATATGATATGTCATAAAATGATCCACATTGAACCTACGTTGTCCCCATGTGGATCCTGAGATACACACAAGTCTGTATTACATCAAGCACAGCTGAGTGTTGCTGAAATCCATCTAGAAAAGCAGCAGATATACAGTACACTACAGCTGACTGCTGGTGATCAATACGTGGAATTGCTAACTTCCCCATGACAGTTACAGAGCAGAAGACATTATTTAGCCCATTAGGACCTGAGGCCGATTCTACAAAGGCCTTCTAAATGAGTAGTTCTCAAACGTATTTGTGCCAAGGACCACCAAATCGATATGTATTTGGCCAGTGGACCCCGTCAGAAGAGAAAATTTGTGTTTTTCACACAACACTTTCAAGATTTTTCAAATATTTTGAGAAATAGAAGATGTGCAAGCTCGTAGTGTGTCACAAATTGATGCGCTGTACGCTTGTATATATGATCGCCACACTTGTCACAGACATGCGCAGGGCGAGTTCTGTCAGGAAACTCAGTGCAGCTGTTGGCGGTGGCCCATTGGGCCACGTTCACTTCCACTCATCAAATCACACACTCATTTTATTCTCAGACCGCTCTATTTAATCTGGAAGTTTGCACTGCTCATTCCTGCTTGCTTTTGCTGCTGCTCATGCTGATCCTGCTGCTGTCACCACTGCTGTCACCCTCCACCACCCCAGCTAACCCCTGTTCAATCGAGAAAGGCCGGCATAGGCAGACCTGTCTCCAGAGAGAAGACAGACTATTTAGACTGCACATCTGCACATCAAATGAAGTGGAAACTGAGCTACACTTCCTAACCACCTGTCCACAGTACCAAGATATCAGAGACACATACTTCCCACAGATTACAATCATCCACAGAGATTTAGAAAACATAACTAAAAACTCCCATCTGCTGGGCGAAGTACAACAATGTGCAAACACAGCAGCAAGACAAAATGTGTGAACTGCTGTGACAGGAGAAGGATATCAAATGGAACACAACTACCCTAAAGACTAATCATTGTGTGTCATCTGTATCAAGCGTACATAGAAATTAATTTATTCAAGATTCTGACTTTCAATTGTATATGAAAATTGTTTTGATTGTATTGTTCCACTTTTTGCTTTGGCAATGTAAACGTATGTTTTCTCATGCCAAAAAAGCCCTTCGAACTGAAGTGAGAGAGAGAGCGCAATGGGGGTTGGGCGTTGGGTGAACAGACAGAAGGGGGGGGGGACTCTCCCCACAAAACAGAAGAGGGGATTCCTCCCGGCACAGAGCCAAGCTCTGTCTCCCCCAATGGTGGGGGGGGCGTGTTGTACCACAATAGTAGAATATTACATGGCCTTGGCTCTACAATGAGGTGCAGAGCTACACACACACACACACACACACACACACACACACACACACACACACACACACACACACACACACCTCCCACAAGAGGAGCATTCTATGTGGATGACGTTATGCTGTTGTTGTCAGACGCATTACCTCATCCAAATACTAGTCCCTGCCCATTGGGTGGTCTCGTACTCTCCTAGGAAATCCCACAGCCAATAGGCTGCTTTGCTTTATCAATGCAAACTCAGCATAAAGAAAAACATACACCGGTACCGGTCCGGTGTTAACTCGTTCAAGCCCTGCGCACTTCTTGAAGAACAAAAACAAATTACAAATTGTCTCTGTAAAATTGTTTCTTTTCAGGAAAATGAGCAAGTAGGGCATTAATCTATGAAAAGGTTTCTGCCCAAACGCAACAAAATAAACACAGCAGAGGGGAAATTGTTCTCCTTTAAAAAGGAATTGCCAAGGTAAACCAAACAAAGTGGGTTTTATAGTCTCGGCACTGAGAAGGTTTGCTGAGTGATTATGTTTGTTTGTGTGGATACAGTACCTCCCCTAGTCTCGGCACTGAGAAGGTTTGCTGAGTGATTATGTTTGTTTGTGTGGATACAGTACCTCCTGTTTTTCATTCAGTGCGGGTTACAGCAGGTAAATGGGAGAAGGCTACTGAGCTTGCGCTGGTTGGTTATGTGGATGGTAGCAGTTTCCTTTTGTCACTGTTAAGCCTGCCTCCCCCCACTGAAGGATTGTCTGTCAGCATTCTGTCTGTGTCTGGCTGGGGCCAGACCAGGACAAAGAGACCCTCCTCGCTCTGCCCATATATTCCATCATTATGAACAGAACTACTGCAGTATGTCCAGGTTTACAGGCAGCTTGATGCAGAAGAGGAACAGGCTCAAATAAGAACTGCCAGGGATTTCCCATACACTAAACACTTTCTGAACCCCAGTATCCTTATTTTGGGGGGAATGCTCGGTCAAAATAGCACAAGCTGACAACGTGACATGTTGTCAGCTTGTAGATATGCTATTCTTGGCAAAGAGATTTGGTGTAGACTAGAAAAAGCGAGTGCAATTTTGGTTCAAGTCTGTTTCACTAAGAATAGAGGGTTTAAGCCAAGGGTTAAGAACGATGCTTGAAGTTGAAAAAAAGGTTTTGTCCCAAGGTTAATTAAGTGCAAGTGACAGATCTACTTTGGTACAACATCATTGTTTTTTCACACAAAGGGGTTAAGACTGGAGCTGTGTATTCTGATGAATGAAATGAGATTGCTTTTTTCAAGGGGGGGTGAAAGGTTTGTAGTGTGGGCCAAAGGTTAAAGATTGGATTCAGTAGCAAATATTTAATCAAGCATGCACCCACATGTTTTTTTTTCTCCCCCACTTTGCAGCTATTACCATTGGGTGTGAACAACATTACCATTGATTTTTATGGACAGTCACTCATAGTGCAGAGAGAGGCTTCGGTATGGAGAAAAAATAATCTATCTCAGATCTACAGTAAAAGCTCTGTGATACAGAAAATTTGACAAAAGGCAACCTGAGAACCCATCGTCAAAAAATAAAGGAAAAATAGCACACTTTTTTCCTTGCATTTGACGTGGGTCAACAGTCTGTCTTGAGAGACTAGGCGAAAGGTTACAGTAGCTACAAGGATACATTGAATTAGGAAATTAAGAAATGGCAACAGATAATCACAATAATTAATATAATCGATAATAAAATAATAATAATCATAATAATAATTAATTTTGAATAAAAATAATTAATTCGTTTTTATTTGTTGGTACAGTATAAGGAAATATATTAGAAAAACCTTTTTTTTCCGATAGTTGCAGCCCTGCAAAGCAGAGAAAATGTTTGTTAGAGATGAGATGAGACCCACCGAAATCCCCACCATCATGTGTCAAAGTGTTTATATCTACAGTACGGGAAACCATTTACACAGGCTGCTCCTCCAACACCAGAATAAAACCTGGCACCATGGACAGGAAATCAAACGAATAACCAGGCAAAGCTAATCCTGTCAACTTGACGTCCCAATCCTCTAACAAACGTTTGAGACTGTCTGCCCAGATGTCAATTACCCAGCTCATACGGTACACCTGTGACACATTATTACGAGTTATGACTTTACATCATTATTATGACTAGCCCTTACCCGTTGTGAGATATTTGCCCCCCCCCCCCCCCCTTGTGGCCGTGGGGGGTACTGGGGGTACTGGGGGTACTGACTTTATTAGTCAATTGTAATTGACTAATAAATTAATTAATAATCATTAATGTGTCAAATCGAAAAAAGGGCTTCGTTACACCCTCCATATTCATATGGTCAATGCCTGTGTGAAAAGTGGGGGTGATTGGTGCATGCAGTAAGGAGCTATGGCAGTGTTTCTGACAGACAGACAGACACACACACAGGCAGACAGACATTGTTAGAATTATAGTATGATATATTGTCGCTGTCAGGAAGAAACGGTTGTATGTCCAAAACTGTTACTTTTCAGGAGATGGAAAAATATAACAGTGTGCCAGTGTAGTTATTATTTAGTCACAAGCTCTTGTTAATACTATTTATAAAACCCACAGACACACTTAACCACATTTCAACATAAGAACATGCAACGCTTTCATATGACAAAGTATGAAATAAGAAACAAGTGATGATAAGATGAGGCTGAGCTTCACTTCAAAGACTCCAGAGTCATCAACCCCTCCACCTATTAACCCCTCACTACACCAACATCAGTCCCCCTCAGTCCCTTCAGTAAACAAGCCTTTATGGTTCTCATAATCTGGACAGTGTGGTTGTCGGACTATGGTGTCATGACCTGTGTTTTTCCATGTTAACATCATGTCACCAGGCTTTCCACCACGGAGGATAGCCTGGAATTCGTTCCACTTGTCGGTGTAATCGTTGTTTTTTTTTTGGGGGGGGGGGGTTTCGGAAAATTTGGTTTGATCACATTGTCTTTGTTTCCCCCCACAATCAATTAGAGTTAGAAAAGTTAGAATAAAAGATGGACATACCAAGCGTTTATTATATCAAAAGAAATGAAACGATCATTATACCAAACACATTTTAAACTCATTTTGGAGGTACACACCAACAGAGGTTCATGTCGTGGGTTCCGGCTGCCTGATGACATGAAGTTATTTCCGGTCCGACCGGATCAGAAACCCGAAATCTTTATTGATTCTAGGCAAATAGTGCATATAGTTTAAAGTTTATTTTGGGGGGTCCCCAAACAGTAAACAAACCAACATACAGTATAAGTGTATAGAGGGTAACTGCACATTTCTAAAGTGACAATTTTGTAATACCAAATTGGCCAAATTGTCAAATATTACGTAAGAAATAGTTATTTTGGGAGGACGCGGCCTGAAAGGTTTGAGAATCCTTGTTCTAGTGAACAGATGGTGTTGTAGAAACACTACAGACAGAGTAATGATGACAGCAGTGATGTTTGAAACAGAGCAGCAGAACCCAGTGTGGTGACTCATTGTTGTCCAAAACACACAATGAGAAACGGACTGACCTGAATATGAAGAAATGCTTACATTATATTGCGCTCAAGAGACAAAACTCAATATTAGTTACATCACTTATGCAATTATTAAAGAGCTTAAAGAAACGTAAAACGTTTCAGTCATAGGACTTTCGTCAGTGCTGTATCTATGCATTACTGCGACCACAGGTTGCATTTACTATATGAAAATGTCCATTTCCCGTCAGTCAGTTAGTTAATGTAATTTGTTAGTTAGTCACCCCAGGCATGAATATATGTGGCCACGCCTCGTGACATCACGTGACATCAAGTGACATTATCAGGGATGGAGATGTCATCAATATTGGCCAGCAACTCTACATCTGACCTCAAACCTCAAACCCTTATATCTCCATATATGGAGCAGACCTGTTCTGACATTCCATATGTTGATGCTTCCCCATCCATCCTTCTTCTTCGATGTGTCCCTTTTGACTGATACCTGTCCATTCAAACTCTAGAAGGGCCTGCCCCAAAGTTATTAGTGCAGCCGCGCCCAGCAGCCGTCGAAAACAGGTTCTCAACAGTACACTCAAGACACTGCCCCCACTGCCACCCTTAGATCTCCAAATATGGAGCATTGGAGCTGACCTGTTCTGACATTCCATATCTTGATCTGACCTCATCAAACCCTGTACACTCGAGACACGCTCCATATATCGCCAGTACAGAATTCATTCCATGTTGATCTGACGCCCCATGCCAAAGCGCCAGCGCTCGCCCAGCAGTCTGCTGTCACCCAGACAGATGCTTGCACCTGACCGCACGTGCTCTTATGGGCGAGGTCACTTCTCGCCCTTAGGCGTCTTACTGGTTATATTATACTCTAATATACTGTATGTATGTATTATGAAGCTAATTATTTGTTCGGCCCAAAACATTTACTTTGACAACGTTTATTGTCATGATTTGTCAGGATCGCAGTTGGATTTGTCTGAGGCTTAAAGGTCTTTAAATAAATGCCATCTGAAACATCTATGGGAAAAATGAATGGGGAATTCTCTTCCGTTTTGAAAGGGGGCGGGACTGCTCTATATACAGTATATATAACTGGCCTATAACAACATGCCCTACATATAGTTTTAAGTGATTCTAGAAGTGTCCCATGGTCTGAGCCACAGTGACTTGACCCACACTTTAGTTAGTTAGTTAGTTAGTTAATGTGATAATCACCACTAACATGTCCTCTCTCTCACATGTGACAGACAGACAGCCCACAGCCAAGCTGCCCAGTGGCCACAGCCAGGCTGCCCAGTGGCCACAGCCAGGCTGCCCAGTGGCCACAGCCAGGCTGCCCAGTGGCCACAGCCAGGCTGCCCAGTGGCCACAGCCAGGCTGCCCAGTGGCCACAGCCAGGCTGCCCAGTGGCCACAGCCAGTGGCTGCCACTGGGCAGCGTGCACACGCACGCACGCTGCACGCACACACACGCTGCACGCACACGCACGCTGCACGCACGCACGCTGCACGCACGCACGCTGCACGCACGCACGCTGCACGCACGCACGCACACGCACGCTGCACGCACACGCACGCTGCACGCACGCACACAGGGGTCTACACAATCAGCGGAGGAGGTGTGATGGTATGCTACTAGTACTACCATTAGTCCATCACACCCATCCCATAGAAGTGTATATTTGTATGTCTCTAAATGTTATGATGAATTGAACATGGTGGACCCTCTTGTAAACAAGCGTAGTGCTTTATTGGTCGTCCACTCACAGTTGACAGTCTTTGTATTGAGTTGTGCTTGAAATGTACTGTAATTCTGCAAACTGTTAATAAATAATAGGCTCACTGTATGCAATACAACACAATATTACTTTTTAGTAACAGGGGAACTGGTATGTTTTTGTTAAAATAACTAAATGTTAAATAATAGCTCTATATTCTGATAGTAATCATTTGTTCAGTATCAGGGGTTCTCCCCGTCTCTCAGCTCTTTGGTGACATGAAAATATGTTTTCAATTTGGAATACCAAAAAGAGAGGAAAATGAAATTAAAAGTGAAAACAAAATAAGAGCAGACACAATTAGCTGAACTAATTTTGTGGGTTTCTCTCTCCTGATTGGATAAAATATTCTGTAACGAGCTGGAGAGACAGGATGTTACTGAATAGAAAGGATTACTATCAGAATATAGAGCTTTAACTTTTTAACCAAAATGCATCTTGTTTAATGAGAGTATACCTCAACACCATTTAACCCATGTATGGAAGTGACATCCGACCTTCCAATTAATGCAGAAGCAACCGTCACATTCTAGGCAGCACAGAGTGTGTGACCCTGACTGTCACATAACAAAAGCTTTAGTCCTGTCCTGAGTGGAGCCACAATGGAGAACTGTGACAAAGAGCTGTGACATTACTTTGTCATGATGCATGTTTACAACCATATGCCGTGTCATCAGGGAGGTGTTGGATCAGCTCCACTGATCTCATCTCCCCTCAGATTCGGCACAAATATGGGGATGAATTAATTCTACTATTATGCCACCAGGACCAGCTCAGTGGCCTTGTGGTGAGAGTGTCCGCCCTGGGACTGGGAGTCTGGGATGACGGGGTTCAATCCCCGGCTAGGTCATACGTCCTACCAAAGACACTGAAATATGGGACCCAGTGCCTCCCTGCTTGGCACTCAGCATCAAGGGTAGGATTTGGGGCAAGTCCCTGCGACGTACTAGCAACATGTCCAGGGGGAGTACTTGTACATCATGTCCAGGGGGAGTACTTGTACATGATGTCCAGGGGGTGTACTTGTACATCAACATCTCAAGAAACAGGAGATGGGCTCCTGCCCTATGGGCCTCACGGCTCGCCAAGGGTTATTATGCTACCAGCATGTGGAATGCCCTAACACCAGCCATCAAATAGTGACTCCCCATCCTCCTTCAAAACCGCCATAAAAGTTGCAATCTGCAACCGGATCAGACCACGTCTTCTAGCTTGACAAAAAAATACAAAATAAATACGCCACCTGTACATATACTTTTACTGTTCCTATGTCTTTATATGCGTCAATGAATTGAATACACAGACAGGACCACAATGGAAACAAACAAGCCCTCAGGGATGTTTGCGTTATCCTTTTATAATTATTGTATAACTGTACATTCTGTAGCTCTGTACTTTTTGCAAACTGTTAATAAAGCATTCAATCAATCAATCAATCAATCAGTGAAATTTAACACATGCATGTGAAATGTGAAACAAATGTTTTTACACATACTGCATTAGATGTGTTTTGGCCTGCTAGACTGCTACTGTATATGTTTTGATTATTACTTTAAAAAGGTTTCAAGAAGGAAGTGAAACTGCACTGAAACTGCCAGACACAAACCATTTGACTGTGAGCGTTCAGAAACAGAACCATCAGTAATTATCATACATGAAATCAACTTCTCCATTCAAAGTTATTTCTCTATTTTGTTACAAATGTAACCACTTACAGTATAGTGTCCCTATTCTAGGGCAAACATTCTGCACAAACTACAAGATCTATACAAGCTCACAAGCTCCCAATGCATCGTGTTGTGACGTGTTGTGTGAGCATGTAGGTTGGCACCAATTGTTTGCAAAGATATTTAAACAGATGGAGGGCCTAGAATATAGGCCCCTGGGGGACTACGTTAAGTGAGATTTGCCAACAAGTCGAACAATGAACACTTTCATTCCAGTCAATTGTAAACCCAGATCAACCGCATTGCCGCTCTGTTAAAGCTAACTATACTGTAGCATCGATCCATCCATCCATCCATCCATCCAGACAGATAAAACTCACCGGTTGCGACCGACAGCAACATGGTTCCTGTAGCGTTGGTCTCTCCGAGACATTTCACCTCTAAGGGAGTTAGCCGTGTTGTGACAACCAGGAAGCATGCTCACATTAGTCTAGAGCAGTGGTTCTCAACCTTTTTACACCAAGTACCACCTCAGAGTTTTTCTATCACTCCAAGTACCACCACCGCCAAACGTGCACGCGCGTGCTATTAGTGGTTATTGATGCTTTTTTGGCGGGTTTATGATGGATTTCGGGTACCTACCTACTGTTATCAAAATGATAATATGACCACCATTATAACTTATGTGAAAATATATACATATATGCACAGTTCACACAGGAGAAAAAATTATTCCTAATAAGAAATTAAGAATATTTATTTATTTTTCACAGACGTCAGCCAAAATCATGCTGTACAAAACAGGCACTTTAACTACTTTACAATGAGGAGCCATACAGGCATCCCCAGGTTTTTTGAGTTAATACATTTATCAATAGCATAGGTAGGCTATACACATTAATTCTGAATACAGGTTTTGAAACTCATTTGCCCCAATACAGCAGCTGTGTGTTTTTATGGATCTATCAATTCACATAATTTTAATATTAAGGACCCAGCCATTTGTATCTCTGGGACCCCAAATTATTATTTTCTATTTGTTTATATTGTAAAATCAATGTCAATTTAACTCTTAGTGTACAAATGGAACCTATCATTTGGCTGGGAGTGGGGACCCCTGATCCCACTTTAAAAACCGTGTAGCCTACTGTCCTACACAGCACTGTGTCTGTCCGTGACAATGTAATAGTGATGTCCGTTCTATTTAAGCATTGGTTGGCAGTTAGCACTTAAGCAGTTATTAGCATCATAGCATGGTCTGTCACATAAGTATTGACAAACAGCGGTCATATTTGTCAAACAAAACTGTTGGGGACTGTGGGGAGATATAATTTTAAGAACATGAGCATGTCGTCATGCTCAGCTGTCAGCTTGTTGCGCTGTTCCGTCTCTCTCGTCTACTAAGATGTTGATGCTAATCAATGCTAAAGATTAGCTTGCATGGAGCTAAGGCTGAAACTTTGCTGCTGTAGTTGCCACGGTGGCAAATCCATCCCTTTATTTTTTTGCACTCGGCTGTCTTTTTCGTTTTATAATATATAATACTCCCATGCGAGCAGCAGCAGTGCTGGCTAGTGGTTAGCCTAGCGCAGCCTGCGCAGTCTGCTACTGTCCATATGACTGTGTCTGTAGCAGTCTATGAACACTGCTGGAGGAATAATGGCCTGGAGTGGAGTACTGGAATGGACTGGAGTGGAGTGCTTGCAGTGCTTGGGATCGGTCATTTTCGCTGTAGTCCGATCCGATCCAGATCACGTTTTTTGGCTGATATCGACCTGATATCCGATCTGTGGATCAGATCACGGCATCCCTGATCTTTTGGGAAGATTTTCCGCGTACCACCTGGGGGGGGCTCAAGTACCACTGGTGGTACGCGTACCACAGGTTGAGAACCACTGGTCTAGAGGCACTGATCATGAACTAGGGCAGCATAGACCAACTGTCACACACTGTCACTGCCATGAATGAATGCCCATCGTGCTCTCTTTCTCTCTCTCTCTCTCTCTCTCTCTCTCTCAACCTTCCTCTCTGATTCTCTCACGCTGCAGCTGCATAGTGGGGTTACTCCCCCCACCATTTCCTGTCCTCTGCCCTCTCTCTTCCTTTGGGAGCGGTCGCGACCCTGGGATTATCACAAGCCTTTCCCTCTCCTACACTACCCTGGCCTAGCTGAAGAACATTATGACGTTGCATTATAATCTCTAGTCATTGGTATGGCATGATATTGTGTGATACCGTGATATTTTGTGATACTGATTGTCAAAAGCATTTGAAAAATGTTTTTGGTTGTTTTATGTTTTATTGTAGGTAAATGTTAAAAGGTATGCTATGATGCTGGCTGCCACAGGGACTATGATAAAATACTAATGCAGATCCCACTGTTTCATGTCCACAAAAATATAGAAAATTTACTCTGATTTAATTTATGGTGGTGTATTCTTTATTTCTTTATAATATGATACTAAAAAGGAAAAAAAGTAATATACAATATTATTTTTTCAATTAATCTGTCTGTCTTTACGGATAAACAAGCCCAAAGTAACAGCTTGAACAGATCTACAAGCTCACAATATTAAATATAAAGTTACATCTAACTTGCCTATAGACCGATTCCGTAGCGGTTTCATGGTCGCAGCCTACGTATTTCCTGTAGGCGGACTTGACGTAGCTGCGGGGATAAAACCCTCACCAGGCGCACCTCTTCCACTACAGTGAACGGCAGAGTGACTGATGTTAGTTTGCCTCAAACTTTACTCCTTTACCTGCTTTTTTACTAACACTAACATTACAAAGATGCCCAGAACATCGAGATGAACCTGTGTAGTTTATGGCTGCTCCAACAGTAGTGGCAACATAAAAAATAAAATAAAACGGAATGTCTAATATCCACCGCGGTGGCTGAGACCAGAGCCATTGAGTAATGGTTGAGACGAAGCAGGGAAAGATACATAGGCCTATCGCCAGTCTTACCCAATACCAAATCTTTCTGTTTTATGAACACAAGGCTGCTGTATTTTATACCTCATACTAAGCATTTAAAGTATGAGGTATAAAGTACACTGGCGTTATGTATCTTGCACTGCTTTGTCTCAACCATTACTCAATGGCTCTGGTCTCAGCCACCGCGGTGGATATTAGACATTCCGTTTTATTTTATTTTTTATGTTGCCACTACTGTTGGAGCAGCCATAAACTACACAGGTTCATCTCGATGTTCTGGGCATCTTTGTAATGTTAGTGTTAGTAAAAAAGCAGGTAAAGGAGTAAAGTTTGAGGCAAACTAACATCAGTCACTCTGCCGTTCACTGTAGTGGAAGAGGTGCGCCTGGTGAGGGTTTTATCCCCGCAGCTACGTCGAGTCCGCCTACAGGAAATACGTAGGCTGCGACCATGAGACCAGCTACGGAATCGGTCTATATAGTATACGTATGACTAGCTCTCAATGATGACGTAAGACATACGTATACATATACGTATACATATACATATACTATATAGACTATGTAGTTGTAAGTTGATTAGCGGTATACTGTGGTTACTTTGCACCAAAAACCGTGACAGCCGTCCCGCCATTTGATGTTTATGCAAGAAAACAGCAAATCTGTGCCTGGTTTGCTGGGACCAGATTACACAAATGACCATATTTCTTACGTCATCATTGAGAGCTAGTCATACATATACACAACACGTACTCTGGTCCCAGCAGATCAGGCACAATTTGCTATTTTATTTCTTACCGATTATGTATATAGTATACGTATGACTAGCTGTAAATGATGACGTAAGACATACGTATACATATATATTAATGCTGGGCCGTTATCGGCGTTAACGTGCTGCGTTAACGCGAGAATATTATCGCGCGTCAAAAAAATTATCGCCATTAATCTATTCTCAAAGTTGGGTCTAAGAGCTGGGTCTGCATTGACTGCATAAAGCAAGCAAACTAGGAATTTCACTTTGATAGTTTTATCTGGCGGACGCCGGAATTACTCTGTGGGAGGGAGAAGTCCTAACCTAACAGGGACAAGGTGAAATAAATTACTCTGAGAGCGGGGCGGTAACAAATCCTAACCTAACCGGACACGGGTGAAATTAATGAACAGTGCGGCGTGCCACATCAAACGTCAGCATGCAGGACTCTGTGAACCCAGGTTTGCTTCAGGGGAAATTTCTTTACAAGAAGCTTCCCAATGGAAACCTCGACAAGAACAAGGTGGTTTGCACCCTGTGCAAAGCAGAAATGGCTTACTGTAGGAGTTCTTCAAGTCTGAAGTATCACCTAACGCACAAGCATCCCTTTGCGTTGGTTGATGATAGCGAAGCTGCCGGCGGGCCAAGCACTAATATGGCTCCGGGGAAAAGTGTTCGTCAAACTACAATGTTTGAGTGCAACCGTGGCAAGCCCGTCAGCCCAACTCTATCAGCCAAGCTAACTAACCTCCTAGCTCAGTGGATTGCCATCAACTGCCGGCCTATCAGTGTGGTTGAAGATGATGGGCTCGAGCTTCTTCTCCAGGCGGCCACAGGCGACCCATCTTACAAACTACCTGCGAGACGAACTATCACAAGGAGAATCCATGACCAGTACGCCGCAGAGAAAGCTGCGAAAGATGAAAAGTTGGCCGGGGCGGCGTGTGTAGCACTGACTGGGGACCATTGGACATCTGTCAAAAACGACAACTACCTTGGCGTTACTGTACACCTCATCGATGTCAGCTGGGAACTTCACTCGTTCGCCTTAGGTACGTTATGTAATTTAAATTAATTTACCACGGTGAAGTTGGTCTCGGGCTGGATACCCAGCCATCCTGGCTGAATATCCAACCTGAAACCAACCCCACCGCGGCATGTAATATTGCTAATTCAGCCTAACATTTACACAGCTTTAGCTAACGTTATCAGGGATCGATTGATTGATTTTACCACCAGCCAACATTATACGTTTGCTAGCTAGCCCCAACAACGCCAGCCTGCTAATTGTAAGTCTCCTATTAATAGCAAACTTATTCTGATCTACTTTGTCTCTCCTATAACGTCAGGTGTGATTAAAACGGAGGAGCGCCACTTTGCAGAAGCTTGTGCCAGACAGTTTCTCGACGTCGCTAATCAGTGGGGCATAGCTGAAAAAATCACCACCATTGGAACCGACAGCGCTCCCAACATGATAGCAGCAGGGAGAATATTACCATTTGAGCACTTGCCCTGCGTTGCTCATCTTGTACAGAGGGCCGTTGTAATGTCACTTCGGGATGGTGGTTTTGATGGTGTACTGGCCAAGTGTCGAAAAGTGGTCGGACATTTCAAACACAGTCCGGCTAACTCAGACGAGCTGAATGCCCAGCAAGCATCCCTTGAACAAGACCAGGAGTCACTCGTGCAAGACGTTCCAACACGCTGGAATTCAACCCTAGCGATGATCACACGTTTGAGGCGCAACAGAGACGCAGTGCACGCAACGCTGGCTCAGCAGACCCACAAGCTGGCCCTCCCAACACATGCTGAATATGAGAAGTTGGCAAAGCTGGAGAAACTGCTGGAGCCATGCAAGTAAGTGTGTGTTGTGCTGTGCTCTATGTGTGTGTGTGTGTGTGTGTGTGTGTGTGTGTGTGTGTGTGTGTGTGTGTACACTGCTGTGTGTGTGTGTGTGTGTGTGTGTGTGTGTGTGTGTGTGTGCACACTGCTCTGTGTGTGTGTGTGTGTGGCTGTGTGTGTGCACAGTGCACACTGCTCTGTGTGTGTGTGGCTGTGTGTGTGTGCACAGTGCACACTGCTCTGTGTGTGTGTGTGGCTGTGTGTGTGCACAGTGCACACTGCTCTGTGTGTGTGTGGCTGTGTGTGTGCACAGTGCACACTGCTCTGTGTGTGTGTGGCTGTGTGTGTGTGCACAGTGCACACTGCTCTGTGTGTGTGTGTGGCTGTGTGTGTGCACAGTGCACACTGCTCTGTGTGTGTGTGGCTGTGTGTGTGTGCACAGTGCACACTGCTGTGTGTGTGTGTGTGTGTGTGTGTGTGTGTGTGTGTGTGTGTGTGTGTGTGTGTGTGTGTGTGTGTGTGTGTGTGTGTGTGTGTGTGTGTGTGTGTGTGTGTGTGTGTGTGTGTGTGTGTGTGTGTGTGTGTGGCTGTGCTGTGTTTGGGGCTGTGCTGTCTGTGTGTGGCCGTGCTGTGTTTGGGGCTGTGATGTCTGTGTGCAACTGTGTGTGTGTGTACTGTCCTCTGTGTGCTATGCTCTGTGTGTGTGTGTATGTGTGTGTGCGCGTGTGTCCTGCTGTGACATTGTGGCGTCGTTTTTGGTGTCAATTCACCCCTCTTAATGTGTGTGTGTGTGTGTGTGTGTGTGTGTGTGTAGGTACGTCACTGAGCTCCTTGGTGGGGAAAAGTATGTCTCCTGCTCTGTCGTTTTACCTGCCCTGTGTCATCTCCTGCGAGCAATGAAGATCTCTGATGATGATCCTGCCTACATTGTGCGCTTCAAGACTGCCTTCATCAAAGACCTCAACCAGCGGAGGGAGAAAACAAACCTGGAATGGCTGAAGGTATGTGACACGTACTGACCAGAAGATAACTGTATTGGCTGACCATTATAGACTGTTAAGCCAGAAGATTGATAAATGGATAGATGAATGAGTCATGAAGAAATATGGAGGATTTTGAAAGTTACATTTTCTTCCATCAATCTTTATTTTATTTTTCATCAAAAGGTGGCCACTGCTCTGGACCCACGCTTCAAAGATCTCAAATGCCTGCCCAGAGCAGAGAGGGAGCCAGTGTGGGGAAAGCTGAGTGACTTGGTGAGGGCAGAAGAACCTGCTCTGCAGCCGCCCAGGGAGGAGAACCCTGAGCCACCTCAAAAGAAGACAGCCCTACTGCTGATGGGATCAGAGTCAGAGTCAGAAGACGAGATACCAGTAGTAGACAATGTTGTAGAGAGGTACAAGGTAGAGCCCAGTGCCAGTTTAGATCAGTGTCCACTGAAGTGGTGGTCAGAGCACACTGCTGTTTATGGTAAGATGGCCCACATTGCCCAGAAGTACTTGGGGACTCCTGCCACAACTGTCCCATGCGAGAGACTGTTCTCTTTAGCAGGCCACATTGTACAGAAAAAAAGATCTAGTTTGTCACCAGACAATGTGAACAAGCTGGTGTGTCTGAGTGACTGGTGGAAGAAGGAGAGGTAGAGGTTGGACTCAAATCATGTACAGTAGGAGAGGGAATAGGAAGCCCCAGTACTGATGAGGTACAGTAGGAGAGGGAATAGGAAACCCCAGTACCGATGGAGGTACAGTAGGAGAGGGAATAGGAAACCCCAGTACTGATGAGGTACAGTAGGAGAGGGAATAGGAAGCCCCAGGGTTGGGATTGGGACGCCCCACACTGGAGGTGAGTGACTGGTGGAAGAGGTAGAGGTAGAGGTTGGACTCAAGTCATGTCACAAAGCTACTGACTGTAAACAGTTCTTCATCACCTCTAGGTTTACAGTTTAATTAATGTCATATCCCAGAAAAGGGGGTTGTTCTTGCACCCACTGTTCCAAATTGCCTGTATGGTAACGTGTTTATGGTTATTCGTGTTTAACTGAATAAACAATGTATAACACACGTACATCGTATTGAACATTATTATATTTTCATTACCAATTATGATAGGGCTCCTGGTCTAATGGGCCACGTGGCCCGTTCAAGGATTTACTTCTGGTCATTATTTAGGTAGCGCACACATATTTTCAATGCCTTCGGCAGTTCAAATGAGCCATTTTAATCTAGATTAATCTAGATTAACTCCAGAATTACAGTGAGATTAATCTAGATTAAAAAAATTAATCTATGCCCACCACTAATATATATACTATAAAGTGTGTAGTTATAAGTTGATTAGCGGTATACTGTGGTTACTTTGCGCCAAAAACCGTGACAGCTGTCCCACCATTTGATGTTTATGCAAGAAAACAGCAAATCTGTGCCTGGTTTGCTGGGACCAGATTACACAAATGACCATATTTCTTACTTCATCATTAAGAGCTAGTCATACATATACACACCATGTACTCTGGTCCCAGCAGATCAGGCACAGTTTGCTATTTTATTTTTACTGATTATGTATATAGTATACGTATGACTAGCTCTAAATGATGACGTAAGACATACGTATACATATACTATATAGAGTATGTAGTTGTAAGTTGATTAGCGGTATACTGTGGTTACTTTGCGCCAAAAACCATGACAGCCGTCCCGCCATTTGATGTTTATGCAAGAAAACAGCAAATCTGTGCCTGGTTTGCTGGGACCAGATTACACAAATTACCATATTTCTTACGTCATCATTGAGAGCTAGTCATACATATACACAACACGTACGGTACTCTGTTCCCAGCAGATCAGGCACAATTTGCTATTTTATTTTATACTGATTATGTATATAGTATACGTATGACTAGCTGTAAATGATGACGTAGGACATACGTATACATATACTATATAGAGTGTGTAGTTGTAAGTTGATTAGCGGTATACTGTGGTTACTTTGTGCCAAAAACCGTGACAGCTGTCCCGCCATTTGATGTTTATGCAAGAAAACAGCAAATCTGTGCCTGGTTTGCTGGGACCAGATTACACAAATGACCATATTTCTTACGTCATCATTGAGAGCTAGTCATACATATACACAACACGTACTCTGTTCCCAGCAGATCAGGCACAATTTGCTATTTTATTTTATACTGATTATGTATATAGTATACGTATGACTAGCTGTAAATGATGACGTAGGACATACGTATACATATACATATACTATATAGAGTGTGTAGTTGTAAGTTGATTAGCGGTATACTGTGGTTACTTTGTGCCAAAAACCGTGACAGCTGTCCCGCCATTTGATGTTTATGCAAGAAAACAGCAAATTTGCTATTTTATTTTATACTGATTATGTATATAGTATACGTATGACTAGCTCTAAATGATGACGTAAGAAATATGGTCATTTGTGGTCATTTGGTCCCAGCAAAACAGGCACAGATTTGATGTTTTTCTGCATAAACATCGAATGGCGGGACAGCTGTCACGGCGGAAGAGACCGGGCGGAATTATTACTTGCGCGCTCTGCTTGCGCAAGTAATGATAACAACAACAATAATAATAACAACACTAATAACAGTACAGTACAGTACAGTACAGTACAGTACAGTACAGTACAGTACAGTACAGTACAGTACAGTACAGAGGACAACATTACAGTACAGTGCAATACTAAGGAGTGCAGTACAATACTAAGGAGTGCAGTACAGTACAAAGGGGTAAGTACAGCACTCGCATCGCCCTCCCGCTGTTGCCTTCTTCCCATTTGCCATGCATCGAGGATGTGCTAGGATGAGCGGGCCGCAGGCCCGCGAAATTCTAGTTACCTTAATAAACATGGTCATGAATACTTTCTGCTTTAAAAATAAATAAATAATTTAACCTTTATTTAACCAGTAAAATCACATTGAGACTGCGTCTCTTTTACAGCACTTCCAGTCACTAGTTTAAAGTCTCATTTCTAATGTCATAATATTCTTTTTGGAAAATTATGGTCCCATTTATTTAAAAAATGACCATAATGTCGCGTATGTTCTGAGGGGCGTGGCCACCGTTACAGTCTATGAACGGGATCCCCCACCCACTCGAGTCAAAATAAAAACCAACGAAGAAGAAGGGGGGAAGTCCCGCCTCGTTGTCAGGGCCAGCCAATGGCTCAGCTGGGCCTAAACGGATCTAGAAAGATGGCGACTTACAATTCAAGGACTGACAGGCTTCATTTTACGTCCATATCAGACCCGGAGAACGCTTTGTCCAAATCTTTTTACAGTCTATGGTCCTGACTAGTAGAACCCAATCATAAACATACCCTGCTTCATCATGAAAAGATTAAAGAAAATAATAAATGGGACTGTAATTTACAAAAACTGATATCATGCTGTGGGAAGAAGACTTGACACTAGTGATATGAAAAGCTTTACTAAGGTAATCAGACAAAGTGGAAGTCGCGTCAAGTCACCATTAACTCCAATGGAATATAAATATTTTTTAGCCGGAGGAGGGGAATCAGCGATACCTTCTGGGCCATTAATGAGAACATTTTTATGACTTCCGTATTGGCTTCATTTCCAAGAGTGTATGCTTGCCGCCTGGTTAAAGAAAGACAGATTTTTTGGAGTTTGCATGTTCTCCCCGTGTCCCCGGCCTAAAGGAATAACGTGTTCCTTCCACGCGCTACGTCCGGCCGGGGAAATTCCCCAGGTGAAAAGAAGCAGCTCACTTCCAGAGCCTGCGGCATCTCCGGTGTCACTTCTACAGCCTGCGGCACCTCCGGTGTCACTTCCAGAGCCTGCGGCACCTCCGGTGTCACTTCTACAGCCTGCGGCACTTCCGGTGTCACTTCCAGAGCCTGCGGCACCTCCGGTGTCACTTCCAAAGCTTGCAGCATGCCTGCCGTCGGCCCATGTGTCCTCTGCCTTGTCTCGGCCTCCGGGTCGTCCACCGGACGACGTTTTGACTGCCTCGTCTCGTCCTCCCAGCCGACCTCCAGACAGCGCCTACTTCGCCTCGTCTCGGCCTCCCGGCCGACCTCCAGATGGCGCCTCCTTCGCCTCGTCTCGGCCTCCCGGCCGGTCTCCAGACGTAAGCTGCTCAGCCCGGGTCCATCCTCCAGGCCGTCCACCTGAGGTTCAGGTTCCCGGACCCCTTTGCTCTGGTGCCATGACACAGTATCCCTCCTCCAGACCCCCTCCACCCACCCTGCTCGTTCCTGGTTTGGGTCATGGGTCGTCTGGAATCCGCCCCTTGAGGGGAGGGTACTGTCATGGTTTGAGTCTTCCCCTGTCTGTATTTCCTCTTCGGCCACTCTGCCTCATTCCTTGCTAGAAGATAACCATTGTTACATGTGTGCATTCCTGTTCTCTGTATTTTCCTAGTGTTCTTGGATTATTTTACTAGTTTGGATTTTGACCTCCTGCCTGTTTTTGGACTCTGTTATTCTGCCTGCCCCTTTGGATTTGTTTGCCTGTTTTGGACAGCTTTCTTGGTTTTGACCTCTGCCTGCTGTACTTCGTTGTAAGCCTATTCCCTTGGTTTTGATCACTATTAAACTCCTGAACTTACTCTGCCTGTGTTGCCTGCACTTGGGTTCCATTTTGATACACATCGTGACATCCTGACGGGCTGGTTCAGATTGGAAGGACACAGCAGGCGTCTGGGTGAGGTTTTCACCTGAGCATCTTCTTTAAGCCAATTATTCAACACAATCCCTCACGTTGGACACCAACAGCTTTTTTGAAGTGTGCGTTTTCTCTTTTGATATACTTTGTCCTTGGTTTGTCCTATAGGCAGCAGCCTCAGCCAGCATGCTGACACCGAAAGTGAACTTCTCTTTTCTAGTGCAAGGTTCTTCATCAGGGGGTCATCAGAGTTACTACAGGGGAGGGAGCTGCCAAATATTTGTGTGATAAAAACTAACATAAGTGATGAGTGTGATCAGAACTAACCCTTTTTTTACATTAAACCCCATAGTATCCATATTCTGGGACGAATGTGTGTGAAAAAGGGAGGCTCTGAGGGGGAATAAACTTATAGAGTATGTGTACGTACAGTACATATAAATCTCAGTAAACAGCTACGCAGTTTGTTATATACAGAAAGATTTTTGGCTTTAAAAATGTCTCAGTTCCTTTTGGAAATACCTGCGAAAATAACGAGTGAAAGTGTCTCAGGTGTTTTCACATCCTTCAAATGCACCAAACTCAGTTCTCTAAAGTGGATCAAAAAGTGGATCAACAGAAAAGCTTGTGTTTGCATCGACATTGTCAGTACAGTTCTGTTCAACATCTACTCTGATAGGGTCCCCGAGTCCTCTTTCTTTCTTTTTTAGGCATGGCAAAGGCGATCTGTCTATGGCAATCCTAGAGGGCTAAAGTACAATTCTAAAAGGATGCTTTTGTGTTCAACACACACGATGCATAGTAATGTACAGCAGTGGTTCTCCAACGTCCCTCCTGAGGAATCTGCATCGGATCCCCTACTTTTCTCCCTCTACCCTAAATCTCTTCGCCAATTATTTTGTCGAATGTTGGCCTATACATGCCCAGAATAGAGATGCTAGGGTTCATTTAAGTGCACCATACCGTGGAGGAGTGGACTAGTAGCACATCAATAATAAAACATAATATTATGCGCACAGAAAAAACTGAGTCACGGCCTGAGTCCACAGCAGAAAACGCCCCACGTCTCTGTTGCTATGCAGAGTTTGGCTGCAGGTAGAAAACTGCTGAATCACAGAAGCTGTTTGCAGAGAACATAGCACTCATACAGCTCAATGTGATAGTACAACATATGAATATTGACTAGGTGCATACCCTGTTCTATGCTACCTTCAATTTAAATGTATATATAATGTAACTTTGCCCTGTGTTTACAAAACAATACAATAAATACGTGTTTTCTTTACCCATCATTTCTCTCTACAGCTGCTGAAGTATTGTGGTGGTGTTTACCTGCAGAAACACAGTGCACTCTTGCTGTATTTACTCTGTATGCTGTATGTACTCTTGCAAAATACAGCGAGAGGGCTGTGTATTTCTGCAGGTAAACACCACCACACACTACTCCAGGGGCTGATGGCGGTGGTAATAGAGGGAAACAAGAAGAAGTGCTCCTTGGGGCACAGGTGTTTTTGTGCAATAATAAGTCGTCTGGTGGTTGTATACCGGGGAAATAAAAATACATTTAATATATAAGACGTAACAATGTATTCATAATGTGTAGTAGTGCACATACAAAGTTGTACACAGATCAGTGCAGTTATAGGTGTAAACATTTCAGTTGCATTTCGTCCTCTGCCTGGTGGAAATGTGTGTGCACTGTGCATAATTGCATGTAAATCACATGCTGTATTAATGATTTGAGGCATTTTGTTCAAAATGGACCAATCCTACAAAGTTTGGAAGGCAATCTTAGCCAATCGAGATGGAATATGGGAAAGTGGACAGATGCTTGTTGATCTCATTACTATGGAGATAGTGTACACCGTGATGTATGGATAAAATATGTACGAGTAATGTAGAGAAATGTGTTTTACCAAAATCGGCCTCATGGTGTTGCTATAACCGGCAAATGTAACATTTCTTCCTCGGCCTAGTGGTAATGTGTGTGCATAATTTCACGGAAATCGCACGCTGTGTTAATGATTTGAGGCATTTTGTTGGAAGTGGACAAATCCTGCAAAGTTTGGAAGGCAATCTTAGCAATTGGGGATGGAATATGGGGAAGCGGACAGGTCCGTATTGATCACATGACTGTAGAGATAGTGTGTAGCGATTTGCGTGATGTATGGATAAAATCTGTACAAGAACTATAAAGAAATGTGTTTTGCTAAAATCGGCCTCATGGTGGCGCTATAACAGGCCATTGTGGAACATTTGGGGCAGAGGTTCGTCGTTGGCATCCAGGGAGTGTGTGTGCACAGCTTGGTATCGACCGGGCCAACGGTGCCGGAGATTAGCTGTACACAGACGGACGGACAGACGGACAGACGTGCGCACACACACACGGAGTGAAAAACATACTCTCTCCCCATGCCTTCGGCCTGGTGCAGACAATGATGGTAAAAATATGTATGTATTGTTTTGTTATGTTAACACAGGGAAAAGTTACAGGGGGGCATACGTTAGTCCGACGTACCAATAGTCTGACATACCGGTACGTAGCCGGTTAAGACTCACTCGTGGCTCCGACATACGTTACATACTAAGTGGACCACTTAAACCCTATAAACTGTATTATTTTGTTAACCGGATCCCAAGGGTCTATACTACGGCTGCTGCTTTTTGAGTGGTGCAACCATAGGGTGCAGCATACCAATGCCCAGCTATGTGTTTCCCTGGCTGGTTGGTTTCTCACCACCAAGTGTCACTGTTGCGCAGCCTAACACACACACACACACACACAAACACACGTACAATAGAGGGTATGCGAGTGACATCATCATCATAACCGGAAGTTATGCGGGAATGCCTACTGAGTGGCAAAAAACTACTTTCTGGCCTTGACAGCCCATACAGTACATCCAAAGAGAAAAGTAATATTGATTGCATTAAATGACTTAAAACAACGTTAAATTCACTTTGCCACTCGATCTGCCATTCACTTTATGCATGCGCATACCCTCTATACAAGTACAGTACAGCACCACTCACTTCAGACGGGTCTGATTTTTCCCCTCTACACCAAATCTATTCACAGAAAATAGCCGAGATCTTCAAGCTCACACTGCCTTGCATTGTGAGGCAGCCGTTGTGAGCTTGTAGATCTGCTATAATAAACATAACAAGTTGAAATAATGGATATACAAGGTTTCTGCCCAACAGCAACAATATAATTGTGTTGACCAGAGTCCCATAGGGTCTTACACTAAGCCCACTGCTGTTGTCCCTCTACACTAAATCTCTTCACCAAAAAACACACAAACACAATAAAATGTTTGCCTCCAGAATCGGGACGCCTGGGTTCATGTCATTATGAAATGGCTGCATGGTTCTGATATGAGAGGGTGTGATCAAAGTGCTGCTGTTATATGATTTAACGTGAAACTATGTAATGTATGCAGTTATGTCATGATGTCACTGCATCAGACTGTATTGCTGATAAATATCTCTGGGCGGTACATACCGTTACCGTAGATTCATTGTTTTAATATGCATTTGAAAGTGCACAACAAGCACAAGCTTGTTCTTTACAAGGTAATACAGGTGAAACATTGAGAAACAATATTGTATTCATCCCAGGGGGAATGAAAGTGCAATTCCCTTGAAAATCTATCGTTGTATTAATATACTGTATGGAAACATACACAATCTAACATCAGTTATTCTATTGCCATGGCAGAATTGTATTATTTATGCGTTGGATATTGCATCTGTTCTCCATGTTTGTGAGAACAGATGCTTTATTGTGTTCCTTCATTGTAACCCCAGACCAGTTGCAATGATTTACTTTATTGATAATACTAGTCCTTACCCGTTGTGAGATATTTGCCCCCCCTTGTGGCCGTGGGGGTACTGCGCCCGGGTGCGTTTGTAATTTACTAATAAATAAATAAATAATCATTAATGTGTCAAATCGAAAAAAGGGCTTCGTTACGCCCTCCATATTCATATGGTCAATGCCTGTGTGAAAAGTGGGAGTGATTGGTGCAGGCAGTAAGGAGCTACGGCAGTGTTTCTGACACACACACACAGACACACACACAGACACACAGACACTCAGACATTGTTCGAATTATAGTATGATGATGATGATGATAACAAAACATTATGCTTTATGTCTATAGGAGGACCCCAGATCAACTATGACAGAAATGTTTGCATATTTCATTCTAAGCATAAAAGTGCTTGTAGATACTAGTCAGAGTCACACAGTGGGAAATGTGTCAAATGACACATTCTATCGTGTCTACCCTATACTAAAGAAACTTTGTGTCAGCCTGTCCCTGCTCAGAAAGGTGCTAGACTGGGGGGGGGGGGGTCATTTGGGTCTGAATGTCCCCTCGCTATTTAGGGATGCTTGGTCTATTTATTTAGTCTATATAGTCTAGCACCAAAATGGAAGTGTAATAATGTCCCCGCACTGTTTACGTCCTGACGGCGCCCCTGTACTATCACCGTTCAGTTGTTTGACTAGGCCTTAAAAACAGTTCAACGCTACCAGATGTCCTGCAGTATGCGTCTCTGCAGTAGGCTACTGTTCCTAATAATACCATTACTGCATGACTGTCACTGGCCAGCAGGCAGCACACCATCTCCCAACGGGCCACATTATGCTGCCTTTCTGTCAGCACTTTAGCGAGGAACCAGGTTAAGGCATGATGATGCACTTTGTTTTGTCTACGTATTGTAGGTTTCATATACTGTAGTATTTATCTAATGCTTCTAGTGTGCAGATGTTTTATTATGAACATGGATTTCTGGTGCGAACACACGCACGCACACACACGATATAAAGTCCTGCAGATATCTGTGAGTGTCAGCCTGTGGTGCTAAAGGAGCTGTGGGACGTGGGGATTGGTCCCACCACTGGCACAGCTAATGAGAGGAGGGCTTTTCAAGCAGAGAGCTGCAGTATTTTCCCATGAAACTTGCAGTGTGTTGTTGTGGTGGTGGTGGTGATGGTGGATGTTCTGTTTGACAGTCAGCAATGCTTTTTTTTCCACCCCAGGGACTCCGTGTATAGCCTCCAAAAAAACCTGACTCTGTTTTTATGGTGAGGCTCCATAGGAGGCTAAGCTGTCGTCTATAAGAGTCTGTGAATATGTCTGTAAACTCTGTAAACACACACATTATCAATTGTAACTCAATATCATAAACGACATACCTGACAGAATCACCAGCCTGATTTGTTTCTTTTTTGGAACACAGTTCTTATAGATTCTCAATGTAAAAAAATATCTCCGTAACCCATGGGTACTGAGTGGTACTCTATGGGGCTTGAATTAGTGGACCTACTGTAGTATCGAGCCCTGGGGCAGCTCGGCCAAGTACTATTGTTAGTATAGGGTTTAAGCAGGGACGGATTAAGACTCATGGGGGATTGGGGCCCCTGGGCAAATGTTGTTTTCCCCCGCCCCAGCTCCATTCAGGTGGGACACACTACTACTGTACGTCCATGTAGGAGGGGCCCATGTATGAGCTTTAACCTATCACGGCACAGTGCCCCTGGTAGTCAAGGGCCCCTAGCTGAGCACTCTCCCCATTAGCCCGGCCCATAATCCATCCATTTAAGTAAGCTGTTACTGCATCCAGTACTGGTGCTCTCTGCTCACGTTTATATTTCTGAAAGCAGTTGGAAAGCCGTTTCTCTGCTTGCTCTTGAGCTCCATTCCCTAGTGTCCTCGGTTGAGGGGGTTTGGATTGGTAGCCTGGGCAGGTTTCCATGGAAGTCTTGTCTGACTAACAAAGACTTCTCAAATAAATCCCTCTCTTTTTTCCATGACTATCCGCTTCCTCTGTGAGGAAATGGATTTGGGTCAGAAGAACTGTTCCTGCAATATTCCAGACATGGAGACAGCAGAGAGAATGATAAAAGTAATAAGCCAACACCTAAGGGCTGTTGTTAGGCATGACTAAAACCCATTTGAAAACCATGGGCCTCCTGTGACTTGTGTTTAATCAAAATGGTTACCAAATATAGCAACATGGAAATCATAGACATTCAAATGGTTTCATTAAAAGATTTTACTACAAGAATAATTCTACAAGAATGTAGTCTACGACTGCCTGCCTGCGTCGCTCTGAAATGTTTGCATTCTGATGGATTTAAACTACATGTTCTAAACATGAAATTAATCAACAATTAAGCAAAGCTGCATGGTCTATTTCTAGCCAAAAATATTATTAGAATAAAAATTCACAACAAAATTGGACATTTTTAAATACTTTCGTTTGACAGTAATACTGATACATGTTAAAGGTCATAATCAAGGAGGGGAACACCATAACAACTTCGCTCACTGCTGTTGTTTCGAAGCTCTGTTACCGTAAGAGAATTATGAGTTGCTACAGTATATTACCGTATAAACAAAAATCCAAAATGAGATGCTAACATCAGATATCTCACAGGGACTCTACATACTTTTACATCGAATAGCTACTTGTAGATCTGCTATTTTGTATACTTTTACAACAGATTCTCACTTCCGACTCGTCACATACTGACAATTGGTTGGTATACCAGTCATACCACCCATTTACGTCATCATGGGTCAACACCTTGAGCTTCACTTTTCAACACAGGATAGGCTGCGTCACGTGATGCAATACTGAAAACAAATCTAAGATTGCACAGGGCTGTATTTTGCGTGTCTTAAGTACCAGGTCGTATTACTTAACTTAAGACCTGGAGGCGTGATCAATGCCATTTGGCTATTCTGAGTGGCCAAAGAGCATTGACCACGCCTCCAGGTCTTAAGTTAAGTAATAAGACATGGCACTTAACCCATTTTGTTTTAAACATTATGTTATAATTTAGCTATTGAAAAATAGCAGATCTACAAGCTCATAGCTTGAGGTCTGCTATTTTTGAAAAACGTGAAAATATTTATTTCAGAAAACTGGAGGATTTAAATTTTGAGGTCAGGCCTAAATGGGTTAAGACCCGCAAAATACAGCCCAAGGCTTCAAGGTGTGCTGTCAGAAGCGGACATGTCCCATCATGAGGAGCACCTGAGCGAGGTGCTAAAAGGGCAAGCGCCCCATGATGCTTCTGCTGACTCTGCGGACTGCGGCATTCGAGTTGCATACCGATAGTCAAAGAGTAAATAATGATCCCTGAGTCCTTGTCAAAATGGAAGATGAACAGGGTTTTGGAGTTTGGACACGAAATATAGTTGCCCAAGCAAGCAACAATATGGGACTGAGCATGCAGGGTTTTATCTATAATTACATTTGATTACATTTGATTTGATTGTCCTTCATTGTCCCCCAGGGGAAATTTGTCCTGTGCATTTAAGCCACCATAAGGAGCAGTGAGTGCCGTGCAGCGCTCAGGAATGCTGCCCAGAACAGCGGTTAAAGGAACTGGCACTCGTTCAACTTCAAACGTCTTAACTTAAGTAATGCACATGATGGCAGCGTGCACAAACAATGTGACCCCTTTACAGACAGATCAACTTTTACAATACAACAACAACAACAACAACAACAACAACAATAACACACAGACAAGAGTGTTGATTCCTGCGTGCAAACAAAATAAACACATAAAGTAGAAAGTATATACAGTACAGTAAGTACACACTCTCAAATGATTCCCTATAGACATACTGCAAAGGCAACCATCTGTACCCTGTGGGGCAGCCAGATGTGACTCTGTGTCTCTCATCCGGTGTGTCCCATCTGTACCTTTTCTCCTTGACACACACACACACACACACACACACACATCTCCGCGGTGACCCAGATTGGGTCCTCACTCAGACGTGGAGTTTGATGTCAGGCTTTTACAGCAGGGCTAGTTCTTCTCTCCAATCTGACAGAGCTCATCCACTCCTCTTTGCTGACAAAAGTACAGTGAGGAGGAGGACATGAAGGTCCTACGCAACACAATTAGAGCACTTCTAGGAAAGAGGGGACATGCTGCAGCCTAATTTTAGGCAGTAGCAGAACTGGTAGATAGAGAGAGGCCATCTGGGAATGGGAACGGTTCGTCCCCTCAGTCAGCCCAATGTCCCTGAGCAAGACATTCAACCACTTAAACCCCATATGGTTGAGCGGAGTCCCTCCATTTGTTGTTATAGTGGGAAAAGCTATCACTGAAAATAGCCGGATCAACAAGCTCGCCAAACTGCAATTTACTGAGAAAGCTTTCCAAGGAGTAAATGTACTTTGTAGTTTGATCCACCACTGCATGTAAGTTAACCCATAGACAGTGAGTGGTGTCATGTAAGTTAACCCATAGACAGTGAGTGGTGTCATGTAAGTTAACCCATAGACAGTGAGTGGTGTCATGTAAGTTAACCCATAGACAGTGAGTGGTGTCATGTAAGTTAACCCATAGACAGTGAGTGGTGTCATGTAAGTTAACCCATAGACAGTGAGTGGTGTCATGTTCGTAGAACGCAGTACCACGCTGTGGTACAAAACAAAGTGTGGATGTGCACGCTGAGGTACAGAATGGAACGGTGCACAGGCGTGCATGCTAGAACGCGCCCCCCCTAGATTCAAGAGAAGACGCACCTAACCTCGGGTCACCAGACTTTCCAAGGCGCACCAAGTAGCCTACCCAGTGGTCTAGGTCAGGGGTTCTCAACGTTTTTGGCTGGGGACCCCCGGAAATGCAAACTGACTGTAAAAATGACCGTAATAATAGAGAAAATATAATATATATAATATATATAAATTAATACTGAAACCAGATCTAATCATTAAGGAAAGTTTATGCATGTACTATGTGTACTACAGTATGTAAACTCTTAATTTCCATTTCCCAGCTATTCAAGATTATTATTATTATTATTTTTAAATAATTTGGGGAGCACCCAAAATAATTTGGCGAACCCCCGAGGGGTCGTGACCCACGGGTTGAGAACCCCTGGTCTAGGTTTTCACACTGTGCCAAGTAGGCCTACCGTGCCCAAATCAAAAGGCTACTACTTTGCATAACAACAGGTTTAACCGTTTACCTGAACGCACGTTCTCATACACGGTAAGCAACACGGTATGGCTCCAGTAGGCTACTGCTTCTGTGGTGTTCTGCACGGAACAATAATGCCTCCTCCACTATCAAAGAGGAGATTTGTCTTGTAACTTTTTGTTGTTTCGCTACTGCAGAAAAGTACTAAAGAAGTTTGTCTGATTATACTTGTGTGTGTCTACTCTAAAACTCTCATACACTATATAAACAATAGGCTATACGTATCAGCTGTTCTGTGAGCATGCCATGCACACATGTAGGCATGTGTGTGTGTGTGTGTGTGTGTGTGTGTGTGTGTGTGTGTGTGTGTGTGTGTGTGTGTGTGTGTGTGTGTGTGTGTGTGTGTGTGTGTGTGCATATGCGTGACGTCATTAAAATGGTGTGGTACTGGGAAAAAAAAATCACCATTACACCACTGCCCATAAACATACTGCAATATGTATGTATAATATACCGCATTAGCTACTGGATCATACATCAACGTAACGTTGCTGCCATATTGTTACGGGCAACTTGCCACAATTCCACTGCAAGAAATATGCCTGAGTCATCTGTATGCAGTTTGGGGCTGTATATTAGTAGCACCTGGAGACAAAAAAAACTATGACTCATAACTGCTCCTTTACATAGGACCATAATGGAAACAAGTCCCTGGGACTTTGTGTTATCCTTTTAGTGTTTGACTGTACAGTACCTCCGTGCTGTTAACATTTTGGACCAATAAAGTATTCAATCAATCAATCAATCAATCAAACTCCGCTCAATCAAACTCCACTCAACATCTGAGCAGCAAACAACTAGGTGAAGCTGAAACTGAATTTCCCGTAAAGGTAAAGGTCAATCTATTAACCACTTAAAACCCCAGCATACTTAGTACGGAAAACCTTTGCGGAAAATAGCAGATTGACAAGCTCACAGCGTGTCACACTGCGACACGTTGTGTGCTTGTCGACCGGCTATTTTCAGTGAAATCTGTCCCCACAATATATAAAATACACTAGTATAGTGCTCTGAGGGATACTCTGTATGTATACTCTATGTATGTTGGTGTGGCTTGCCAAAAATAACAGATCTACAAGGCAGCTAACAACCTGTCGCATTGCAACACATTGTTAGCTTGTAGATCTGTTCTTTTCGGCAAGTGACACCTTTGTACGATGGGAGTATAATAGTTGGAAACATACAGAACCATTGTCATGCCAGTGCTGAGTGAATGAAGGCAGAAAGAAATCAACAAAAGCAGCATAAGAATGCTTGCAAAACATTCCAGAAATGGTACAAAACACCAGAACGGTGAACAGTACCACACTGCTGGTGAACTCCAGTGCATTGATTCCTGAGGGAATTGTGTGAAACTAAATAAATGCAAACAGGCTGATTCAACTCCTCGACAAGGAGCGAGGACTCAGCAGACTTGTTTTTATCTCAGGCCTTGTGTTTCAGAAAGCAGGTTATTCTGAGTACAGTGAAGGATGAATTATACATCTTCTGCAGACGAGAGAGGATATACTGTATGACGCAAGCAGAGGCCTGGTGTTACATAAGAATACCAACACTAGCAGACTGGCAACGACAAATAATATTTTAACCCATTAAGACCTGAGGCCAATTCTGCAAAATGCCTTCTAAATCAGTAGTTTCCAAAACACTGTAATGGCTCGTACACACTGCACGATATTTGCTCCGATTATGCTGTCGGGACCATTTTTGGCGCTCGCCGACAAAACTCCAGATCTGACGCAAGATCGGGCTTTGATCGCAGAGGTTTTGCTCGCTGTGTGTGAAAGGCTCTGCGAGAAGATATAGCGCCGATAAAAGTGCTCGCTGATGCCTTCCCGATCGTTTCTTAATATCAAGCAGGGTTGATATTTGGCTCTGTCGCTGACTGGACATCGTACAGTATTAAATGGGTTGCGATCGCGTCCAGAGAAGTCCAATGAGAGCACAGGACAGCTGTGCTCACTGACACTGTCTGTCTGTCTGTCTGTCTGTCTGTATCGATAGATGATCAGATGATAACATATATAACCGTTATTCCTTGGGTAAATCCCTGTCCTGTGTCGTACATGCAAGCCCAATATCGCAGTCTGAAAACGCACCTCTTCAGACTCCATCTTAGCCTATAGCACTTTACGTAGTACTAGCCTCGACCTCCTACAGGCGTATGCAAAAGGCTCAAGGTATGTAACTTAGACAGTTCTTAGCTTACGTATGATTCATGATAACTACTTTTTATATGTGTATATGATGTATTGCCATGCTTTTTGTTCTTGCTTAATGTAAATCGCTCTGGATTAAAGGTATATTCAGTGATTTCACTCAAAAAACCTTAGGTTTCGTTTTTGGCTGTGGGACCCAGCCTTTCGTCCAATCAGGATAGAGAGTCAAAAACGAAACCTAAGGTTTTTTGACCCCCAGGGGTTAACTGGGGACAGGGAGGAACTCCTTATATGGCCAGCACACTCTATAGTAGGGAGGATTATCACAACAAAACAAAAAAATAAGTGATATTTGAATTAAGTGAAATCACTGAATATACCTTTAAGAGTGTCTTCTAAATGCCTAAATTGTAAATTGTAGAAGAGAAGATTTGAAGAGAAGAAATCCCAAATTCTTCAAAATTCTTCAAATACTCAAAAATGTACAAGCTCGCAGCTTCAATTTAAACAAAAAAGCGTCTCAGATCAAATATTGATATGGTTAATACAACGTGTTACTGTAGATGGATGCAAAAGGCAGAGGAAAACATTTAATGAGTCGATGTTAATGAAATGATTTGAGTCTAGACTCTAGAGTATCACGCTCTGTTGCTGTGCCTTTGATCCAGAATTATGTCATTCTAGTGATAATGACAGGAAGCAGAGGCACCACAGAATAAATGTGAAGCCAGTAATTTATACTGCTTAGTACGACGCTGCTTTGATGCTGATGTTTAGGTAGCTATAATTGACTGATTATTAGTCACTGAGTTTATATTGTACCAAGAGAAATTAGCTGCCATATTATCAAGTTTGATTGTTGAATTTTCACTGCCAGAGAAACCCCTAATCAGGGCTTCCATTATTTTCTGCCGGCTAAATGATTTTGTGAGTTTATTTGCAAGTTATTAGCTTTCATCAATTTAGGCATTTTAGCATACGCTCTTAACCAGAGCGACTTACAATAAGCAAGTTTTCACATACATAGAGACAGTGTAGTGCCCCAGTAAACTAGGATCACAGTACCTAGTCTAAAACAAAATACTATTAAAACAATTATCTGTACATTGACACTATGGTTACCAGGTGAACGATGAACCTAGCATCTGTCTAAATAATCAGCAAAATAACATTGTGGTCAAGAAATTCAAGCCTAAGTAACAAAAGCATGAGAACAAACGACCACGGTAAGTCTGCATGGTCGTCATAACAAGGGCAATGTTGTCTAGCCTTGACGACCTTGCAGGCGTATAGTATAGATTAGTAATATTTTTATATTATACTGTTTAGATTTAGGTAAACCTACCTATGTTCCAAGATTGCCATTTCTATGCATTTGTTGTAGCCTATTACCTCCTGTTTACCTTGCTTACTATAAACCACTCTGGATTAAGAACATCTGCCGAATGCCTACATTTAAATGTTTAAAGTGCTACGGGCTAAGGTGGAGTCTGAATAGATTTCAGATTGCAGTTGCAATCTGCAACTGCATCTTAATAGGGTGCATGTGAACACCCATCCCTCCCTGACGATGATTACTTTACCAAAATGCATCGCTTCGCGTCACGTTTCGAGCTTGCAGATCTGCGTTAATTCATGAAAACACAAAAAAACTTTAAATATGAATGTTCCAAGGTTTTCGCCTGGGCCGTGGCTCAGCGGTCCAGGCACCGTGGCTGGTAATCCAGTCTGGCAGTGTGCTGTGGGTTCGACTCCCAATCCCAACGGCCTTTACTGCATGTCACCCCCCCATCCTTCTCCCCATTTCCAGCCTACTGTCTATCCCTCCATAAAAATAAACACGAAAGCCACAAAAAACATTAAAAAATAATGGTGGCAAATGGCAATCTGTGATAAACTGCGACCAGCAATCGAACCAGACACATGACGATTTATGCTTTAGTTGTGAGGCTGTGTCACGCATCAAAAATAACCAGTCCACAAGTTCACATAGATAGGTAGATCTGGCTATTTTCGGTGCGCGACACTCACTCGCAACAAAGTATACAACTCAGGCTAGAGGCTTACGCCATCTGCCTGTGATGGCAGCCTGGCAGATGCTACAGTGGAAGTCTCAAATTGCATTTGGAAGGTAGTGAAAGGACTGATGTGCCATTAGCAAGTGGCATACATCCGCCAATCAATTTCCATTCACATGTCCAGGCAGGCAGGCACACTGCGGCCATGGAATCAGAGCTGGCAGGCTATCAAATATCAATATGACAATGAAGTAACATCTCATCATCAGGTTTCCTTAAGCCCAGTCAGTCAGGAGAGTATGAAGAGAGAAGAGATAATAACATTTAACAGTGGAAAGAACATGCCACACAGGCTTTATAATATACAGGCTCTCCGGTGGGAGAGAACCAGAGAGAAAAAGCACTTTAGGAGATTTGAACCACTATAGTAAAGTAATTTAATTTGAATGGATGGATGTCTCAATCTCTGGCAATACACACACACACGGAAATAGAGGGAGAGAGACAATAAATGAGTGAGTTTGAGAGATAGATAGATTCTCTCTGACAAGTTAGGAATAAATGTTTCAATCTATTCCCCACATGGACTGAAAGCATTCTTGTGACCAGCAAAATTATGATATTCCATAAAAAAATTAAAAAAATAGTTCAAGCTGATTAAACTGAATCTATTTCATCCTCCTGAGGAGGACCCTTGAGTCTAGTCCGATCCATCAGATGTTGGCATCAATCTGAGGGAGATGCGCTACCCCCCAACCCCGCCCCCCCCATTAGCGATGCTAATGCGCGGTCAATCATTTAATCCATGCTACGTGCCTGGTGTGTGTGTGTGTGTGTGTGTGTGTGTGTGTGTGTGTGTGTGTGTGTGTGTGTGTGTGTGTGTGTGTGTGTGTGTGTGTGTGTGTGTGTGTGTGTGTGTGTGTGTGTGTGGCGCGCGCTGCTCTCAGATCTCAGACATGCTTTTATTTGTTATTATCAGTAGTTAGTAGTAACCCCTCATAGCCCATCAGCACCAAGTGCTCACCATGGCCATCTGAGCAGCCAACAGGATTAACAACCTTTATTCTTCTTCAAGAAGTATTTCATCTTTTTGCTAAAAGAAAGCGTTTCACTTCAGAAACACATCCATTCAGTCATCTATTCTACTGTAAGAACGCTTACTTCTAGTGATTTTTTATTTGACTAGTTGCCTAGTTCACTAGTTTAACTACCTATTATGTATAAAAAAAATAAAAAAAATATTAGTTTTGTTTATTATTATGATATTCATACATTTAAGAACTGTAGCATTCTAGCTGATCTTGAGGCCTAAAAAACCCGCTTTTTTTCTCTTCTCTTATCAACTAGTCAACTAGTACCAACAAGGTCAACTAGTGGATTTACTAGTTGAATAGTCGACTAGTTGCTTAAAGCCCTAGCTTACAGTGTTACAGCATTTTGAAATGAACGTAGCGGCCAGTGAAATACATTAGCTAACTATTCTCAAGATTTATATGTAAAATAATGAACAGCGACAGTGAATTGTGGTTTGCCTCATCATTACTGACCTGAAGCAGATGGTGTGCCAGTCATTGTTGAGGGCCTGCAGATACTGGTCATCGTAGATCTTCTGTCTGCATCCCACACAGACGGGCAACCTTCCACCAGCTACACACACACACACACACACACACACACACACACACACACACACAGTTATGAATGGCATAGGTATGAAAGGCCATTATGTATGTGCACCAAACAATGGGGCAAAAGAAGAAGAATCAACTATTGAAGCAAGAACGCAGAAATGTTGAAGCAACGAAACACGTCCATTAAGCGACAATTGTCCACACCCCACTCCACCCCCCACTGACAAAACTGTCGTAGCACAGGGCGCCAGGAAGGGTTAATCCGCCCGTGGATGTGCATCAACAGTGTGCAACCATTTCCCCACCACCTTGTTCTCATGCAAATAACACGTAGGAGGTGAAGAATTCAGCCTCAACACATTAAACATGACTCAACTGGTTTGAGATGGAGCAGTCTCCCTTACTCCCTACTCACGTCACACCTCACCAGATTGAGATTTAGTCGCCATCTTTACAGACATTGTTACAATCATCTCTCTCCATCGGGAGAAAGAAGAGGCAAATAGGAAATCAAACTTAAATGAGACAATCTTAGCTGAGACAATCTGTCTGAACATGAACAAGCTCAGTGGAGTCAGAGTGTGCCACGGTTGGCCTCTGGCTGAATGCCAAGAAAACTGAAGTTATCACCTATACATATAACATCCCATCATTGGAGCATCCACCTGTGACAGGAGGCACTGCTCTGAAGGAAGTCAAGGACTTCAAGTACCGGGCTCATGGGTCAACTCAACAGAACAAGATCTTAAAGAGAGGAAGGCACTTGCATGGAGGGCCCTGAGTGGCATGGCCAGTGTATGGAACTCCAACCTCCCCCGTCAAACCAAACTCAGCTTCTTCTATTCAACGGTAGAGTATGTTCTCCTATACGGCAGTGAATGCTGGAACCTGACGCCAACCCTGCAGAAGTCTCTAGATGGGTTCTACACCAGAATGCTGCATGCAGTAGGCTACTGTATATGGGCACGTGTCATGAGGACTTCCCACATTAACATATAAGGATGTGCTCAAGAAATACGCAGGAGCGTAAAGCACCAACAAACTGGCCAGATACAGTATGTACGGGGAACCGGGATGGCTGGAAGCAACAATGGAAGGCTTGTCTGAAGACGACCTACTGTAGAGAGAAGAATGTTGGATACAAAGCGCAATGTAAATGGATGAATGGTTATGCCATCTCCTAACTCCTTCAGTTCTGATGAAACTTCCTAGACTGTATTGCTCATGGAAATAACAGCAGTTATATGAACCACAACAACACCAGAGAGAGCTAAAGATAGCATCCATTAAATGACCCCCATTAGCTTTGGAGTGCAGAATCCGTTGTAATGAACGAAAATTAGGCTACCGGTATGCTGCTTATCCACCATCGACTAAAGGCATGGGACACTTATTTTTATTATATATATATATTTTTTGTCTAATATAATCCTGGGCACTATAGAGCGTCGCAGTCCCTCCCCCTTTCAGAACAACGAGTGGCCCAGGAAATGAATCCCAATGCATTTTTCCCATAGGCTTTTCTTAAGTATTTATTTAAAGACGGTTACGCCGCGGACAAAGCCAACTCGAAACGTGACAAATCATGACAATGAACACAATATTTTGGGCCGATCAAATCATTAGAAAGAAGAAAATAAAGGCAGGAGACAACACTATTTGTTTTGTTTTTCTTCTTATAAATTATTTGATCGGCCCAAAACATTGTGTTCATTGTCATGATTTGTCACGATCCGAGTTGGCTTTGTCCGCGGCGTAACCGTCTTTAAATAAATACTTAAGAAAAGCCTATGGGAAAAATGCATTGGGATTCATTTCCTGGGCCACTCGTCGTTCTGAAAGGGGGTGGGACTGCGACGCTCTATACTCCCTCTGCCAACCAGGACTGACCTCATGCTTCCTTCAATGCATGAGGAGTCCAACCCACTTCACCTGACAGAGGGGTATTTCCCCAGTTGGACGTAGCGCATGGAAGGAACGCGTTATTCCAACCAGTTCCTTTCCCCGGCGTGGGACATTTTCATGGAAAAGCATTTTAGTAGATTTGAAGTTTTGGAAAAAGTGTTCGCTTATCTATTCTAGAACATGTTTATATAATATGAGCTTTCTTTTTTTTGCGTGCGGCATGCGCATTCGTGCTTGTGTGGGTGCATGTGAACGTAGGTGCATGTGTGCGTGGGTAAAGTGTGTGTGTGCCCTTGTTACCAAAGACCAAGAATATTTGCTTATCTACTGTCAGTCTGTTAGTTGGAATAGAAGAGACAAACAAATAGTAATTAATTTATGTAAACACAAGCTGCTGTATGCTGCCAGCCCTCCAAGCTTGTCATAGACAGACGACCCTAAATATGAACTATAGTGTGAAGTGAACAGAAGTTGAAGTTGACCAGAAAGAGAACAGAGACTTTCAAATTAACTGCCCCTTTTCTGAGGGTCCACTTTACTTTACTGATTTCACTTTTTCTGTGACTCTCCTATAGCAGCCAACAACATTGTCTGGCACTATTGTCTGGCTTTCCAAATAATCCCCTTCCCAATATTGTTAATAGCGCTAGAATGTCTGTGATCAAATACACAGCCATAGATCGGTCACAGTCAGTTAGCAGACTGACCACATTGGCGTTTAAACTACACACGCAGTACAAACTGCACGTGGTCAAGGTGGCAGTGCGGTGGTTTAGTGTAGACTTGTGCGGTGGTTTAGTGTAGACTTGTGTCCTTGAGCAAAACAATTAACCTCAGCTGCTGCTGTTCACTAACTGCTCGTAATAATGAGTCATTCCAGGTGCGTAAAGTATGCAAATGTATTTGGCCAGTACTGTCGTGCAGAAACCTCTTATCTCCATAATTACATATAGATATTTAATATTCCCTCATTCAAAACCTTATATTGACCCTATAAAGTAAACTATTTAATATAGCTCTGGCTTTGCCCACTCATTAATCATAGCCTAATTTTTTTGCTCTGGCTCATGGACTAAAAGTCAGCAGTTAAAATCCAAGGTGTCCAGAACAGCAACATACCACCACTGGTACAACATGCAGGTCCACCTGCTCCTCCTTCACTCTGAGGTTCAGATTTCAAGTATTGTAGTAGTGTATTACATACTTATGTTGTATTTATATTAGCGACATGACGTTCTTGTAACTGATATCCTGAAACTCAGCAACTTCGTTTTCTTGTGTACAATCAACCTGAGACCATACTCTGTTGGTTTTCCCAGAGTCTGCAATTCAGTCCTTTGATGCAGAGGCTTTCTGTGTTTTATCGTCTTCTGAAGTCTCGCTGCAGAGACCAAAAGCTCTCTGGGGACAAATCCATACTATTTTCTGTCTCCAACTTATGTAGGTTATATATAATCAACATCAGTTTAGAGTCTTTGACCATATTGTTCACCATTAGATTTCAAATGTCTTGGCACTGCAGGGTTCATGTGGCTGGCCTGGCTCATTCATTTCTCTAATCGAATGCTAGGGTGAGTCTTGCTGGAGTAGTTTTATTGATCTCATTGGCTAGAAATATGACTGTCTTGGGATAATGCTTCTCCAACTATAACTTCCCCCTCCCCCTCCCTATCGCACTCTCTCCTCTGCTGTTCATTACTGGACCATTACTCTATTTGACAATTGTAGCCCCCCTGACAACAGACAACTGCAGGGGTCTCAAAGAGCACACACAGAATAGATCACTCACCAGAATACTATTCTGCACAAATACTGCTTTGGAAAAAATAGCATCCTCCCTCTCACAAAACGATGTCTTTCAACAGCCAAAACAAGAAAGATATTTATTTCTATGTAAAACTTTCAGACCTTAGGATTATGTATGGAGAGTTGGAGACTATAGGGGACAACTATACACAACTTAACGTACCGGTATATAATAATAATAATAAACTTTATTTATATAGCACCTTTCATACGTAAATGTAGCTCAAAGTGCTTTACAGAGCAGAAAAGATAATAAAAGCAAAACAAAACAGCATTAAAACAGGCAAGCAGTTAAAACAATAGGACAATGGTACAAAGATAAGAACAGATAAAATAAGGCAACGACATTAAAAACAAGCAGTAATAAAAATAATAAATACAAATAAAAGATCACTTAAAAGCAATGTTGTAGAGGTGGGTCTTAAGCTGAGCTTTAAGAATGTCTACAGAGGCTGCCTGACGAAGGTACAGTGGGAGCTTGTTCCATGCCGACGGCCCGTAGAAGCAAAAAGCTGCTTCCCCGTATTTTTTAGTTGCCATTTTTTAGGCAAAGCGAGCAGGCCAGCAGTGGAAGACCTTAGGGGCCGGTTTGGGACATATTTAGGCAGGCAGTCCTGTAGGTAGGGAGGTGCGAGACCATTGAGAGCTTTATAGACAAGTAAAATAATTTTTAAATCAATCCTAAAAACAACAGGAAGCCAGTGCAGTGATGCCAAAACTGGCGTAATATGTTCTCTCATCTTAGTTCTAGTTACAACTCTAGCTGCTGCATTTTGGACAAGTTGTAGTCTGTCAGTTGTTTTCTTAGGCAGTTCTGACAAGAGCGCATTGCAGTAGTCAAGCCGAGAAAAAACAAAGGCGTGGATTAGCGTTTTTGCATCGTCCAAGGACAAATAGGCTCTGATTCGTGCAATATTTCTAAGGTGAAAAAAGGCAATCTTGGTAACATGATTAATGTGTGAATTAAAATTCAATAATAACCGGTATATATACCTATATAGGGCTTTAGACTATAGAGGTTTAGTTTGAAAATATAATTAATGGAATCAAATTGCATTTCCCCTGGATTAATTAGGTCATACCTCAAGGCATGACCTAGCCGCAATTTGCAACTTTTTACAATGGGTTGAATCTAGAGTTGCAACAAGCTCCATCCACTTCCTATTCATCATTTTTGGTTTGTGATCTGCTTGTCTTAAACGACGTTAAACCCACCAACATCGCAGCTGTAGTCCAAGCTTGAATTATCCTCTTTCAATCTGCCGAGCTTGTTTTTCATAAAAATCCACCGTAGAGATGTTATGAGATACTTTCTGTCAAGACATCCTCCGCAAGTGATTATTTTTCTAAGTGTTGCAGTTTGGAAGCACTCGTTTTTGTTAACGGGTCGCGCTGCTGCCTCCTGCATTATGTGCAAATTCGAAACAGGTGGAATGCAGGGCCGTTCAGTGACATACGACGAGTGCTTCCAAACTCCAGCACTTAGAAAAATAATCATTTGCAGAGGATGTCTTGACAGAAAGTAGCTCATAACATCTCTACGGTGGATTTTTATGAAAAACAAGCTCGGCAGATTGAAAGAGGATAATTCAAGCTTGGACTACTGCAATGTTGGTGAGTTTAACGTCGTTTAAGACAAGCAGATCACAAACTAAAAATGATGAATAGGAAGTGGATGGAGCTTGTTGCAACTCTAGATTCATCCCATTGTAAAAAAATCTAGAGTTGCAAATTGCGGCTAGGCATGACCATACATTGGTGATATAAGGTCATCATGACCAATACACCCATGGTCATGACGCATATATCTGCACTTCTCACTTCTGCCCCTAGGAGGCGCCACAAACGCGAGAAGTTGAACCATCTATGTTTGTAGAAATCGTCCCTGCATCTTCCTAGTCTGGTCACGACCCTCTGCAAGCCAAACCATGCACACTACAATGTATTTCCTGCATTGTCTAAGTCCTTAATGTAAATTTATTTCGTAGTTCAAATGAATTTATAAACGAGAAGATTAGGAGAAATGTAAGTGCAACTGTGCAGCCCTCCTCAAGTGCAGAAGAACAGAAGGATGCTCCCCACCTTCACCGCCACAACATAACAAATGTGCTTGCTATAAACTCACCTTCCTCCTCTCCCATACGTTCGTCCTTCCAGGTGCAGCAGAGCAGCATCAACCTCATTCACACTCCGACCGGGAGCTCCGTGAGAGAGCCAACAACAAATCAGCAGTCAGTCTATATATCAAATAAATAACCTAACCTAACCCAACCGTTACGGGACGGTCTGTGACCGCAGCCGCCTGTGTGCGGTGCCTGCCTGCTGGTGGAATGAATTGGAAGCTGCTCCCTGCCGCCTCCCTCCCTCCTCCCTGAGCTCCTCCAGCTGCTGCTATGTTGGCCAACCAGTGACTATCCCTGGGACTGGGAGTCAGTCGAGGGCAAATGAGTGCAATCAATATCAATGCAATCTTCTACGCCAGTGGTTTTCAACCCTTTTCATATCAAGGTCCATTATTTAGTCGGCATTTGAGCCACGGACCACCATTTGATGATATTTAGCCTCTCAGACCCAAAACTAAAGAGAATTTTGTCCACAAATCCATGCTGTATTGAAGAGGTACCAACAGGCAAACGTTTAACAAGATAGCAAATCTTCTACATTCTCTGATTGTGAATTTGTAGATTTCTTGTTTAATTGTTTAATTAAGTAGGCTAATGCAGATGGTTTAACAATAATTTAACTCTTGAGACCCGTAAGGGTCAGTTTTCTTTCCTGTTTATACACTCAAGAGTGAAATATCTAATAATAAGGGTCCATTTGGTTACCAACTCTCCATCATTTAGCTGGGGACCACCTGGAATCCACTGGTGGTCCTTGACTGGCAGTCTGCCAACTGGCAGTTTGCCAACTGCAAATTGCTCCGAGATAGGCTACTGTATGTGATGAATCAGATTCAAGTTAAAGGTGCAGAAAGTTACATTTTCTTTAAAATAAAAAATAGCTCTATATATATTCTCATAGTAACCATTGCTATTGAATGTTTGTTCAGTAAGGAGTGTCTCTCCAGCTCTTTAGCAGGACCAGCCCTCCAATCCAGCTACCTCCACCTCCTATCAAGCCACCTCCAATCAAGTCACCACTCACCTCACTAACCAACGGTTCTCCCTGTTCTCATTTTCGTCAATATATTTCCTATTTCTCATTCTACTCCCTCTCTAACCTCTCCTTTTCTACAGGTCCCTGATGGGGCTTCTTTGAGCCACGGCAGACCCCAAACTTTAGGGCTTTGGGGCCCAAAGCCTGCCGACCTCGGCTTAAGTAGGAAGGACAGCTGAATGGCCAGATGACCCATCGTGGAACATTTATGTTCACTATTCTTATATGATTCATGCTTTTCCTTTCGTTAATACATTTTGTTAAACTTCATTATTGGTGGTGTGGTCCATGATAGTGAATGCATTTTCAGGTCGGGACTGGATAGTGGATACCAATAATCGAATCAGGAGAGAGAAAGACAGTATAGGATAAACAAGTGAAATTGGAAGTGATCACTGATGACAAAGAAGTGAAAGTGCAGCCTTCCATTGGAACGCCATAAAATTGAAGCTGATGAATTGGCACTCTCTAATTGGAAACATTGTGTCGCTACTTCAAACTCATGCCATCTGGGCGAAGATACAGAACCTTGTGGGAAAAGGTTTGTTTTAGTACTCTTAGTTTTGTACTCTCAGTCATTGCGGGATTAAACAAACTTCCCTATAGAGCACCGAAGTCTGACGTCACTTTCAGTAGAGGGCGTCTGTCCCCAGGTTCATGTATTTGTTTAGTTGCATTGAAATCCCCATTGAGGCGATTTGAGATCGCCTCATATAACAACTGTGTTTGAAAAATAAACATGTCACCCCGGCCGCTTCACTCATATGGATATGAAGAATCAACTGACTGAGAGAAAACGCTAATGTTACTGCTGCTGAATTAGTTAGATTTTCGCTAGAAGCAGACTGTATCATATATGAGTGACTGACTGTTGCAAACGATACAGAGACACCTCCCTGACAATAACGCCGAGACAGCTTGTTTATTTTTGGACCACAACGCTTATAGTAGACGATATTAAGATCACCCCATGTTATTCTCCATAGAGAAATCACTTCCGCGAACCAGGGGAATCGTCGGGATGAGCGAGTTACGTCAGGACTTCGGTGCTCTATTGACAGGATGGTTTTCCTGGATGTGTAGTGGGGACCTCATGTATTGTCTTGATGGGATATGTAATTGATACAATATGTCGTCCTGTGATATGTTGTTCTATATGTACAGTAAATGTGGTGTTGTTCTTTTCGTGTAAAAATGATGTGCAATTTATAAAATACAAAAGAGACAGATAACTGAACATCCTTTAAAACATTTTATTTTGTTATCTAATGAAGCAAATAAAATGCCAAGGTATCCGGGAACAAAGTCACATGTGTGTGTCGTGGAAAATAAAAAGTGCAAAACCCCACTGTTAGACTCAATTTAATACTCCATCACATGACGGTGAGTCGGTGACACTCGCTGCCAGAAACAGATC